>NW_027271590.1:290000-665639 GCF_040938485.1 Diadema antillarum | reverse complement strand
AAGCAATCAATGCAAGACTTTGTGACTTGAGTAAATTATAAATTAATTTTGGATGAAACTCACAGGTGTGTTTCAGTAACGGGAACATTGAATCTGTTGAGTGGTCTGAAATCAAGGCCAAACTATAGTCACCACGTGGCATTGTCTTTAAGATCAATGCACACCTGTAAATTCCCTCTGGTAAGTAACCAAAAAGGTGTAAATAACTTTTGAAAAAAAGAAAAGATCTTTTCCAAAGCAGCTTGACATAATGGGGCATCCTCTAGTTTCTCAGATGCTCAGTAGCATCGGAGAGACAGGTTGCCGGTTTGGGGGCTTTTTATGGGGGGGGGGGGGGGGGATGGTGGAGAGAGGCATACAGTGCAAGATCTTGGGATATCCTCATGAAGACCCAAATCACAAACATATTTGGTTGGCAATATGTGATGAAAGAGAGGTTAAATTTATTGGTTCTACACCACCTCAACTGCAATGTAATGGAGAGAGGATTTTGACTGTATTCAAGCAGTATAGAATGTAGAGCAGATCCATAATGACCACTCATTTCAGTCTGTAGCATGGGTAGGTTGATGACATTCTGCTGATGATTGTTTGATTCATGTGTGAGACTTTCGTTGTTGTACTTTCTGTCCATTTCTAACAGTCCCGTTATACTGTGTGCTTATAAGTATTGTGACAACTGAGTTTATATATCCTCGAATTGTGTGTGTAAATAAATGAGTAAGTATTTTAACTATTGATTTACCAGTACTGTCAGAAGTGTCGAGGTACTCTCCAAGTACCACACGTAGATCTTTCAGAAACAACCTTGTGCCAGGAATATAAAGATGCTTTCCCCCTTAGAATCCATGAGGAGTCCAAACATAGTTTCCCTTTTGTAAGGTATTCATTAATATGTGTGGATGCCTTCCTCTGAATTTTGTCAGTTAGTCGTTTTGTTAGCTTTTCCTTCTGTGGTGTAGTTAACCATGGATATTTTCAACAAGTGTTAATTGGTTTAGATTTTCCCAAAATGTTTTTGTACATATTGTCAGTTTGAATCCTGATGTGAGCTGTAGGAATAGTGACTCTGTACAGCCTGAAAGTTTATATCATTGGGATCTTTTGGATGTTTATACTTTGGAAGTGAACTGCTTCAGCTGATATTGGGTGCTGCATTTTTGTAGGTCTGTGGATGAAAGCAAGATGACTGCTATCTGCAAAGTTGTCCTTGGTGGAATTGCTGTTATACATGCCTTTAGAGTTGATTAGATTACTCGATAATCATGAAAGAGCAAGTCAATGAAACGGTGTAGGGATGTCGCTTCACAGAAGCAGGACTTGACCCACAATGAGAGCTGCCTAACAGCCCAGAATGGTTTGCTGCCCCCCCCCCCCCATCACACACACACACAAACACACAATGAAACAAGCTCAGAGGGACATACTGTACATGTGGATATTTTCGCTCGAGTAATTTTCCATCCTCAGCTTGGTAAGATGAATTTTGCAGGTTTTTAATTCTGTGGAATCAAGACATCATTTACTGTAACTTTAACAATATAGCAAGCTTTTTAGTTTCTGGTTGCGTGAAATGCGTGAAAATTTCCACGTTTACAGTAGACATATGATTTGATAGACTCCCTCATGATGCATTGTTTGCATCATTGGATAAGGTGTTACCTGTCGCAGATGGTCATTTCCCACACCAAGTCCTAAATGTCCATTTATGGTGGAAGTTTTGAAAGAGACTACAATGTGTAAGAGTGTTTATCATAGCTCTTATGCATCATCGTCTCTTCCTGTGCCTTCCTCATAAACTACAATTTAAATATCAAACAGGCAAATTCTCATTAATATTTCCTTTTTCACAGGCAATTGGATCCCCTGACAATATGCAGCATCATGTGTCATCAAGAATAAAACATCTTGTGGTCAACTCGCCAAATCTTTCAAAGTGGATCTATTTGCACACGATGCATACACCGAAGTGCAATGCTAATCACTGAGAAATTTGTACATGTACCAAGAGCAAGAAAAGCACATTATCCCAAAAGTTAAATTTATCGAGAGCTACACTACAGCTCTCTTAAGCACACTGAATATGTGTGTAGATGGCTCAGGTTGGCCGAGCTGAATGAATTCTAGGCTGGATTATTCACAAGCTGTAGTTTACCAAACATTATTCCCGACAGACCACCTTGCCAAAATGGATATGCAACACCAACAGTGCTGCCAAGAGCAGAAGCGGGTGGTTCTAAACAACATTGCATAGCCCTGTAATTTCATGTGAGGAGGATATACGATACACAAGAATTCAAAAAACAACACAAAACATGTCACTGACGGTAAAACCGTAGAGTAGGATATCCCTCCATGATTTGGTTGCTTAAAGAGTTACAGACCCCCCCCCCCCCCCCCCCCCCGACTGTAGAATAGAAAACATTGTCATCGATATGTAGACAGCAGCAAAAGGACATATTTTTGTGTGTTGTTTCCATAGTTGTAGATTAAATTCACTCGCATGATTTGTATTGTTGCACATTGTTTCTCATTCAAATACGATGTAGAGTAAATTGCTTACAAGGCTACTGCGCAATTGCCAAAGTTTATATCACAAGTTGTACATATGTAAAGGACACCGTGCATTGAAAATGCTTTACGCTTAGACAGTCATCATATTGTGCTGGGCAAGGTACTCAACATGCTGTGTAACTATACAAGTATTTTCTTTTCTACATGTGTCAGAATATTTTACTTTTGTACATGGAAGGCATTGTTTTGCAAGAGTTAGTGTAGTATTTTGATCAAATCTCAAAGGAAAATGTGAAGAGATTACAATATTGTATGTAAGACAAGGCGTTACCAATGTGTTTTGATGATATATGGATAGTTAAATAATATTTTTGGTCTTGTAATGCTATTGTGATTATGATCTCAAAGAAATGTCTGTCTATTCATGGAGTGGGCAATTTCTTTGCCAGCTGTTTTGCTCAATTTTAAAGAAGATAAAATGCCTTCAGTTGAAATCTTGCTTGGGCATTGCATGTGTTTCAGTTAAATGCTTGACTCTATAAGGTTGTGAAGGCCGCCGTTTCATTTTGCAAAATGTGTTCCTACATTTATGTAGAAAATCTGTGATGCAGAACTTGCTTAAAGGTTGCTACATGTTTTTAGTTGAATAACTGATGCAGATATTACTCATAAATGACGTGACAGTTTTCAAACACAGAACGTGAATTTGTTGCAAATATTTTGTGAATGTGTATGTGCTGCCATATCTAACAGTGCAAAACAGGGGAAGGGGAATGGTCAAAGGGAATGGTCAACGAAAACTCTGCTTAGTGGTTTACATACAGCTGTGACTTTCTAGGGAGTCAGCAATGCTTTGGAGAGTTCTGTAGAGATAGTGAGAAAAAAAACTGTTGGTTTGCAAAGAGTGAGCCCACATGTGTACGCTGATTATGAATTTGTTCCATTTGTATATTTTGTTATGCTTACCTTATTGCCTATGTTTGTACATGAATGAATGTTTGAGGAAATGTAAACAAATAAACAAAAAACTTAACAAACTAGATCTTGACCTGTGAGCCGACTGTTCCATTGATTGTATCTTCGACCAAGAAGGATGCTCCATATTATTGCCTATGTGGTTCAGTTGTTTGTGTTATTAACTTGCATTTGCGAATCAATGTGTCGCATGCAGATACGCTAGAAGTATGGGTGTGTGTGTGTGTATCTCATGCTTGCAGCTTCCTAATGTGCTGTTGGTTGCCTGTTCTGACCTGCAGCGTGAGCGAAATTAAAGGGAAAAAAATCATTCCCATTAGTACATGTACTGGCAAACAGTGATGATCAGATAATCATTTGTAATGACTGCTGACCACGAAAAATTTTATGGTTGAAGTGATTAAGTTACGGGCTGCAACAAGGATGTTAACCTATGTTGCAGTAAAACTTCTGAGTATTGAAAATGCATTTGTTTTCCATACATTTCTGCCTTCAAGGTTGTATTTACCCAACTCAAGCACTGAGCAAGGCTGTAAATCATAATATTTTCACGGCATGAAATTTTTGCGGATTGGAGGCGACATCCTTTTTCGCGGCATGAAATTTTTGCGAGTTGCCTTAACATTCAATGTGTATGGTGTAGACAAGAACTTTCACATGCATTTTGATTTCACGAATCTTGGCTCTCGCAAAATTTGCGAAATTAAAATGTACGCAAACATTCCTTGTTCTACAGTAATTGAACTGACTCCTTAATATCTCTGTGATGCTTACCACTCGAATTAAACATTTTCATAGGAACCATGAGAAAACATATTACTTCAGAGCCATCAATCAAATCTGTTGAACGCTCATAAATTGAAAATACTTGAATTGATTTGTTTTATGTGACCGCTAATATGTGAATGCTATGATTGTAAGCAGGGAGGTGATGGAGGAGTACAAAAAAAGAATCTCTCCTTTGCACACATGCTCTGTGCCGCAGTGAATTATGCGTGCTATCGCAGGTGTTAGATAAATTGCTTTGACAAGACATACTGTAAGTTGCATTATTCCTCAATTGCAAACCCCTCCCCCCCCCAAAAAAAAAAAAAAAAAAAAAACTGAGTGAGTAGCAGTTAGCGGTCCCTTTCAATATTTTTTTTTGGCAGCAATTATTTAGTGTGTAGAGAACAGGACACAAACAATAATCACTTAAAAAATTAAACTTCTTTTAACTTCCCAGTGCTATCACGCACACAGATATGTACATTAACCAATTACTAAATAGTGAGGATTTCAAGATTTTTCTCTGAAGATCAAGAACCTCTTCTTCTTTGGTTCCCAAGTCAAAGCTCTTTGGAAGAGCGGCTTGGAGCATGGAACATCAAAGCCAGTGGAATGCTGAACATTGAATTGTCATGCTATAGAACCTATGTATAAATTTGCACTCCTGTAAAAGTGGATATTTTCGCGTGACTTATTTTTGGAGCTTGGCCAGGCAAGAAGAGTTTCGCATGTTTTTAATTACGTGAAATCAAGACATCAGCTAACTGGAACCAGTGCTGTATATAACTAGAACATATGGCATGCAAAAATTGAATTCGCGTGCTTTTATTTCGTGCTAGCTTCTGGTTGCGCAAAATGCGCGAAAATTTCAACACCGCCAAAATTTCCACTTTTACAGTAATTGGGAAGAGATTCCACTCCTTCTCTAACACCTGCCTGACGTAAACAACTACAGACTCTTTAAAATAGTCCCATTTGAAGGACTAGGCAATGAGCATGGTGATATACTCATAATAGCCATAGGAATGTTTTGGGCATGGCCATCGGGGTGTAAATCATGGTGCAAGATATACAAAGCAACAATGCAATTGTGTGTACATATTTTTTTGTCTACATTTCAAACACTAATGATACATCTGTACTAAGGAAATTTCACACTTTCATTTCATGCTTACTCACCACATGAATTTGTCACACAAGTATGGAGACAGACGGCATATAAATAACATCATAAGCATTAAATACAATATCACTCAAATATTTTGTATTTGAATAATTCCACTGTTTTGTTTTGTTTTTTCCACACAGCTAGAAATTCAGCAAATGCACTTAGATCACAATCTGAATGCATTAATTTCAATTAAAAAAAATACATACATGTATGATGGCTTATTAAAAAAAGAATTGTTTTGTTTCCAAAGCTTTAAAATCATTAGCAGCTGATATCCTGCTCCTGTGGAAGAAGTGTTGCATGCACAATACGATTGCTGGTGGTAATGGGAGAATCAAGACAGTTCTTCCATCAACTTGCACTGAAATGTCTTTTTCTGGCTGGCTTCAAGTGTTCCTGCGACTCTCCAATCCACAATTTCCCGCCCTGGTCACCATCACTGACGTCCATCATCACCTGCTCACTGCATTCCTGTCCAGTACTGTCCGTGGAATGCCTTTCTTTTCCTTCAGACTCTCCACGTTGGTGCAATCCTGGCCAACAGACTCGGCTAGCTGCCGCTCCTCCCGCTCCTCAGCGATGCTCTTCAAATGGGCAGCTTGGGAATTGTCGCTACGGATTGTCCTCTCGATCGTGTAGCCCACAGCGCCAATGACCACGGCGAAGGGGAAGGTCACCCAAGGTGCGTAGGTTCGCATACCCGCCAGAAGCACTTGCCACATGATGACCACAAGAGTGTGCCCAGTTGTTTGATTTTATTTCCCAGTGTCTGTGTTGCAGTAAATCAAAATGAAGTTTTACCGTATCTGTCTCTTTCTTCCAATATTCTGTGAAAAAAAATTGAAGGTAAATATATATATACAATGCATATATATTTTCAAATGTAGGATTTAGAGGGGGACTGAAGATATTTTGGTGCTCATGCAGATTTGTATCCTGCCAAATACAACAAGTTCAGCTATATCATACTGCATCAAAGTTGCAAAAGATCCTTAAATAAGTTCATATATCTAACATAAAATTGAACATTAGATCATAAGGAAGTGTTCACTTCAACTTTGATATTCCATGGTGCTGTTCAAATACAGCTCAAAGCCATAGTTGGTGTGCTTTGTTGCAAAGTATGTTGAAAAAATTTCTTTCAACCATCTGCAGCAATGTGTTAATATCATACATAGCGATGATGTCAAATATTGAAGTGTTTTATAAAATATTTTTTGAAACTTTGAAGCAGTTTGGTCCAGTAACACTTGAGATGTTTGGTCTGATATAAAAATATACTAGTTCTCCCCGGTGCTGACTCATGCAACAATATTGTAACTCACTTAATTTCTATACGTCTGGGTTTTCAAATGGAGTAAGGATCAAAGTTTGAAGTGTAAAATGTATTTGACAAAAATGTATTTGACAGTTAATAAGTTGAGTTGGCGTATCCGAACAAAGTGTGCTGCATGCACAGTATAATGTGATAAGAACCCACTGCACAATTATGTTGATTTTGTGTGAATAATAATCGCATAATAAAGGAAGCTCATTTAATAATACGATGGGTTGCATGGGGCAACTAAATTTCCTCGCTGTATAGGGTATCTCATTTTAGTAGGCCATTTACAACCACACTAGTGACCCTAACATGTTCATTACTGGTTACATCGAACCGAGGTTAGGCCATTAGGGATAAACTCAAAAGATATTTTATGAAAGTAATGAGATCTGCACAATTACTCTGTTGTATCACTTTGTTGTATCAGGAATATCGCGAAATACCACTTCATTATAGCGAGGTTTAATAGTTAACTGCGACCAGCCCAGCAAAGCGTTCAGTATAACTGTGTGAAGGAGCACCCCCGGGTTAGGTTTGAGTGGACTCTCAGTGTCCTATCACTCATAAAAAGCATTTTAACTTCCGTAAGTTCTAAAGTTAGAAGTTACCATGGTATCAAAGGAGAAATCGTCAATTCCATCTGCTTGAAATCTACTTTCGGCTGTGCCCTTTGCTTGGGCCCTTGTCAATGATTCTCTAACTAACCTGAGTGCTACCATAATCTGAATTACCTGAATTACCTACGATGACACCCAGTAAGTTGAAGACTTGTAGAGGGCCATTCAAAGGATTTAATATTGAGCCTGAGGAGATCCATGTGATGTATCCACGGAATGGTCAGTTCAAGCAATCTGGATTGAATTTGTTATGTTTTTGCTTCCAGAGATCATTGAGCTTAGACTTGAACTTGAAGCTGTTCACTGATGTTGCCTCGACAGCTTCTGCACAAAGGTTATTCTAAGTATTTATTACTCTCTGACTGAAAGAGTTCAACCTTTTACCAGTTCTACACCTTCCTTTATACAACTTAAACTTACGACCACGAGTACCTTGATCATTGATAACAAAGAGAACAGCTTGATCAAAGTCTTCCATATCATGCAAAATCTTGAACACTTGAATCATATCTGAACGTTCACGTCGTTACTCTAAGGATGGAATCCCCAAATACTTGAGTCTCTTAGGATATGACAACAATTTAACTTCAGTTACCAACTTTGCTGCTCTCCTCTGAACTGATTCAAGCTTTTTCGCATCACTCTTTGAAAGTTCGACATCTTCAGAAATATCATTCACAAATGTTAGGAACAGTACCGGGCCTACAACACTTCCCTTCTCTGAACTGATTCAAGCTTTTTTCGCATCACTCTTTGAAAGTTCGACATCTTCAGAAATATCATTCACAAATGTTAGGAACAGTACCGGGCCTACAACACTTCCCTGTGGAACACCACTACGCCTGCGGACTGCGCCCTCCATGAAGAAGCCTCACCGCAGACAATGTCCCTTTGCATCCTATCAGAGAGAAAGCCCTTAATCCAGCTCAAGACATTCCCATCAATGCCGAGGTGTTCTAGCCTGAGGAAAAGCCTCCTAATGAGTCCTATCCCTATTTATGGGGTAAACTTACACTATCGAAAGCCTTTTAACAGTTAGACTACTACTTTATCCGATAAGAAGTCTAGAAGAAGTCTATCCGATAAGAAGTCTAGAAGAAGTCTAGAGTCTAAGACTAAGAGTAGAGACTAGAGTGAGATCAAGTGATAATCAACGCCAGCATCAACAAGAAGAGCCAACACTGGCCACAATATCAGCAGACGGACCCCAATCGATGGTGTAGAACTAGGTCGGTGGAAGAAAGTTGATCATATCGGATCGGTATATCGGGGTCATGTGCCCAGTGACCGCTCGACCGGCCGTCGCGTCGGCCAGCGGCTCCAGGCCGACACAGCGACACGGTGGTGGTAGGGAGGCCGGTCAGCAGGGGCAGCTACGGGTTCGGTGACGCGGTGGCCGACTTCTTTCATCAAACACTTTTGTTACGTTACAGTACACTGTGTCGCTGCGCGCTGCATGTACCCAATTCAACTAAGTTAGGAACTTTGAAAGTCTGACAATACATTACACCGAACTACACTGAACATCTTTTTCCATACTCACCGATAAGTTTTTCTCCGGAAAGTAATAATTTGATTGACGATTTACCAGGTCGCAGTCTCTCTAGCTCTCGATGTAGCACAGCTTGTACAACTCATCTACTACCGACAGGAGCACGCACTGCGCTGCTGCTGCAGTACCTGTGTACTACATGCACACCGCGTACTTCATACTATTTGCCCAATGTACTGCACTTCCGCACCCTGCGCCGCCACGAGTTGCATAACGTAACAGGTAGTAACTCTTACGTAATCAGCTGGATTTGATAACTATCTTTAAATACATTATTAGTTACAGGTGTATCATTGGATAGGTAAAAATGAAAACTGAAAATAAGTTTTACTTGGGGAACATCAAATTTCGTTGGCTACGAATATAAGTAAGATTCCAAGAGGTAGTATGGGACCGATGAATGCATAGTATATAAAGATGGAATCAAAGAGGTTCTAGAACTTCTTTGGATAGAATAGATCAAGTAGGCCTAGGCTTTAAGTTATATACCCATAGGCCTGTTGATGGGTCTTCCAAGAGTTTGAACGACTAAAAGTTATTTATTAGTCTGAGACACGTGGTAATTAATCCTAGGATCTCGTTGAATGAAAAGTCAGAACACCAAATTGAAGTCTCTGGATACTAAATTCTGATTGGCTGATTCCTGACTTATGTTGCATAATTATTTCAGTGCAATAGGGCACTGTTTGTACGTGAATTATGTGGTTAATTCCATTCTAAAAATATGTTCAAACAACGAGGTATTGTAGACCCTGTAAGGGATATGGTATCTCTTCGCAATCTGTGCAAATTTATGCGTAGATTCTGTAGCGTGACACTAGTGGTTAGCAGTCCAGTAGCTTTTGATGTTGCTCCTAGTAGCAGCTCTTCCAAATGAGTGTAGAAATATGGCGACCAAAGTAGTGATTCTTTATGTTAAGAATTTCAAGCCTTCGACGGTGTTTGAGAGGAATGTTGAAATTCTGAGTGTAACTTGGTACGTGGAACAGGAACAAAGTCTTCGGATTTTTACATAGGAGAAAAAACTGAATTATATAGGTTCTACCTTATTTGGATGAAAAGATTAATTGATTGAATTGCAACTAATTTTACTGCGCTTTTGTTGAAGTTCAATATCATGCATTTAAGTGAACAAGTTTCCAATCAAGCCCGTCACGTTGGTTACGTCTTCCCAATACCAATAGTCATGATATCGTATGATCTTGAAAATTACAATTAAGAATCTTGTATTACTTATTTGTACATGAACAATTCTTTGAGGACGGAGAATACTCGTTTTCCCATATTTTGTATGATTGGCGTGTATTTGTGGGCAGGGAATAGATCCAAAACAAGGCTACTCACGTGTTGATTTCATTTTTTTTTTTTTGGGGGGGGGGGGATAAGAGAATAAGTTTGGACCTGTTTGGTGGTGTTTCGTGGTAAGTGGTAAGTAACCTATTGTTGCATCAGCATCGTGGTTATTTTCTGCTCTTGATTTAGGCCCTATTCAACTTGTCAGTGAGACAGTCTTTTGGTAGATATTATTGAAAATTATGCCTCATATTATGCCTCTGTATTCAGTTCCAAGACTCGGAGTCTTATTCCTCGGGCTTCCAAAAGGCTGGATCATATCCTGTTTGGTGCCATTAAAGGACAAGTTCACCTTCATAAACACAAGGATTGAGAGAATGTAGCAATATTAGTAGAACACATCATTGAAAGTTTGAGGAAACTCAGACAATCCGTTCAAAAGTTATGAATTTTTGAAGTTTTTGTGCAGTAACCGCTGGATGAGAAGACTACTGCAGTGTGTAATGTCACATGCGTACAACAATATAAGGACAATAAAAAGAGAATTTCACAAAATATCATCTTTTGAAAAAAGTACACATTCCCTTGACTCGTTACCGACATATGTTATGGGTAATATTATTTCCCCTGCCTTTAGAAAGCGGCAAGTCAAGTGCTCTTTTATCATGCGAAAAAAGTGAAAATATGTTGAATTTTCTTTACATATTCTTTATACGGTTGTACGCATATGACATTACAAGCTGTAGTAGTCTCCTCACCCAGCGGCTCCAACACAAAAATTTTAAAAATTCATAACTTTTGCATCGATTGTCCAATTTTCCTCAAACTTTCACAGATGTGTTCTACTAATATTGCTGCATTCTCTCAATCCTTATGTTTATGAAGGTGAACTTGTCCTTCAAAATATCATTTCACTCATCCGCCTTTATATTAGTATCTGAAACTGCAAACATTTTGGGCTTAAATGTCATTGTACGAATACATGTACTATCATAAAGGTAAATTACTTAAAATCTTTACAAGCATCTTTATACCACAGTGTCTTGATCTTACTACATGACTACAGTAATAGGCCTGATACGTTTTGTTGTGCCCGCTCAATTGATCTCTGGTTGGAAGACATATATAGACTTACATCAAGGTCATATCAAGTGATTATGCTAACATTATTTCAATCATATCGCTGTAAATTTGTTGTCATGGAAAGCCGGCCCGGAATGCAAAGTAAGGATAATCTATTGACGTATAGCCTATCTTCACCACTTGGACAATTAAATGATACAAATCTTGTACACTCTTGAGGATCTGAATATTGTTGTAAGAGGAGGAGGAGGAGGAGGAGATGATGATGATAATAACGCTGATTTATTATGTATCGTAGAGGGCGGTATACTCGACAGTGCCAAAACTGTGCTCCAAAACGTAAACAACTGCGTGCTGTTTTTTGAGGAGGAGGAGGAGGAGGAGGAAAAGGGGAGGTGCTCGCACGCACAGCTGAAGTCGAGTCTACAGTACATGTACGTTGTCTACGGTTTCGCCGCAAAGTGTGCGCCTCGCCTCTACTCACTCGCACCTCGGGTGCACATGCATGCACTCTATCTCTATCTACGTACATCGTACACATACTGAATTACTGGAGCTCGAGAAAGGGATGGTACCGTGTAGCAGCCAACGTTGAACACAAAGCCAGCTGACCGTAGTTCGTCTTGCCGACAATAAGTGCCTGCTCTACCTCTGTTGTCTTTTGTCCTTGCTGGTTCCGTAATGCCCAAAATATGATGGCTACATCTGGTAAGAAGTTAGTAAGGAGCAAGAGCGGGCTTCGCATGGTAAGCGTCGAGGAAAAGGACACAAGTCCTTTTCAAATTCAAGAACCTCCATGGATTCCAGACGAGCAGGTGAGATGTAGCGCTGCCTCAGTGCGATCAGAGACTAAATAAACAACTGTTCTGTTAATACTTCTATGCCTATGGTAGTAGATAGACAAGACATATGTCTAGTTCATATACAAGTAACTTACAGAAGTCAACCATTCAAAGCTGTCCTAAGATCTGATAATCAGGGTCGAAACAGGTTGATGGATAGATCTAGTCAGTAGACATATAAGGAAAGCTTCATACGATAGAGGACACGATAGAGTCTATTTCGCAAGATATATCAGTTTTCACAGTGGCAATCGAGCATCATCAGCCAACTACTGGGCAGCAGGATTATTTATAGATGCCATGACATTGTGACCTTTTGGTTCTCTAGCTTTGTCAAGCAAGTGACTGCAGGGAGGGCACACAATGACCCTGAGCTGAGAGGTCACATGTTTGTTTGTCACTGGAGTGTGTGAGTGTGTTTGTGTGTGTGTGTATGTGTGTGTGTTGTATGCGTACACAATTAAGAAGAGTTTATGCTTCCCAAAGCGAAAATCATGGGTGGATTGTAAGCCTATGTAGCCGACCGGCCGGGATATGGTCGATTTTCATGAAAGTGGTCATGTAATGGCTAACGCTAACTGCGACCAGCAGCCCCAAACGCGTAGCGTAATGGGGCTGCGGACTGTAGCATTCAGGATCATGACGGGTAGTATCGCGGATAAATATCAACTTAAAATCGAAAAATTTCTTCAATTCTGTTCGAATTGATGACTTAATGTGACTCGGTCAAGAGGAACCTGGGAGAGCTACACTGAATTGACGGCCAGCGCATGCGCACACATCACATGCGCACAAATTTCAAATCCATTGACCAGATAAGATGTCTGCACATTGTAGGATTTCGGATCTGGAAAGGCGTAGTATCGCAGTTAAATTTAACCTTATATACTTAAAAATGTGTCAATTTGAAAACTTACTGATGTATTCCAATTATTGACAATCAATGACTAAGTGATTCGGTCAACAGGGATCTCCAAGATCGACAACTGCTCACGAAGACGGGATTTGAAACCTGTGCGCTTGCGCGAGTCGGTAGCACTGCACTGTAGCCTTTTTGACCAGGCACTCTTGCTGCGCGACATCGTGTGGCGCCCGATCACTCGCTGGGAGCTGGTGTGGGCGCGTTTCACTCGAACCCTTTCGCTCGCCACTACACAGCGGCAGCGAAAGGGCCTGGTTCAAAGGTTAAAATCATCACGACTCTCATGCGTTATTCATATCGCCAATGCGTAAAGTGCCACGCAAAGGTTGCATCGAAAGCCAAAGAATGAACGGGAGGTACATGTGTATATGGAAATGATCTCGTAGAAAAACATCTTTTCAAGACTACATGGGATAAATGTGGAAATTAACAAGTGAACGTTTCATATGAATTTAAGGTAAGAAACGTACATACGTTATAAAAGTAAGCATTTTGTTGGTAAATTACGAAACTTATAGTTGCGCGAAAATTTGTGTTGCTTTTCCAACTTACAGAGATAGCACTCTTTTGACTTAGGGCCAGGGCCCTCCCACAGTATAACTGTGTTCAAGGAGCGCCCAGGTCAGGTATTACCTGGCTCATAATGGCCCATGTCAGTCATGTGACTCATTGCTGTTAGTATTAAAATGACTGGCATAACCAATGATTAATTTACAGGGTTGATGAAAAAATATGCTTGTGCTGCCTTGACAGTGTCTTGGAACTATCCCTGGACATATGAAGCGAATCATGGCATCAGATTACTGTGAAAGTGGACATTTTTGTGCAAGTAAATTTTCCCGTTCTGCAGAATTAGTAAGATCAGATCCGCAGTATCAAGACATTACATACATGTAGTGATACATATATGACAAGCAAAAATATTCGTGTGCTTTTATTTTTGCGCTAGTTTCTGGTTACGAGAAATGCATGAAAATATATACAATGGGAAAATTTCCACTTCTACAGTAAATGAAACAAACAGCAGGTTCTTCCTGTGGGCCTGCGGCATTTCAAGTTTCGCCATCAACTAGGAGCAGAGATGCCGAAGTCGGAGGGCAGCTGGGGTGGGAATTTTAGGTGCATAGAACTGCCTGAGGGAGCAAAACAGTGGGAGGTGGGGGGGGGGGGGGGGGGGGGGGGAGTCATCGACGGGGGGTTCTCGCTTCCCTTGATAAGGAGCTTTGTTTTTAACCTGTATATTGTGTGATCTGGTGCATGCTTAATATCAAATTAGAGTAACCTTGAACCTTGATGAGATAATCCCTGAAACAGCTCTTTCTGAACTAAACTGGGATGGGATGTGCTTTGACAGTAGGTGACGGTGCAGTCGTAGCATATTTACAATAAAAATAGCAATGTGCACACTAAAAATTCTGTAAGAATTACAGCAACATAGTAGAACCCACAGGAGGTAACATCACATGTAACTCTCTGCGGGCGAGCACTGTTCATGGGCTTCTTCACATGGCCTTCATATAATGTACCTTGGAAATCATACCTTAGAAGTTGAAGTTTGCTTAAAGTCATACTGGTCGCTGGTCCAAACTTATTTGCCCCTCGCCACCATTAAAGATGATTAGGTTCTGTGTGAAAGGCTCTATGCTGCTGGAGTACATGGACGGTTGAAAACTTTGACCGGGTAAAGTCATCTGTCTTAACTGCCAAAAGTTCCTTGAGATTTGTGTTAAGTGTGTTAATTGAAGAGGTATCTACTTCATAAGATGATAGACTGTTCCATTCTGTTATCACTCTTTGAGATAGAGAGGATTGCCTCAACCGTAACGTGACATGCTTCTTCAAAATCTTAAATCGATGTCCTCTTGTTTTGCTGCCAGATGAAAAGTCAGTTGACTGGAGATTATCTACTCCCTGTGCAATTTTGTAGGTTTGTATCATGTCTGATCTGTGACATTGGAAGCCAGTGAAGGTAGCTTTAGGTGTTCAAGCAGTATTATCCGTATTGCAGATGTCGTTGGGGATGCACTCGTCTAGATCATGTTGCTCAATGTTGCACATTCTCTATTTTCGCAGCATCGTTCTTCATTTTCTTCATGGCTTTGGTCATCTAGTCTACCAGTACACCTTCTGGTTGAGAAAGGGTTTCTTTCTTCTTCTTCTTCTTCTTCTTCTTGTAATATGAGCAGTGGCGTATCTAGGGGGGGGCAAGGGGGGCACGTGCCCCGGGCGCCACTCCTTGGGGGCGCAAAAAACGAAGAAAAAAAAAACGAAGAAGAAGAAGAAAAAAAAGAAGAAAAAAATGAAGAAGAAGAAAAAAAAAAGAAAAAAGAAAAGAAAAGAAGAAGAAGAAGAAAAAAAAAATCGCCCGGAAAGGGAGGGAGAATGGTGGTGGGGGGGGGGGGGGGGGGGGGGGGGCAGAAAACCAAATCAAACAAGATGAAAACAAAACATGATGATGACGCGGACAAAATGACAATGTTTATTGTGTTTACACAAGAATTCCATGTTCTGTAAGCTGAAATACAAACATTTTCGGCTCGCTCGCTGCGTTCGCTCGCCAAAATTTATATAAAAGAAGAAGGTAAGAACAAAACGTGATGATAACGTGGACAAAAAATTAATGACAATGTCTATTGTGTTCATTCATGTCATTTTATATTTAGCTGGCAAGCGGCTGCAATTTCTTTCGTTCTGAAGCGATAGCCAATTGGATCAAAAGAAGGCGCCAACGGTTTCGAACATACGGGGGGGGGGGGGGCAAAAAAACAACAACAAATCAAACAAGATAATAACAAAACTTAATGATGACGTGGAAATATACAAACTTCGGCTCACTCGCTCGTACTAATTTAGAGTATTTTTTCAAGTCTTCAGTTTGTTGGTATAAATTGTCATCTATAAGGTCGTCACTATAGAATCTTGATTAGAATTGTAAGATTTAATACGCAAAAAATGACAAGAGTTCCATGTTTTGTAAGCTGAAATACAGAAATTTTCAGCTCGCTCGCTACGCTCGCTCGCCAGAATTTATCCAAAAAAAAAAAAAGGAAGAGAAAGATAACAAAACGTGACGATGACGCGGACAAAATGACAATGTCTATCGTGTTCACACGTGTCATTTTATATTTAGCAGGAAAAATGTTACACGGAGCAGCGGCTGCAATTTCATTCGTTCTGAAGCGATCGCCGATTGGATGAAAAGAGGACGCCAACGGTTTCGAACATACGTGGGGGGGGGGGGGGGGCGCGGAAAAAAAAACAAATAAAAAAAGATAAGAACATAACGTAATGATGACGCGGAAATATGTGACCGTGCACCTCAAAACGAACATAAAGTCGCACACACTGATTTTGCGTGAGGACTGGAAATAAGTGAAATGGGTCAACCCAGCCGAACTTGACTTTTTCATATATTCTGAAAGAGCGGGTCTTCTTTTACATTATCCTAAAATTTGGTACAATAAAACGGTCAGGAAAGTGTGTTTTGTTAGCAGTTTATCTCAAACATTTTTGGTAGAATAGTGTGATTAGGTGTGTCTTTAGAATCCCTCTTTCATTTCTGAAAAATCTTGTCCGCACTCTTCACTTTCAACTCTAATAACTTTTGAAAAGATAGTGCTACTGCTTTGAAAGTTGGCATTAATTATGGACAGAATGTGTTAATGAGGCATGCTTAATTTCAGTATAATCTGATAATCCCTTCATTGTTGTTACTCTGGTGGTTTACTTCCTGTTTTTTTGTCCCATTCATCGCACAGCCAGCACGGTTTGGAAAAGATTAAGCGCTTGAATAGACACTGTACTTCAGAGCCTCTTTTCTCAGTTCTCACCTATCCTGAGTTTGTGCTTTCTTTCCAATATTTAGATAGGTTAGGAGAGTCCATTTCATTTGAGTTATACATCATTTTAAAGCTGAAAGTCTGCTCTTTCAGAATATGGTCTTAACTAAAAATTCATGTCTGGCGACTTTTTGTTTGTTTTGAGGTGCAGGGTCACATATACAAATTTCGGCTCACTCGCTCGTACTAATTTAGAGTATTTTTTTCAAGTCCTCAGTTTGTTGGTATAAATCGTTATCTATAAGGTCGTCACTATAGCTTGATTAGAATTGTAAGATTTGATAAGCAAAAAATGACAAGAATTCCAAGTTTTGTAAGCTGAAATACAAAATTTTCCGGCTCGCTCGCTGCGCTCGCTCGCCAAAATTTACCCCCCCCCCAAAAAAGAGATAATAACAAAACGTGATGATGACGCGGAAATATTGTAAGATATGATTAGCAAAAAATGACAAGAATTCCATGTTTTGTAAGCTGAAATGCAAAAAATTTTGGCTCGCTCGCTGCGCTCGCTCGCCACAATTTATCAAAATTCATTACATTTGAATCACCCTCAAAAGACCCCTTTTAAGTGCTTGAAAAAGCATATCATATGGACTTTGTTTAAAGCGTATATATCGGGACCATGTGGAAGAACAGACATATTTTGAAAATATGACTGAACAGGCAATCCCCCGTTTCTTCTGTACGTATATGCAATGTATATGTAACTTGTAATGTGTGTATTTTTATATGAAGACGGAAATAAAAACAAACAAACAAATAAAGTCCCTACCGGGATGGGTATAGGGTTGAACACTTTTTCAGAAATTAGGGGCGCAATTTTCGCGCTTGCCCCGGGCGCCGTTTTCCCTAGATACGCCACTGAATATGAGGCATGACTACCATTCCTAATGCATGAAACTTGGTACATGTACAAACTGTACATAGATCTGAAGGAGTTTTGTGTGCAAGCAGCCTCAATGACATACATTTGCAACATGTACACACTTTACTTAGTACATCAATGACATTTTGGGAAGCGGGACTTGTGAGACAATGTCACAAGTGGTTGAATTTATGACAATTGCAATTCGCAATGATGAAATTATAAAGAAATGTCTGTTTTCAGGAAAGAATTATTACATCTTCATTATTAGTTTCACCTTGCAAATGACATGGAGTGCATTTGTGTTACTGGAGACTGTTTTCTTGAGTTGTTGATTTTGAAAAAAAAAAAGAAGTTTACCAAGTTTACCAGTACCACATATGCAGTATTTGTGCAGACAAATATATTTTGTGGCTTCAGAAGCATGTATCTGTATGGAGGTGGTTTGTCCATGCCAACTGGGATGGTGACCTTTAAATATAGTATTCAAAAACCAGATGATATTAGTTGAGATTCACATAAAATTTTGACTCCATGCCTTCCTTTTCCCTCAAATGTACCTTTCCTTCAGTGTAACTTTCACTTTTGAATTACATTTTACCTAGAAATAATGGGTGCTTGTACAGTGGGTACATGAGAACCTGAAGCTATCTTCAGAAAATTTATGTAGCTCAAAATTTTTAGCTTTTGAAATAGAAGGATATTCAAATATTTTCTTGAGTATTCTTTCCTTTAAAGCAATTCTTCGCTCATGAGTCTGCACATGCTGAAATGCCCTTTGTGTTATTGTTGACCAGTGACATGCTTGCTAATGATTGATGTAATTTTCATGCAATTCATATCCTTTCCAAGAGAGAGAGAGAGAGAGAGAGGCGGTGTGTGTGTGTTTGTACATGTGTGTACTGCATAATATTTTTCATAAGTACCAGTACCTATTCTGTGTAGTGTGTTTTACATTTATGATTGCTTGTGATCATTAAATGCTGTATGTGTGGGTTTCTTTGTGATGATTCATCGTTTACCCTTTATTTGGAATTGAATGAGGTCCATACAGTTGTAATTTCACCAATCATGCAGGTATACATCCCTATTTACAGATTGTGCAATGAGAATCTCGCTGCCTCTGTGTTATTCTCCACAATTAGATTTTAGCAATTATGTTTTGTCATGATTTTTAGGACAGATTATAGTTCATAGGTTATTTCAGAATACCAACTTGATTCATAATACACAGAATGTTTAATATTACATTCTTTATTTCAAATTAGTGACGTAGGAAAATCTCTTAGGTCCATCGAGACTGTGTGCCATACAAATTCCTTTCCATACATTGTAGGTATTCCGTACACTGTACCCGGTATATATAAAATTTGTGCACTTTCGACTTATTGGCACAGAGTGGGTTTAGCGTTTTCAGAATACAGCCCAACCGCATTAATGCCATTGCCACACTGATCACTGAATGTGCTATACATTTATTTTCGTTGATTGCTGCAAATTTCTCGAGTCAACTGATATCTGCAAAAATTAACAACTTACGAAAACAACTGATACCTGGTATCTGCAAAAATTAACAACATTACCTCCTGTAACACTTATTCCCTGTAGATTGTTTCCCAAGGTAAGAAATGTTCACTTTTCTCTTGAAAAGGGTAACAACAATTCTTTCTTTGACAATTGCAAATTCAGTCACTCACAAACTAGCCTTACAAAGAATATTATATCCGGAAACTGTGCAATATAGAGGGATACAGAAACCTTCATCAAATGTGATTATGGTGTATTTGACTGATGTTGTTACAGATAGAAAATGCCCAATTCAACGAGGAACACTGTTATAAAGGGCTCAGTTCAGCAAGAGATGGTGACATGCACAGACTTTTTAATCCTGATTGAATTTTCACACCAAGATTTTTTTAAAGTATAACTTTTACACGTATCAAGTGTTTCCTGTACTCATCTTCAGCCCCTGTACCCGAGTCTATTACATGAGAAATGCCCGAGATGAAGGATGTTCTCCAATGAACGTTTTAGGAGATAACTGTACTGTGGTCATCTTCTTAATGCCAAACTTGCTAGCTTTGGGGACAGATTTCAGGGACAGCTTGCACACTCTCTCTGTAAAATGATGCTTTTCTTGACCGTCTCTAGATTCTAGACGAAATAAAGTGTGCCAGCAAGGATTGAAGCACCACATTACGAGGGTTTCCCTGGCTCGTCATGTGGACTAATGATCTTGTGCTTTTGTGGTGCTTGATCATTTCGATTGAAGCAAAAGTAGTGGTTTCTCATTCGGTAATCAGCGTATCATTCACCAGTGAGCTGTAGACTGCAATTCTGTCACTTAAAGGTTGCCTTGAAAGCTTTGCTAGCGCTGTGATTTTTTTGCAGACCAGGGCGGCCGAGGGTGCAGTCTCCGCAGTTCTTGCTGCCCAAAATAGTAGCTGGTTGCTGACTTTAAAAATAGCCCGAAGATGGAGTGGCAGTTAATTGCAAGTGTCTCTGAAGAGCTGCCAATATGCACCATTGCCTTCCTGAATGATGTGTAGAAGTGGTGGACTAAAGAAGTGAGGTGGGAAGGGGGGGGGGGGGACGGGATCCAGACGTGCTCTCATCTTCATCCTAGGTAGGAAGTTAAAGCCACTGCCTTGGATTGCCATTATGTGTGTGAGTGTGTGTGTGTGTTTACTGTTATTGATTATTGTCACACCTTTAGGCAGTCAGAATATGAGAGTGTGCTCTTTAGGGATAAAGTACAAATTAGCGCAGACATAGTGATTAGTGCGGTATAGAATGAGCCTGCATTCTAAATATCACTCAAATTATGTGCTGCAGGCAGGAAAGAGTCTCCACCATACATTCATTGCAGCTTCAGTGAAAAGGACCGAAAGTATCTTATTCGTGGAATTGAGAATATCATACGTTTTAAATTAAAGTGCTGAGTTCAGATTTTTTATTTTATTGCTTATTTTCAACTACCGGTATCAGGATTTAAGAGTATAGAGTAAGCATGTTTTTGTTTGTTTGTTTGTTTGTTTGTTTTGTGTGTGTGTGTGTTTTCCTAATTTGATAGTGGGAGACTTTTATCATTTTATGCTCATGTTTGCACACTTGTATGTTTGGCCAGGATCAATTCCATGTTGAGAACGTTATGAATAAACAATATTGTCATTTTAATTTTTTTTTTTTTTTTTTTTTTTTTGGGGGGGGGGGTCTAGTGCAGAAGCTATTAATTATGAATATTGTTATTGTGTTGTGATCATCAGTGCCATCAGGTGGTTAGGATTAAAGAATTAAACATTCATGCTTTGTCATATCATTCATAGTCATATAATTCATAGTGATATATATTGGTGTTTGTAGAAATTTTATTTAGTTTTCTCTCTGACACTTATGCTTCTGTATTTATCTTATTTTTCAGTGTTTGTTCTGCATGAAATGCCAGGCCAAGTATGACCTTGTGAAAAGAAGGGTAAGTTCATGTTTGATATGTTTACTGATTATGTGCTTGTGTTTACTTTCACGATATTGTTCCACAATATGCATCTTCTTCTACGCATTATGTGGAGTATGATGTTCTAAGCTCTACTCCTTGATGTGCGCGATCCATTCTTGTGTAGTTCACTGCCATTCAACTGAATATAGTCATTTATGAATATAGCATGTTTTGCTAATCCTTTTAAATTTGATTTCTATGAAACCTGGGGTCTGTTTCATGAAGTTGTCACATAAAAGTCCGTACAGGAATATCAGAATGGCCAAAGTCCCTCAAATGTAGCTATTACGAGACTTTCAAATCCATTTCATGAAGTCTCTCATAGGTGTGTCTTATGAGCGAAAAGTCTCTCATGAGACTTTCATGAAACCAACCCTGATCCTATAATGCTATCATATGATGAATTTCCAACTGTTTAAACATCATTTTATCAGAGAATGCCCCCACCAATCATCACTACACATGAAAGGGATTGTTCCATATAAAACTGGAGAAGCACTCTGAGAGCGGAGACCTCTGCCAAGCAGCTACACTGTAATTTCCACCAATTATCTTGTTTTCCCATAGAGATCATGGATCATAGAGATTTCTACCCATATGTACATGTATGCATGCTGAAAATTGCCCGATTTCCCACACATAGAAGCCTTTTGTTGTAAACGTCATCAACTTCCAGCTGCGCAGTGCGCCTTGTCCTAGCAGAAAATAGAGCATGCACTTTACTGCGCGTATGAAAACCTCAATAAAATGCGCAGCTTGGACTCCCAAGTTCATTGACCTGGCCTGCCAAAATATCGAAAAGCCTTCATAAAATCCATAAAAAATTTCTGGATCACTAGCAAAAGTTAATCATCTGTTCCTTTTGTCATTCTCAGCCTTTTCTGCAAGTTTCATCCAAATCCGTTCACAACTTTTTGAGTTATTTTGCACAAGGACAAACGAACCAACCAACAAACAAAACAAACCTACGGTAACGAAAACATGTAACCTCCTCTCTCAGCGGAGGTAAAAAAAAAATATGGTGACGATACAACAGATTGCAATGTCCTATGAGCCATCCTCACTTGTCTACAGGTTATATCAAGCTTTGTGCATTCATGTGAGTGTGAGACATGGTATTAGTATCATGGATTCGCAGTATTATGAACTACAAGTACCTGTGCCTGTGTGTGAAAGAATGCCCACTTTCATTGATTAGATCACATAATAGGGAGCACATCCCCACCCCACATGCACACAGAAACATAATATTATGATGTAGATCAAAATATTCCTGATTTCTCTTCGCTTTTCTGAAAGTTATATAAGGCTGAAGAGTACATTGTACAACTGTATATGTGTGTGTGTGTTTTTAGAGAGACACAGACAGATAGAAAGAGAAAGTAAGTATGGTTGGTTAATCATGATTTTACAGTTCTATGAGCAATTAAAAAAAATCATTTGTAGGAGCGAATCTCAGAGGATATACATGTATTGGTTTAGAGGGCTCATGCTGCACTATTTATTGAAATTGAAATTGAAAGGGTATTTTATTGAATAATGTCCATTGCAGCCCGCAGGCTGGATTGCAGACACTTCACAGAAATAAGCACGATTTAATGTCATTACAACAAAATCCCCGTTCACAGTATTACTATGACAACAATCAATATCACGTTCATCCCCCCCCCCCCCCTAAAAAAAAAATATATATATATATGTAATCATCGGTTGATTGCCATAGCAAAGTTTAGTAATGTACTATTTTGTGAAGATACTTCTAAGAGATTGTGTACTGGCAATGTTGTTGGTTTTGTTTTGTTTTGTTTTATTTTGTTTGTTTTGTTTGTTTTTTACATATGGCATTATGCTGAGTGCTCCATACCCCTCCCCAAGAAAACGATATGTTAATATGTATATTTTATATGTGTGTGTGTGTGTTTCTTTTTTCTATTCATTTACTTCATGTTGTGACCTTTGCTGACTGTTTTATACAGCCAACAACAGAGTGTTGTCAAATTATTCACTGCAATTAACTACATATAAAAGTTTGAAGTGTCCAATCTGACACCAACCATCATATGTAGGTAAAAAGGAACAAAATATGGATTTTTTTTTTATCACCCAGACAATGATATCAGTGCTTCAGTTCAAATAGAGCTCTATACATAAATGTGCTTTTTGCACATGAACGGTATTTTTGTACTGCCATTAAAATCTCATCTTGCAGAGTGCAATAAATGTGTGTTACCGATAATGTTGAGAAACATTTCCCTACTGGAACTTACATTTTCAATACAATTCGATGAATTTATTATAAAAACCCTAACAATGCCTACTTTGCAAAAATGATATCAAGAAGTAAATAAAGCAATTGAAAAGAGTGATCCACTAAAAAACAGAGCTTGTAGATGTGGATCACTCAGTAATCAATATGCAAGTAACATATCATCCAAAATGTACAGCTGTATCTATCAGTAGGTATGTTGAATAAGAGCTTTTGTTAGCTGTTACGATAAAAGCATATTGTCAACAATACTAAGAATAGTACAGAAGACGTATGAATGTAAAATGCAATATCAATATTGCGGCATAGACAATGCATCATGTATATTGTATATGTACATGATATACTTTTCCCAAAACCCACCTCCATGTAGAGATTTCCAAATCAAATGCCAGCTTTTGTACACACTATGCGTACCTTTAAAAGTCAGGAAGATTCAGTGATGTATGGTAATGCTCTGGTCCAAGCGTCTGTAAGCTGAGATGCCCCCCATCATCGGAGGACCATTAGTGTTAGCATAGGTAGCGCTCTCAGTCACTGACTGACTCCCGCGAGAATGTTTTATGCCATGCTGGGTCTGGTGCACTTTTCTTGATTATCATCCACAAAATTGGCATTTGTGGAAATGCCTCCGAGATTTCCGTCACCATCTCTTCTTCTTCACGGAATCTGGAGCTGAGATGGGGAGTGATGGAGAAGGCCGGTAGGCTTGTCAGAGAAAGAAGTTAAATGTACTATGCACAGCAAGTACATCATAGACAACCTGTTCCTCTAGGTGAAGGGATTCATTCTGTGCTATAATACCATACAAAGTCTATTTCGGACTAATGTTTCTTTTATCTTAAATGAGATAGAGGTCATTACTTGCATGACTCTCAGATGTTTTTATGAGTCGTGAAGAAAATAAATGCTAAATGAAGAAAAAGAAAGAAAAAAGAAAGAAAAAGATTAACCCACTGCAACAAAACAGAATATCTTATGTCTCTATGAGATATCTGTTGATGGCAATTCTTACTCATAAACAAACAAATTATCTGTGTATTCAACCCCTTATTCAGGAATTTAATCTATGCGACACAGATTTGTAGACTGATGTGCAAAGCTGCAAATGCTATTTAGGAGGTCCATGTTTTTGTACATTTTCTTGTGTGTAAAACTCGAAATGATTCACAATAAGTCTTTGTGTTAAGGTGCAACAAGCAATCATGATAGTTTGCTCAATTGCTGTGGTTTAATGTGCAGTTCTAATTACAAGATTATAGATACAATAACATCGGCACAATTTGTAAAAACAGCAAAATTTGGCAAATGAATGTAGTGCTCAACAAGAATTGCATTTTGTCAGAGTTGTAGGATGACCAAATCGTGGAGTGTTTGAACACTAAGGCCTGAATTCACGGAGGTGGTTTAAATTTAAACCATGGTACAAATTTAGACCATGGTCTAAAATAAGCGTTAAATAGGCGCACCAATACTTGCGCGCATCAATGCACGTTTTTTTACTGGATGGCTGTTAGCGTACGCAATCTGTCAATCATAAATACGCAGAAGAAATATACATAAACCATGGTTTAAATTTAGACCACCTTCGTGAATTCGGGCCAATGAAGGAGAGTTTATAGACTTTGTCCCATTCTGATTTCATTGAGATAAAGCTTGAAAAAGTAAACATGATAATCTATGGCCATATGTGCCTTAATCTTCTCACCTTTTGCTCCTAGCTTTTCGTTTGTTTACCATGATTGTTTTATGCATGCCAATTGATCCTAGTAGCATCACAACTGAAAAATATTCAATGTATAAAGCAAAATAGATATATGATGTTTTCAATCATCTCAGTTCATGTGTGGAAAGAACGCTTTAAAACCAGTTGTTTTGACTCGGTATATGACCATCATTCTCAAATGTTAATCTCAGAAGATTCAATCATTTTTCTGTAAACTACAAGCTAGGTCAAGTGCACTACAGAGCTGTATGCTATAGCAGCTAATCCCATGAAATTCTCAACTAAATGCCCTTTCGACATAACCGATGGGGAAAAAAGTAATAAATGGAGGAAACACGAAGGTCATTTTCTTCCATCAAAGAAGATGTCACTGAGATAAAAAGAACAAAAATTTGTTCTCTCACTAAACCCTTTACTGGCATAAAGATCCTCTTCTGTTTTATCTTTTGCAGACTTAAAATAATGATGCCATAGTGCCGTACTAAAATGAATACATTTATTTAGTGCTGGCAATGTCAGTTGCCCCACATTTATTATGTGTATTTTCGTGTCACACATATTGTGCATTTTCATCTCCTCATGCAGCACCATTGTCGACGATGCGGAAAATGCTTCTGCGGGCCCTGCTGCTCCTCGAAGGTCCCCCTCCCCCGCATGAACTTTGTTGACCCCGTCAGACTCTGTGAGGACTGCGCTGTTTTCACGCGGAAGGAGAACGAATTCTTTAACAAGCATCTGAAGGCACTGATGAATGGTGGGTTTCTTTTAACCCGAGTAGCATCTAAGTAGGAAGAAACTGCTATAAATTAACTGATAGGCAAGGTAATGGTTTAGGTATGAGTAACCATTTGAGTGTATGTCCAAACTGTGCATAGCATACTTGGATAGTTTGTGCGTTTGTCTCGGATTTTTTTTTTTCCGGGGGGGGGGGGGGGGGGGGGGGGTGAGATTTTATCTTTTTCATGCGAAGAAGATATCTTTTACAGAAGAGCAAAGGACATTTGTGGTGACAGTTTTTCAAACCAGAGGTTCATGGCCACTTCAGTCTTGAGATATATTTATTGTTCTTCAGGTACAGTATGTATTTATGCATTATTCAAGAAGTCTAGGAATTAAACCACTACTTGATTCTGCCTACCGTGAAATAGAAATATTACTCCAGTCTACACATGACTTTCAACTCAAGGGTGGATATCCAACTTGTGCACTGGCAAGGCATGACAAAAGATTTCATTCCCATAAGTGGGGTGCAAGGCCAGTTTATGTTGCCAATTCATTTGTACATGTTCTCTACAGTGCGTTGTAGTTATCCAGGGGGAGTGGGCTAGTAGTCAAGTGGGTTTGTAAAGGCACACATTATGTCAGTCTCTTGTGAATGAACATCATCATCATTGAAAGAAAGATATTATTCAGAGGGGTGAAGGCTCAGGTTTGAGTTTCTTCAGTTTGTAGAGGGAGACAAACTGAAGAAACTCAAACCTGATCATCATCATTATTTCAGTTAAATATCGCTATGCATTGCTGTGATAGAGATAAGTTTATGCCAACCTTCTGTATCTATTACTTGATGGGATGCAACTGAGCAACTACGTCTTGTGTATTTCCTAATGTTTTCAGTCCAAGTTGTTACTGGTCTCCCTCGCCTCCTTTTCCCTTCCACTTTTCCTTAAAGGGAATGTAAACTCAAAGAGCAATGTGGATTGAGTGAAAGCAGTAACATTAGTAGAACACATCAGTGAAAGTTTGAGGAAAATCGGGCAATCGATGTAAAAGTTATGAATTTTTAAAGTTTTGGTGTTGGAACTGCTGTGTAAGGAGACTACAAGAGGTTATGACGTATGAGAGGACTACAACATTAAGAAAATATAAAGGGAATTCAATAGAAATTCATTTTTCATGAAAATTACACATTCCATCAACTTGATACTGACATATGTTAGGGGTAGCACTTATTCCACCTGCTATCTGAAAGCGGTTAGTCAAGTACTCTTTCATTTTGCTATAAAAGTGATTTTTTTTTTTTTGGGAATTCCTTTTATATTTTCTTTATATTGTTGTCCACTCATACGTCATAACCTCTAGTAGTCTCCTCATCCAGCGGTTCCAACACCAAAACTTTAAAAATTCATAACTCTCATGATGTGTCCAAAAAGTTGGAGCTTTGGAGTGACTGTCCCCATACGTACTGTATGACTAACCCATATCCAATGAACAATGAATGAACAGTGTTACTTTTTTTTTGATGAGAAATGCATGAAAGTTTGATACATTTTTATATTTTCTTTTCTACAGGAAGCAATTTCTCCATCATGAGCCCTCAAGAAGGCAACACCACCAGTTTCTGCAAGCTGACATCCAATCACAGGTAGGGGGCTCCAGTCACATTATGCAAACTATAAGATACACATTCTTGGCACAATCACAATTAAGAGAGATTGTGTCAAAGCAATGTACATATGTATTAGAAATGTAAGAGATGCAAATAACATTCAAGCTGTTTTCAAGGGTAAATTCACTTAAAAGAGTTAATGGTAGACTTGGAAATCAGACTTGTGCCTTATGTATTCGGAAAACATTCTGCAAGCATTGAGGGTATTGATTACCCTGTGGATGATGATTTACAGAAGTTTGTCAGCAGTACATTTGAAATACTTGAAAGAAGCTAGAGAAAGTATCTACCTTTGATAGTCAAACTGCTCTCTCCAGTTTCTCTGTTTATTCATCTTTCTCTCTTGATGTTGTTTTGTTTTTATGTTTCTTTAAAAAAATAAACCAACTATTAAAACAAAACAGAAATTTGCTGTTCAGCGAGGAGAAGCCGGACAAAGAGAACACCAAGCCAACTGTGTGGGTTCATGATCCCATAGCGCTGCAGTGTATCCAGAACCTTAAGATACAAACTGTTGAGACCAATGTCAATGGTGAGTTGTGAAGAGCTAGTCGCAGTAGAATTTGATCCTGCCTCATAAGCCATGAAATTGTTGAAGTGGTTGACACAGAAAAAACATGCCTGCGTGCAGAAAAGCATAAGCGCAGCAAACCTAAGAAGTTTTGCATGTGAAAAAAAAATTGTTATTGCAGAGCTGTTACAAGTTTCAGGTATAAGCTTTAATAAATAGATACAGAGAAACATGTGTATATCTGAGATTAAAATGCCATAGCATTACCAACTTCTTTTCAAAGATCATACTAATGAATTCTTGTGCGTTTTGGGGGAAGTCATGAAAATGTGTGTATTAAATCACACAGCCACTTCTTGTGATGCATTGATGAATTATGCATGGGTATCGATACTATTCAGAAATTTACATCTTTGAAAACTGTGGATAGTAGGAAAGACTATGCGTTTACACATCTGAAGTATTGATGTAATGGCCTGTTTGGGCCACTAAAATGTTGAAATTAGACATTTTGGTGCCCCCCCCCCCCCCCCAAAAAAAAAAAAAAACAAAACAAAACAAAACAAAACAAAAAACAAAAAAAAAAATTATAGATGTGTGTGTAGTGGCCCAAAATAAAAGCACATGTGATGATCAATTTTTAATCTTAGTTGCCCAATGTGGCCACCAAAAATGACATTTTAAAAAAAATTTGTTATCCCGACATCAATTTTTAGTGACCCCAGGCCACTGGTCCACCACTAATGTTGATCCCTACATATATATAATATGCCCTTTGTCAGTTTTGTTTATAAGATGTCCCCATGACAGATAAGGAATTTTTTTGTTTTTTTAAACCCGCATACCGTATATGATTTACTGCCAAAATTTTGGAGCTTGTTTTGTCCAGGCCCAGAAAATTGTTTGAATATATGTTATGACATACCATCTGCTCAAGAGTAATACGCTAACATGATTTATCAGTTGCTCACATTAAAGCAGCTCTTTCCGATGACAGTGAGTCATGTTCAGCTTTTCGAGAAAATAATTTTCACTCAACTCCATTCTGTGTTAGAGATAGTTTGGCATGGTATCAGGTGCAAAATCATGTTTTGCTTTTTGAGAAGGCATGTTCACACTATTTTAAATGTGAGTTATAGACAGTTTGAAACCTAATCTCTTGCAGAGACAACCTTGGTTTAAGACTGATTGGATTGGCAAGGGCTAGAGCCTTCCAATGCTGACTATAGTTATTAATGATGGTAACTTTTTGGAATAGAATATTCTGTGTGCAGGTTATTGCCACACAATATGAAAGGAATTGCAATTAGTCTTGATGAAAATCTTTTGTCGCTCTGTTTTGTTCTATGTCATGTCATGGTATGAATTCTAGCAGAGCATGCTGTCAAGATTTAAAGAACAATCAAGCCTGGCAGATGCTGATATTTTGAACTACTATTCAAGGCTGCATTAATACCAAAACAAGGACAACTTTTAAAGGGATGGTACAGTTTTGGTTGAGATGGGGCTCCAGGTTTCCAACATTTTTTTATGACAATTTTTTGAGATAATCAGAAACCTGTTATGAAATATGAAAGAACCCATAATTCTTAAAGGAATTCAAAGTTCATTTGATGAAAATCAGTTTTGAAATAGCTGAGATATCCCAAACAAAGTGGTCCTAATAAAAGGTGGGACCCACCTTATATTTGGATTGCTCTGTTTTACTTTGTTTTTTGATATTTCAGCCATTTCAAAACCAATTTTCATCAAATAAAGTTTTAGCTCCTCTGAGAATTGTATGCTCTTTAACATTTCGTAAAGTGGTTTCCCAAATAAGTATCTCGCAAAAAGTTTAAAAGCTGAATCCTCACCTCAACCAACCTCAACCAATACTATGCCATTCTTTAGTAATAAAAAAAAAAGAGAAATAGAACCTGTACTCTTTAATGTCAATGTCCACAGTAGATATTGCTATTATCACCCAAGATAATCACTACCACATTTTTGTGGTATCATTTTGAAAATAACTTTTCTCCACTGCTGTCATTATGCATCGCTCATCCCTAATGTTTGGTGAGTTTCACTTGAAGGGTTTGTTTGCAAAAACCAGTAAGTCCATTTTTGAAGATTTTGAAGTACGATTTCTGTCATAATGTACAAAATAATACCTTTTAAATGATATGTTGGTCACTACATATAAAGGTATATTTTTGAAGTTATGGTCAAAAGAAGCAAACATTTTCTTATTACTCTCTATATTTTTCTTGACCTTTAATCGCAAATATCTCTATTTGGCAAATATGGACTTATCGGTTTTTGCAAACAACTCTTCACTTGCTTGTTGCTGCCCTGTACATGCTGAAATATTAACCTAAGCATTGTACGAGTGCAATGCTGGAAAGTCTTGTGTACTTGTGTGTCCTTACCTGGTATTGAAAACCTGTTCTAGCTTGCATTGTGCCCCTTGCATTATTGATTATCTCATTAATCTGGCTTGATTCCAACTGTAGCTCAATAAACCATTGTTTCATTATTCCTGCTCCCCTTCATTGATAATATATTTTTGCCCCCTGGTATTTTGCCCTTGTAAATTTTGCTCAATATTTGTGAATACAGTGTTAGATAATAATTGGTGAGTGGCGGTTTTGTCTGAGTCATACATGTTAAAAGCATAGGAGACAAAAGGTACAAGTATGAGCGCTTGAATGACAATAAATTATTCAACATGGAATCTTGGGGTAAGCTCAGTAATCATTCTTGTTCATTCCCCTAAACATTTCTTGCTTAGTACTCCTGACTTGTATTTTTGTATGCACACATGCCCCAACATTCTATCATACACTGCATTGTTTTATCCATGTTAAAGACTAGTCTTCCTTCATCATTGTGGATATTGTATGAGAATGTGATATATCCTTTAAAAATGACATTGGCAGTAGTAGGAAGTAGGAACCAGTAAGAAGCAAAATGTATGAGGTATTAAGAAAATCATTATTTTCTCCATACCTTTAATAGAAATGACTCAATAAATAAACATACAGGTAATTAAACTTGCTAAATACATGCTTACTGCACGATGATTCTGTAGGGAAAGATTTGGGTCATGGAGTCAGAGGTCAAGTGAAAATGCTAAAATCTCATTATAGTTTTCCATATTTTGGAAATTTCTCTATAGTGTATATTGTCATTAGATTTGTTGTATATGACTACCAGATAGTGATTATATGCCAATCACTTCATACTGATGTCTCACATGCTTTGGAAAATAATGCGATGTAGTGGATGCATACCAGTCGCCATGGCAACATTTCTAGGTTTCTTGTGTAGTGTATGTATGTGTGTGTTTGTGTTTGTGTGTGTGTGTTTATTGATGTATGGTTTCCAGGGATTTGTGTTGCCATTTGGCCAGAGAGATCTTGCAGCAAAATTCAATGCGACCTTCAGTGAAGCATCAATTTTCTGCATCAATTGTGCTATAAATAGATCAGTCTGGTATCAAGTCGAGGGTGGCAAGTGTCACTTCATGCTACCATTATGGCCATTACACAGCCGACCTGATTTTCATTTGTTTTTGTTTTTTTATTTCATCCCATTTTTTTTTTATGCCTCCGCCACGAAGTGGTGCCGGAGGCATTATGTTTTCGGGTTGTCCGTCCGTCCTTCCGTCCGTCTGTAATGATTTTTGTGGACAGCGTAACTAAAAAACCTTTTGAGGTCTCCTAATGAAACTTGGCATGTATGTGTATTAAGGGGTGAAGTTGTGCCTATCAACTTTTGGGTGCACATGCTCAAGGTCAGAAGGTCAGAAGGTCAAGGTCAAATGCTTAGAATTTCACTATTTCCCACATATCTATGCAATGCCTGAAGATATTTTCTTGAAACTTAGTGTATACATGTATTACCCAATTAAGATTCTCTTGTGAAAGTTTGGGGTCATTAGGTCAAAGGTCAAAAGGTCAAGCAAAAATGTTAAAATTTCACTTTTTTCTCCGTATCTTGGAAATTGTTCAAGGTATCTTCATGGAACATAGTATATGTGCATGTACTAACTGGCAGTGGTTATCTAGGGAATTTGGGGTTCATGGGGTCAAAGGTCAAGGACAATACTTCAAAATTTTACTATTTCCCTCTTGTATGCAATGCCAGCAGGATTTTTTTTTTAATGTAGTATATGCATGTATAACCCAATAGAGATTCTCTGGGATTTTTTTTTTTGTTGTTGCCAAGAAGGTCAAAGGTCAAAAGGTCAAAGATCAAGTGAAAGTGCTGAACTTACTTCTTTCTCCATATCTCGGAAGTGGCTCAAGTTATCTTGAAACTTAGTATATATTTATGTATATTTTGCCTGACAGTGATTCTCTTATAAATCTTAGGGTCAAAGGCGAGATGAAAATTATAACAATTTACTGTTCAATACAGAAATTGCACTTTTTTTCTCCATGCCTTGATATTACTCAATGCATAAACTTATGAAAGGGTCAAAGTCAAGTTAAAGTTCTTAAATCCCCAAATACATGCTCTCCTATTCATTCAGTTAAACATAGGTCAAGGAAGGTGAACATTCAACACATTTGTGACAAACTTGTCATTTTAAATATTTTGCCAATTTTGTGAAAATGTAATCACACATTGTCCACATGAACTATAGACCTATTAGGAGAATCATGCATTATGGCGGAGGCATACCAGTCGCCATAGCGACATTTCTAGTTTTTTTTTTTTGCTTTTTTCTTGTGCTGGCAATGCAAAATAACAAATCTGTTTTATCTGCGCCTTCAGCCTCGGTGAAATAAAACTGCATGTAGGCTAATTATGCATTTTTTGTGCCTATAATCAGGTATAGTGCATTCAAGACCATAATACTATTTATGTAATACTGTGTTCCATTTCCTAGTATCGAGCACCGGCTTTAATCCCAGTTATGATTTCATTGATTACCCAAAAAAAAAAAAAAAAAATGTGGCCAACAGCTGTATTTGAGACTGTCTGCTAGTTTAAAGTTTTATTCTTGTTTGATTTTGTATATGATCATCAGATTCATGATTTCAAGTGCACTGAGCATCATAAAAGCATGCCTGCATGTACTTCAAGTACTTGTGGTGGAAACAAAAGGGGGGAAAAGTCATGTGGGTGCAGTCTGTAAACAGGATTTCCTTCAATGAAACCCTAGATTTTTGACCTCATGGCTCTCGGCATTAAATACTTCAAAAGACCAAATGTGACATATATTATGATCATGCTTTTGCTATGTGCTTCATCCCATACTTCCACATCCAGTTTTGAAAGGATCTTGTCATTTTTGCAGCAAGCATGTGTTCAGGATATTATTGCTAAATTATCTCATACATTATTTGAATCAAAGTATGAATCCCTCCCCCCCCCCCATTTTTACTTTCTTTACGCATAAAAAAAAAGATCAAACAAGTGCATTTTCCATAGATTTGCAGACCTAGTGTTTCTTTTCCTCATGAGGAGTCTTTCATGTGATAGAATAGATACAGTATGTATCAACAGAACATTCCAGTTATTGTTTTAAAACATATTTAAATGTATCCTGGATCTGTTGGGAGAAATTGAGAAGTGAGATAATGCATATGTCATCACTTGACCTTAGCTTTGTATCATAAGAATAGATAAATGTTTTGAAATGCTATGTAGTGCATGTTTTTATCCTTGCTTCCTCATACCTTCAAATGATTGGTGTTTGATTATAACTGTAGTACTCTAAATAAATCTAGGCCAGTCGTGAAATTGAAGTTATAGAAAATCACACCATACATTGTATATGTTATTACATTACATATTCTCAGTATGTAGTACTGATAATTCATACAGTATCTTTTAAATACTAAAAAGTTGTTAATTCAGTGGGACAAACCAAAATATGATGGGGAAAAAAACCCCAGAAAGCCCATGTACAGGGTCAACATCCAATCAAGTAGTGATAAAGAAAGCAAACTCGTATGATTAACAACAGGATTACTCTTGATTTCTTTGACACAGAAAACACTTCATCAACCGTATGTGATGGGCATAACACTTCATAATGTGCTTGGTATGAAAGTGTGTCATCAGAAAAACCAACTCATTTTCAGAGTTTTGGGAGCCATTTCTATTCTGATATTATTATGCCCCTTCCTCCTTTTCACAGGTCATGCCATTCCAAAAGCTGTCACCATCCACTACAAGTACATTGACGAGATGCGTGAGGTCACAATCAGCGTGAACGAAGACTCGACCAAGAAGCAGTCCACAGCTTGGATTGTAGCCTTGCAAAAGGTACTGTGCTGAGTGCACTGGAGGGAAACCAAGCTTTTTAGGGTTGTAGAGCATATCATTTAGAAATTAAAACAAAAACAAACAAAAAAAATTACACAACCCTCCACTTTAAGAAAAAGATAATCTATGATCAGAAATCTGAATCATCTCAAAATGTCGAAAGAAGGTGCAAATACTTTTGTGTCGACTTTTTATGGTTATTCGTTATTTTTGTTTTCCATCTAACAAGATGGCTGGGTAGCCCATATTCAGTTGCACTAGCTTGTTTCCAAAGGGTCCAGTTATATGTACCCTGGGTGGACCATGTCACAGGATTATGCACCATCCCTTGCTCTTTATGAAGAATGAATGAAGCAGTTTCTTTTACATGTATGGGTTGTGACTCTCTCATATACATACAGGTGACATCCATTTGGTGTCCTATCAGAGGGACAGATTTTTTTTTTTTTTTTGAGGGGACATCATGATAGCACATAATATTGCTCAATAAGACGTTCTTATTACCTCTTTCCATCAGAGTTAGAAGTGTAAATATCAAGATTATGTCATTACTTTATGGGCAGTTGAGTTGGGGAGGTAATATGTACTCTTCAAACACTTTTAATGAGTCTTCTGTCAAAGGTTTGCTTTTAATTAAGCAAGAATTGTCATTTGTATGTTTATCTGTTCATTGAGTGGTAAGATGTGAAAAGTAAATCCTATTTATTGTTGTTTTTCTCGAGCAGGCCTTCAAGCTCTTGGCTGAAAATAGGGTGAAGGAGCAGCCATAGTCTACAGGAGAAGGTTGCCATGGAAACGAGAGAGAAACATGTGACAGTTTTAACTCAGTATTGTGATTGGACTGGTGTGACTGTATTGTCCACCCCATCTGGAGAAGCTGAATGTGGTTAGCAGATATGAAACCAGTGATCCCCCGTCCCTTGTATCCATTGTCGCCATGCCTTCGAGTCGCGGACCCCTTTACATCCTAGCAGCATCGTGCCCATTTTGCAACGCAGGTCTTCACTTTGCCCGTAGAGCACATCTCGCGTCAGTGTCAAACTGTGTCAAGCTCTGCCTACGTATGTTTATGTAACAAAGAAGATCGAGAAAGAAAAAAATGTTCATATATATTTTTTATGAGTGTACATACGAAACTAGCTGCAGATTATCATTGCACTCTGTGTGGACACATACTCATCGTGATATCTACTGGTATACTGTTTTCGTGATCATTAATGGTAGGACCAGCGAAGGCTTGAAATGGATGTACCAGATGTCCTTATTTATATTATTTTATCTTATTCATGATGAGACCGGCCTCATCATCCAAGCCTCTAGGAGCGTGTCATCCCTGATATCAAGATGACCATGATCTAGGAACTGATGCATCCCAATGGAAAGACCAGAAGAGTGAAATACTATGACTGCCCTTATTTTGTGGTCACCTATCGTCTTGTTTATTTGCCCGTTACACCTATGTTATTCATCACTGATGTTTCTGAACAATGTACATCCAACCCAGTGTATGCCTCGTGTGAATATAGCCCCAAGCTGAGTGCATGGCGCCTTCACAAGTGTCTATTTCTTTTTTTTTTCATTTCAAAGCAGATCTTGTACATTGCAAAAGTTTTATGATAGAGATGTGCTTTTTGTCTTACCCATAAGTGATAGCATGCATAATGGTGACACTCACATGAAAAAAAGAAATGAATCTATAGAGAAATGCCCTCTGTATATGAAGTTCTGTTCTCATGGTTTCACTCTAAGGTAGCAATTATTGTTATTAAATGTAGTACAAGGTAGTCTTCAAGAAGCATATGTAGCCACCACTTGATAGTTGTACAGGATGAATGCCATAGACCCGATACAAAGGCTCACCTAAACTTGTCACACAGTTTCTTGTTCCAGTTTTATGTTTGCGAAAGATGTGTGTTAGCTCAGTACCTGCCATATTTTGTGCAGTCTCTTGTGTACAGAGTTTATCCGAGTTAGAAATGTAAACAATTTTGAAACTGCAGAAAATTTTAACCGGCTGTAGCATGTGCATGTTTCCTCTGGTACATTATTTGTGAAATATTAGCACTTCATATGTTCCAGTATTGGTACAGGTAGTGACACTATACAACCGGAGGCATGGTAGATGTCAGCATTTTTCGTCATCTGTTGAAAATGAATATTGCACATGTATGCACACTGGCTGTTAAGAACCATGGTGGCTTTGTCTGTCGATACATTTTTTTTTGAGGACCATTTGCAAGCATATGAATATTTCAAAATCTGCAATTCAGTTTTGTCCCTGAGAGCAAGATAGTTTCATAATTTTGATGTCACGTTTGGTGCTAGTGCTGGTGCTGGTGTTATCTCCCAAATGACTGCCTTTAATCAAGCTCCATCACTGAAGGTCAGATTAGTGCAAGCGATACTGATCATGATTATTAATCCCCAACAGTGATGTTATCCACACACCATCGCGAAGTAGTGCAGAAATTGCATTATGAAGAAGTGATTGTGCTAGTCAAGTATGAAAACAGACAGCCATGAATGCTTTGTTTTAGAGATATTATGTTGAAGAAAGACGCAAGTTCCACATATTTCGTGGCCATCTCCAAAATGCAATGACGTTAATGTACATTTGTAGCTCCCAGGCACAGATTTATATGTCGAAAGAGTGTTTGTGCATCCATGGATATGAATGTGGGTCTCATGCATATACATGTATGGCAACTCTAAACACCAACACAAAACTTGAAATTACAAATTTGATCATTCAGAGGGGCTGGTGTTAACCAGCAGAGAAAAAACAAAACAAAACAAAACAAAAAAAAAACATGTAAATCATAAACAGGAATAGTGGAGCTTGGTTCAGCAGATGTCATCCAGCACTGAGCGTAACCTTAGCTACCAGAACTATTCATACTATCAAGGTCAATCTGTTAACACCAACTTAGTTCCTATTTTGGGATTATTGCTGGTGCTTGTGTTTAGATAGCACTAACACTAGCACCAAACTTGCAATTACCCAGTGTATTCAGATTCAGTACCCTGTGATAAGCAAAGCATTCTCCCTGCTAAATTTCTTAAGGTGGCATGTAGGCTCGTGTGTTGCTGCTGCGAGGTCAGGCAAGTCTCAAGAAAATCTATTGCAGGATTTAGGGCTGCCTCTAGATAACTACACTGTATTGTGAAACAGGAATGCCTGGATTTATATACATGATGAATCAAGCTTGTTTTGTGCAGAGACGTCATAAGATTGGTGACAACACTTATTTTTATTCGTCACCAGAGCGAGCGACTTACCAAGCTCCCTCTAGCAATTCAATATTCTGGACCCAAAAAGTGAAAAAAAAAACACAAACCCAACAACAAAAATGCACCGCGACATCAGGAAATTAAATGAATGTGGAGAAGTTGGTTTAATTGTGTGAAAACATATATATATATAGACAGTGTGAACGCCAAGATTTGGTTGTCAAAACATCTGTAGCTGTCCTTCAAGAGTACAAGGATTTCAGAATGTACTATGTTGATATGGGAAGAAAAATATTGAAAATAATGATATGCTAGTATTGATCAACAAAATTAGCCCAGTTTTTCTATTCATACTAACATTTTTATGACTCAAGGAATTGTATTAGACTAGATAATGTCTTCAGTAACTAGACTTCTTTTTTTCTCTGGAATACATGAATTTGACTGAATGTCACAAACCTACCTAAACTGACAAAATATACTGATAATTGTTGTAATCACAGTTTCGACACGACTTAGAGGAAAACCTTTCAGTTGAAGGGTGAATTTTTGTTATCTTGCCAGATGTTCTAAATTTTAATTAGTATGTGCTCTTGAGAGATGTGAGTACTAAATATGGCAATGCTGATCTGTTGTTACTGTACATACATGTACATATAGATTTATAGAACAGGATGTTAGATGGTGAACGTCCTGAATTGACAACTCTTGAATTATTTGTGTTTCTACCGTTATCAACCAACTTTATTTGAAATGGTGATATCTTTGAGGCTGCATTTGGTATAATGAGCATAAACAAACTTTTCAAGGTATTAATCAATTTTACATCAGTGACTATTATTATTTCATTTCCACTCAATGCAAACAAGGTCATACAATTGTAAATACTGTAATGTAATGACACATTAAATTGTACATATTTTAGCGGACATTATTATGTTTCAGTCAAGCAATTCGAGTAAGATCGAGCAGAGATGATAATACGAGTATGTGTTACCGAAAAAAAGAGAAAAATATTGAAGGTGAATGAAAGGAGTTGTTTTAATGCCTTATAATTTGTTTGTATTAAGTTGCGGCATGCATTACCCCTGTGCCTTTTAATTGATGCAATGTGCTGGGTTTGGGGTTTTTTTCCCCCCTCTCTTTGTGTTATGTGCCATTGATAAGTTTCAGCATATGCCATCTCTACATTAAGTTGAAGAAGCATTGTTATATTTTATTCTGCAAAGTTATGTCATTCTTATGATTTAGCTGATGATGATTGCATTTTTTTTTTTTTTTTTTTGGGGGGGGGGGGATTTACCTTACATGTAAATTCAATGTAAATTTCTGGAGTCAATTATCAAATATAAAAAAGTGCATGTGCATATGAGAGGGATTAAATTTCTAGGTGATTTTATGAGCAAAATTATGAGCAAAATTACAAGCCAAATGGGCAAACTTTGAGCAATTTAGTTTGTAAAGTGGTGCCATAAATGTATCATAATAAACAGTTATTAAGACACTGATCATACAAATTTTGTTGAATCTAAAGTACCATAAATGCATGTGAAATATCTCTACCATCACATATCAAAGAGAGGCATTTTCTTGCAGTGAAAACCTGCTCGAAAATGATGTGAGGAGTAAGTCTAGATGGACTGGGGAAGAAGGCAGACCTCAAACCCGTTTGTGGGTGTGAGATAGAAATAGTGCAAGCCCAGTTGTACAATTAAGATTCTAGTTTGATTTTGCCTTATTTGATTTTTTCAATTTATTTATTTTCACTACAGCCAGATCATTGAAGTGTTTGCGCTGGTCTGAATTGGTCGGAGTGAATATCACTGGAATGTGTTAGGTGTCTTCTACAGCTGTACTAAAAATAGAAATAAAAAGATTTTGAGAATACGTTCTATGCTGTTTGGTAAATGTAGCAATGGGAACATGGAGGAGATTGACTGAAAGACAGAAAAATATGCACTGTCCAATGCAAGACCTGTCACATATAGTACATTCGATTTTAGTTTTTGTTTGTACTTTTCAATGAATGAATGAAAATAAATTATTATATACATGGTCACATGGTGTAGGAAATAATGTACCGTGCATACAGTATTCTCCGCTGCCATTACAATGCATGGCTTTCCGTAGTACAAATAACATATCGTCGCTGGGGCGATAAGACCTCGTATCTACAAAATGTCAAATGTTCAGGAGAGCCAAAAAACATGGCGGCCAAAGCACTGTGGCGAATGGGATAGCCTTTCCTTTGACATGCCGTGGTGGTTTCATTTTTGGAGTAAGACAGTTGGGATTTGGACAGGACATCACTTAATCCATTATTTGACCATTAATCCAAAAAACTCATTTTCACCAAAATTGCAGGTACAAGGTCTTATCACCCCAGCGACGATATATGAAATGCAAGCAGCTCCATCCATGCTCACAATATATTCAGGTCAGCCGTGATTGCTAAATGTTCGTGAAATTATGCAGTATTTTAATGAGTGCATACTGTGCATGCCAAGTGATTACGCTTTATCTTTATTGTTCTGTGAAGGAGGTTGTCTTAAAATGACTAGATAATATTACGTACTAAATTAAACTCTATGTAGCAGTATGTGTATGTTGAATTAATTCATCACGACTTTCCAGCATTCTCTGGTAAATCACTGCATTTCATGGAAAACAATTACCTTGTGTACATTGTGCATGCTGAAGTTGATGCTCCATAAATTTGACTACACCCCTCCCTCCTTTAATTTGTGCAGATGTCACCTGAACACCAGCTCATCCAGTAGTCAGTTTATTCATAATTGGACATGTTTTATCCCCAGCCCTAATGCATCAACTTTCCTTAGATTTGACTACCTGCCATGTAGAATCAGTCTATTGAAGTCATCTCCTTATGATTTGAAATGCACACTTACAATTTGTCTTCTTGCTCTTAAGAGTTGCACCTTACTGTGTTCTGGTGATGAGGCTAGTCCGATTTCCACCTGCAGACAGCTACCATGCTTGCTACCCTGCTGTCAAGAGAAGTAATTGTTGCTTTGTTAACTACTTGCTGACCGATTCGTGGAAAACATTTGATAGTACTTTTGTGAAAAAAATAAAATGTTATTGCTATATCTTTTACTACTGGCTGTTTATTTGTCATGTGTCAGTTGTATTGGTTTACTCCGTGACACCAGTTTTTATGTGATTTCTTTGTTGCTAGTACCCCCCCTTTTCTTTTTGTTTTAATTTCGATGATTTGATGACCCAAAACTGTATGTGTGTGTGTGGGGGGGGGGGGGGGGGGGAGGGGGTCCATGGCCCCTACTTAACACTGTGTGATGTTATGTATGGACAATATTTAAAAAAAAAAAAGAATGTAAAAGGAAAATTCAACATACACATGTATTTTCACTTTTCTGGCATAATGATAGACATGATATCACAAAGTGCAGTCTTCTCATCCAGCAATGGCTGCTAAGAAATTTTAAAAATTCAAGACTTTTCAACAACTTGACCCATTTTCTTCAAAATTCACTGATGTGAAATTGATTTTGCTGGATTCACTCAATCCACATGTATATTTGGGCATCGTTCCCTCTAAATGAAAATCACATTTATGTGAAGATGCATATATTATGCCTACATGGACATGCTGGTTCTAAGTTCATGTTATAGAAACAACAGGTAAATCTTTACATTTGGCAAAGCATAGAAACACAGTGCACCATAATAAAGCTTGTTAAAATTTTCAAATTGATGTAAAAATCACTCACAATGGTTGCGCTAGAACTTTGATTCTATATCTTGTACAGGCCTGTACCATACAAAATGTGACACAAGAGAACTTGGGAGAAAGAAAGGGCCAAAGAGAAAAATATGCAAGTGCTTTTTCAAGTCCACATTTTTCCAGTTTGAGCAAATAAGTCTCATGAAACTTCTGATGTAAGTTTTCTGTATTCTGCTTTTCACTGGCTTCTGTGAGAATGTCAAGTGAGAGAGGTTTCAATGTTTTTTATTTGTCCAACATTACATGTGTACATGAAGTTTTGAGTTTAAGTCTACTATGACTTTAGCAGCTCACTGGGTATCTGTTGTCAAGCCATGATCACACACAAGCCTAAAATACAATTCTGCACACTCACAGACAGACAGTAGAGCAACAAATGTACAATGAAGCAGTCAGGTTGTCAATATCACATCATTTTAATAAATCTCTAGTTTAGGTGGGAAAATATCAGCATCTTCTATGCATAACAATACATGTATGTGTACATATTTATGCTATAAGAAATAAACATGTTTTTTCTTTCTTTGTAGAAAAGATGCAACTACAGATGTAACCTCCTCAAGTTGTAGTGATATTCAGCGTCTTCTTTCATAAATGCCTTGTGCCGGATTGTAGCAAAAACCTCTAAAAACAAGCGAATTCCATAGATGGTCACATTCTTAAAAATGTCATTTTACTCACATTCTCTGTCTCTGTAATCATGACAAAAAATGCCGTCTGTGTGCATGCGCAAACGCATATCGCTGGTGCCATTTTGTCTGGAGCAAGACCAAATTTTCACGCTAATTTCATTGTACAATCCTTCAACATCAGATGCTTTCATTGCAATCTCCTTTATTTTCATCCTTCTATCAAGAAAGTAGGTAGGATCGCTTTCATGGATAACATTGGTTCCAGCGGGAAAAATTTCCAAGAAAATCCCCCTCGTACTGACGACAGCTGACATGACTTTGCCATGCAAGGTGAAGCCAAACACAGTGGTTGCAGGGGACACTCCACGCATTAAGAAGGTTGTTGTATGTAGTTACAAAGATTTCATATTGTTTATTTTCTGATAAGAATTGTGATGTCACAAGTGACAGCTTTATTACCTTTCAAAATAGCCATTGAGGGCACAGACGTTTTTTGAAGAGGAACTAATTCACGTTGGTTTGGATGTCTCAATGTCAAATAAAGATACTAAAGTTATTTTGCTGTTTTTAACACAAGCCCAATGTTGTTAAGCCATTCACATACATACTTCATTTGTCAATTGGTATCAACACACAGGTGTCATTTGGGTGATTTATTTTGTCGGCAGTGGACTTACACATGTAAAGTGTATCAATTCGTCGTCACAGTTCAACAGCATTGGATGATGTGACTTCAGGTAACAGGTCAACAACAATCTGGTTGTGACAACAAGGAATAGCTTGACAACAAGTTGGTTGTAATTACATGTCAGTTTGACAGATTGATTGTGACCTACAAGTTATCAGTCAACGACAGTTTGGTTGTGAATACATGGTCATCCGTTCAATGACAGTTGTTGTGACTACACATCACAATGAGTAACACTGGTGTTGATAAGGACTTGACAGCTGAGCCCATTCAAGGTGCTGTAAGTTTAAGCCAGAGGATTCTACCAGCCAGTCTGGAAAGGGCAAAAAAGGAAAGCTGAAAAAGACAGACTTTTAAGAAAAGTGGAGGAAATTGATTTGAGATTAAGTTTTGACTTAATAATGACAAACTTGTAGAAGAAAAAGAGCAATCAATTACACAATTTCTTAAAATTTTAGACCAAGAATCTGAATGATTGATAATTTGTTCTCAAAGTCGCTGGACTGAAGAAGGTGAAAAAAAAGCTCAAGATATTTTTGTAAACTGGAGATAAGGTTGGGGGAAATGAAAAGTATTTTCAGATTAAAGAATGATGGTGACATAATTGTAACAGATCAGTTAAAGCTCCTGGAAGAAATTGATATTTTTATCAGAATTTGTATATAAAACAAAAAGAAGATTTTGATGCAATTGAGGACTTCTTGGACTCGATTGATGTTCCTCAACTTGATGTACCGGTACTCAATAAAGACTTTCTAGCAGCACCTCTTTCTAAACAGGAATTGTATGAGCTTGTTACTTCAATGAAGCACAATATAAATCTCCAGGATTAGATGGTCTTCCTCTGGAATTTTATTCAGTTTTTTTTTGGAAAGATATATCTGACATGCTTCTGAATTCATCTAATTTTTCCTTACAAAATGGATAATTGTCCAGTTCTCAAAGAAATGTAGTCACTACAATGTGGAAAGACCTTCACATCATAAAGCTTCAAAACTGAAACTTATGGCAAGAAGGGCAGCCCTAGAGATAGAGGCAGCAACCTTAGCTCAACAACAGGAATTCGAGCTTGAGGAACTGCGACTCAAGCAACACAAGGCACAGCTGGCACTAAGAATAGAGCTACAGGTAGCCCAAACCCCAGAGAAGGTATATCAACAGGAAGGAGATGTTACACATTAATCATCTGCTGTGCAGGAAAGGTTCTCCTAAATTAATCAAGATGGTGCTCTCCGGGTGAACCTGCACATTTTTGCACATCTCTCAATTTTGACCTGTAAATCATCATAAATGGACTAAAACGAACGACTTTGTGCTACCTCATTGTGACATCTTTCATCTTCATATTTCAGGCAAGGAGCTCATCCAATACTTGATAAGAATAACGGACCGAGTGACGAGAAATACGGGCAAGAAAAATTCTGGCAAGGTATGTGGAACCTCACTCAGCGACGACACACAATCCCACCCTATCATGGTCGATGTCACGCCCGATGTCACGTCTGAAAAGGTCAGTGACACATGCTCAACGTGACCCATGACACAAACTCCGGCCGGCCCTGGCGCGACAGCACTGGAACCTGACCCTTCGCTCATTCTCCCGCCACAGTTTGAAGAATATTTTCGCCTTGCTACAGAAAGATTTGAGAAAACAATTAAAGGAGTGGTCGATTCTTTCATCAGCAGGTTGAAGAGTGTCGAGGAGTCCCTCAGAGCATCATTGGATTTCGACAGGCAGAGGATAGATGAGCTGAAGCAGCACCAACTGAGCCTAGAAAAAAAGATAGCAACTGCTAGAATCAGTATCCCTGCCTCATGCTGATCTTGAAAAGTATAATGGGAACCCATGAAAGTTTCAAGGGATCTGGCGTAGAGTTTGAAAATTGTGTTGACCAAACAACTAATTGTGAGTGATGTAATTAAGCTTGATGGCTTACTCCAATACTGTACTGGAGATGTGAAAAGACGAGTTCAGCCATGCTTGTGTGACATATACCCCCACTCACAACGGGACTGGAACGAACAATCCCGAACAAGGAATATCCTCTTTCTTTCTGTTTCCGTAGCATAATTAATAGTAAGGCAGCATATAGTTCGTCAACAGCGGACTTCTTACCTGTCATCGAATGACCCTTCGGTAAAGATATGATTCACGACAACCAGAGATAGAATGTGAGACTAGTGAAGTATGGAGTCTTGGTTGCCTGGATTGCTGGCTGTACCTAATTGTGGTTGTTGTGTATGGGCACAAAGCTGGCCATGGTTGACCGAGTGGTGGCAGCGTTACCAAGAGGTTTATTAGTACTAGTAGTGAGAGGGTCTCGCGTTACATCTTTGTCTTGGTGGCAGCTGTGGGATGCTGCTTTGAAATGCTGCCGTGGGATGTGTTGTCATAGTATATTGGTAGGATGCTGTTGCTATGGGATGTCTCTGGAAGAGAGTATCATAGAGCATAGGCTAGTTCACTCTGCCTTGGTAATGGTATACATGAGTAAAGAAGAATGTAAACTGTCAACTGTCAACTGAATTTCACTGTTAGGCAATTACCGCATACTGTATATCAACTCATGTACGAGCAGGATACATGTCAAGTGCATGTCTTAAGTGTGAAGTAAAAAGTACCCTCATGTTGTAGAATGGGACATGCTTACCCCTTCCAGTAGAATCACACCCAAAAAAATAATTAAAAAAATAATAAAAAATAATAATGAAAGTTACAAGTTAAATGGTTCAGAATGTAAATAGATTGCAAAGGTAGCTAGGTCTTGGTAGATAGAGGTGTTAAAGTCAGAACACTTCTTTTGACAAAACTTAGATGGATCTGGAAAGTGAAAGTCAAGCAGCTGAAACACTTTAAGTAGGCACTAACAGTCCAGGTGCTCCATCAAAGAAAAGTTGGGCTATGGATGAGGTTGGGCTGAAGTTGCGGTTTGCATTAGAGAGTATGGGGATGCAATCCCATCTGACAAACGCCGCGAGTACGACATCACTGCTTTTCGAGGGAACCCCAACTACGTCTCGAGTCGAGCTGTAACCGAGGGAGATGGACGACTGCTTGGTGCACAGATTCGCAAGGACATTTTGCCTGACAAGTACGGCGGAAAAACCCCCTGGGCTGACTACAAGTGTCATTTTGATGTCTGCAGACGGCTGAATGGCTGGACAAATGAGGAAGCTAGACATTTTCTTGCAACTAGACTGCAGGGACCGGCACTCAAAGTCCTGTGTAACCTACCCGGTGACGCCCCCATATCATACCAGCAGCTTGCGATCCAGTTGGAAAAACGCTTTGGACATGGAGACCAAGCAGAAAACTTTCTTCTTGAGCTGAGGATGAGGAAGCGCAACAAGGATGAGAGTCTACAGGAGCTCGGGCAAGCGATCCGTGAACTTTCTAGCCTTGCATACCCAGAGTTGGACACTGTAGCACCAGAGCGTCTGGCAAAGGTTCACGTTTCAGAAGCCATCAATGAACTGGAAATTCACGCTGGTATTTTCCACTCCCATCCCATCACATTAGATGACGCCATTAAAGCCGCGTTGGCGACGGAGTCATTCATGAAGTCATAGCGTGCACGTGATCGTCACCGCCCAGCACGTCCCATCAGAGCTGTTGATGTTAGGGCACCGAATACCAAGAACCAACACCATACCTTCATGTAAAATTTGCAGAAGGGAGATGATCAATAAGGCAGCAATGCAGGCCCACCTTCACGAGAAACACGACTACCCCCTAACCCTCAAGTGCGACTACTGCACCTACGAGAATGAGGGGCGTGCAGAAATTGCCCGACACTATCGGCGAAACCATGCGAAGGCAGGGAATGAGTACAAATACTTTTGAGGCTGCCACCGACGACTTCGTGAGGAGGGAAAAGAACAAGAAGGAAAGGAAGAGGGATAGAGAAAGTAAGGACGACTCCAGTCATAAGATCTCTCGCAAGGAGGAGAGAGAACCAAGGAGGGACAGTGCACCTACCTACAAGCCCACGGAGAGGAAGGAAAGGAAGGAGACTACCCCGCCCCCCAGACGCAACTGCCAAGCCATGTCATCAGAGAGCCCACTCCACGAAAAGAACCCGCCCCTTAGCCCTCAGAGAGGATCGGTCAGGACACAACACCTACGCCCGCACCAAATCCCATCCATGAGGAGAAGAGCTGCACTGCGTCCGCTAAGGCTGAGCGCATAAAGCAGATAGAGAACCTTAGTGACAGTAGTAGCGATGGTAGCGGCAGCGAGTCAGACAGTGACGTCGAAGGAGAAGAGATACCTGTTCAGGCAACGGTGCAGACCAAGATGGTTGGGTTCAATGTTAACATTGAAGTGAAGGTGCCTGGTGGTGAGGAGCACCGCTTGGTAAGGGTGGAGGTTCACACTGAGAAGATGGGAACATTCCGCGGAGATAGGGTCATTGAGGAAGTAAAGATCTCCAAGTTCTATTACGAGACCACTCCGGGCCTGTAGAGGTTGAGAGCACAAGAAATCATCAGTTCATTGTTGCATTTACAACTGTTTCACACGTGTTTATGCCATCGATAGATGCAGATGAAATTTGTTACATGTATTTGAGGCCACATATTGAGAGCAGGAAGAGGAAATTGTTCATACGTTGTTAAAAGATTCATACCTGCTTTTGCAGTTAATGATTGCAGTTGAAAGTTTTACATTTGAAGCTTTGTGAAGAGTATTGTTCAAGAGGCAGCTGTTGTTCTAAGAAAGTTGAAATTCGAGCAAGTGGCATGTAAAGTGTCAGAGGCATTTGGATGCAAGTGAAGATGTAAAGGACATCATAATCTTATACAATGTAACCAATTAATTTCTAATGCTTTCTGATGATGTTTGAAGGCAGAGAAGGAATGTGTCCTGTGTATAATTATTTTGCTGTTTCACACTATTTTTGTTGAGCAAAAGACATGAACATGTCAATGGCTGGGACAGCCATTAGTGAGAAGGGGGTAGTGTGATATATACCCCCCCCCCAAAAAAAAAAATATATATATATATATGTATATATCGAAAATATATATTTCCTTTTAAGAAGCACAGTACAGAAGGACTCATATATGTAATTCAAAATGAGACAGTCTATTCGTAAAGAAGATTTAGGTTCCAGGCATCGCTACTGGCGATGGGGCAATGAACTTTTAGAAGCTGTGGCATATAGGCATAGCGCCCTCTGTGGTACTTTTAACAGTTATTGACCTCCGACACTGTTATGAATGGATACAATGAAGTTGTTTACAACTTGATGTCCAGTTTGTCCCCGCAGACAAGTCGAGTATGCGCACTGGTTTATTGTGTGTGCGTGATTCCCAGTCAAGCCCCCCCCCCCTTATGCAGTAACACGCAGTAGTGATTGGAATTATGAATGGAAAGTCACTCACCGGCACACTCATTTGCATACTATAGCAGTGGGTGTGTCCACATTGGTTTGACCGGCAAATACAAACTGAGGTACCAGTAGCAGTGAAAGAAGTGGGTTAAGCCCAATACATTATGGAATATTGTGAAACATTTAGGAAGGAAAATAGTGATTACTGTAATAAAAGGTATCATATTCATCTGGGTTTGATGTTCTAGTTTTTATCAATGCAAGTTTCATGGCTTAAAATTAGGAGAGTAAGTGGCATTTTTATGTCAATTGAGTCTTGTGGGTGTGTTAGACACAGAAGAGAACTGTTTGTAGAGTCAATGAACTTTGATAATAGAGACATGTACAAATGTATTGGAAATGAATTAACCAATCAGCATTACTACGTTGTCTGAGGTATTACTTTCAACCAATTGGCACTAATTATGCAAATTAGACTTTGGTGACAGTAGATCCTGGGGTTTCGTATAGAAGGGTAGACAGCTGATGCTAAAAACTTGTTATATCATTCTTCTTGCAAGAAACTTTCCTCCGCCACACCTAGCTCTTGACACCTTTCCAAGCTTGTTGTTCCAGTTCTTTCCAGTTGACACTCTTCAAGTAAGTTTAGGAAGTATTTTAGAGAAGGAGTTTAGTTAGGATAGTTAGTTTCCTTCACAACCAAATCTTTGAAATCATTCTTCCCTTTTGGTTTCAAATTCTAAATTTACCTCTCAAATTAGGAATATAGACTACCTCATTCTATTTTTATATGATTGCCAAATTCCATTACAAACAAAGTGAAATATAATAATTCTATTTGATATAGCTTCTCAGTTATAACAAGTGCTAGTTCATATACAAGTGTACAATGTATGTGTCTGCTATTGTCCAAAAAAAGACACATTTTTACATGCAGTCATTGTAAAGAGATAACTGGACGAGGTGAAACAAGTACAAGTAATACAATTTCAGCCAAGTGATGATCACTTACAGTGACAACTACCGCTACCAATTTGGCTAGGGTCAGGTCGAGGATGGCAAGCTGGCTGATAGTCATTTATCACCCAAAGTCTTACAGGCTAGCCTCAACCAGTTCTCTCTATAAGATGAGTAGCTTATAAGACACTTGAGGAGTCTAGGACATGTCGATTTACGAATGCATTTATTCTTTCATTTGTCTCATTAACATTTGCAATGTTAAATAGGTAAGAGTACAATGGTGATAGGGAAGGAGAACAGGGTCTGGGACCCTGGCTTAAGTATTTGCCACTCCTTAACGGATGATAACACTTAAAACGGACTAAGAACAATTGAAAGGATTAGGAACAGTTAAATAAATTACAACAGTTGTCGCTACTGCAAACACTAATGACCAGGAACATCATAGATGTTCAGAACCTTTGCAATTGTTGCACTTATTAGTGAAAGTTGCAAGATGTTGACTTGACAAGTTTTGGATTGTGGATAATGATTCTACTGGAATAAGCAAGTCCCATTTATTATCGATGTCCCATTATTGATGTGTCATTATAAATGCTCTTATAAGTAAATGTATGTCCCATTGAATATTGATGTTTTATCATAAATGTTCCCATCATTAGGAGTAGGTTATTATTATAAATGTCTCAGTAAGCTGTCATCGTGTGGACAATAATAGTGGTTTTTAAAGCAGTGAAGTTTACTGATGCACCTACCCCCCCCGCCCAACAACGGGACTGGAACGAACAATCCCGAACAAGGAACGTTCAAGTAACCACTGAGATGAAGGTTGAGGTGCAGTTGCATTTGATCAGATGAAATGGGTACCCCTGCAATAGCAATCTCGGACAGGGAAAGTGAACGTCATCTGATTTAATTCCTGAACAAGGAAAATGCTGACACTGACCGTTGCAATAGTAACAATCTTGAAAAAAGAAAGTTACATGTGTTACTTCATCAGAAGTATACAGCCCCAAGGAACATTCCCCCATCCCCCTTTGTGACTGAGGCTCTGTCTTGTTGACACTTGATACTGCAGCAAGTGTAATTGTTACTGACACTTGTTATGACAAGTGCTGTTATTGTGATGTCACTGAATATTACTACAGTTATACATTGATTTAATAGGAGAGATTTCATAGTCAGGTGTGAGAAGTTTGTAGATCACAGAAAGCAAGGGACGAGTGACAAGTAATGTCGACAAACTTGTTACTGTAAAGGCCTCAAGAAAATAGACCCCCCTAAATTTTTTGGAAGTTTCTAGATATATGCATTGGTATAAATAGGGAAATTTACCCTCACTAGTTAATTTCACCCACCCCTGAAATCAGAGTGGAGTTTTTTTCTCTTCAGTTTCTAAGAAAAATGCCTTCATCACAATGGATGTGGTTTTGAGCTCCACACTTTCATCCCTGCATCCATTGTGACTAGACGTGGCATTTTTCCCTTCCTTCAGTACACAGTTTTTAAACACCCCTTGACACATCGGGACGGGTGTAACATTTTCTGGCGACCCTGCCAGGACGACGCCAGCACAGGAGAGAGATAAGACCAAAGGCGGATGTGTCATCCTTGGGACAATAGCCTGAAGCCTCTCACCCGCACCCGGCCAAAAGATTACCTGATCAACCAAGATGAGCCTGGAAGAGGTCACCCTGATGGTCCAGAAGGGCGTGCACCGTCTCCAGGAGGACCAACTCCATCTCTTAGCAGAAACGCTGCAGATCTCTCGGAGGATGCAGAAAAGGTAAGGGGGAGAGGGCAGGTTGGTATACTTCGGTGGGTTGTAAGTTATTTGGACAGGGAAGAGGTGGAGGAAATGGAAGATGGCGGACTTTGCTACCTGGGAAAGGTGGAGGAGTACATCGAGCAGATCGCCGGGTCAGAGCAGAAGGAGGTGGTGTTGATGTCTGAACCACCTGTTGAGGAAAAGCAAAGCAGCAGCGACGGCCCCAGTAGATAGACACCAGTGTCAGCAGATAATATTGCTCTTTCCCATCTCTCGGGTCTCATAAAGAAAGAGTTCAGGATTGTGGGACAAATTGGGGAGGTAGGACAAAAGGATAAGATCAGTCTGGCCAGCCTTACCAGGCAATTGGAGATGGGCCTGGCAAAAGGTTACACAGAATCTGACCTGGTGGAAGGGGTTCTCCGCGCCATTAGCCCAGGAATGAATTTGCATAGCTACCTGGAAATCAAGGAGGACCTGAACCTCGCAACCCTGAGAGAGATCCTCCAGGCTCACTTCCGGGAAGGTGAGGCAACCAGCCTCTACAAGGATCTGTCAGCAGCTGCCCAGGGACCAAGTGAATCAGCCCACGATTTCCTGGTAAGGATGTTGGATCTTCGACAAAGGATCCTCCATGCGTCAAGAAAAGTGGGAGCAATGCTGAGGTACGAAGCGGGACTTGTCCAGCAGATGTTCTTGCACTTCCTGGCAACGGGGTTTGCATGTGACAATATTTGTATCGACATGCGCCCGTTGCTTAGCGACCCAGATGTCAGCGATGCCGCCTTATTCAAGCAAGTGCAGGCGTCGGAGATGAATGAAGCCGAACGCAAAATCAAAAGCAAAGGCGGGAAAGGCAAAAGTCAGCAAGATGGAGTCAGAGGCTGATAGTTTGCGAAAGCAACTCCACCAAATACAAGCTGAACTTGCATCCTTAAAGGCAACTAATGCAGCTCAGCCCAAGAGACCAAGCAAGGGACGAAGGCCTGACTGGGGATGTCCACCATGCCGCCAAGTAGGAAATGGTCAAGAATGCACCCACTGCTTCCATTGTGGTAGTGGGGAACACTTCCTCCATGGATGCCGGGCACGTTTCCAGTCGGGAAACGCGCAAGGGTTGCCAAGGAGGGACGATGGGCAACCGGCATCTCAGGAGCGTCCCAACCAGCAACAGTAGCCCACATAGACCAACCACCACAAGGAACCCACCAATTACCACATGACCAAACCAAGACAAGACACCAGACAAATGACACAAAATTGACAAAACTAGTGGGAGAAAGATGCCTGGTTAACTGCAACCTAAATGGAGTCGCCACCCAAGCATTGTGGGATACTGGTACCCAAGTGTCCCTGATGTCTGAGCGCTGGAGAGAAACCCACCTGCCTGGAGAGAAGATACGCCCCATCATGGAGCTGTTAGGTGATGCTAGCCTGCAGCTGAAGACGGCAAACGGGGACAAGCTCCCATTCACAGGTTGGGTAGGAGTAGAGTTTTCCTTGGGAAGCACAAGCGACTGCAAGATTGAGGTCCCAGTACTACTCACCCCAGATGAGCTCCCCGAGCCAATCATTGGCTATAATGTCATAGCTGAGGTTACAAAAATAAACTCAAATAACCAAGATGCACTCATTGACCGGTTAGCAGCTGCCCTAGAGACCCATCCGAGCAAGGTCACGCCACTGGTCAACCTTCTCCAATCTGAGCCACGTGAAGATATTGGGATAGTACGGTACCAAGAGGCCCACAAGAAGACTACTGTGCCAGCACAGTCATCTCTAGTAATGATTATTAACAGAGGGAGGAAAGTACGAGTGTTTGCCATGGGTGACTATGAGTACCTTTGCAAGGTGCACAGGAGCTTCCGGTATGAACTCAGTAGAAGTTTTATGCTCATGCAACTAACAAATAATATCTTAAAAGAATTTTAATTTTTAGAATAGAAATTCTTTCTTAAATTACTCATCTGAGTATTCCTTTTATAGTCATGATACCAAAATATATGAAGTCTTCATGCAAGCATTACAACAAAGTAAGCAATCCAGAATGGTTAATATATTATGAAATTAAACCTCTGACAGGACGCGAACATCTAAAAATTTTGTGTAATTTAGTTCATGCACCGCGTATGTCAGCAGGTATTATCTCCATGGATACGTATAGACCATATTCTGCACTTGTTTTGACAGCATACACACACCAGGGCCCCGTTTCATAAAAGATGCTGGGATGACAACTCTTGCTGGAATGGCAACTTCCAATAGCAACAGCCAATCAGGAAGCTGGATTCTTGTCATTACCATGACAATTGTCATTCCAGCAAGAGTTGTTATCGTATCAACCTTTTATGAAATGGAGCCCAGTACACAAATATTTTTGTATATACCTGAATATAATGTTATCTCCCAAAGTGACAGAAATTGCAATACATGCTTGGAGACAAATAGCACAAAGTGGATATAACTTTTAAATTATTTTCTGCTCTTTCCCCCTCTTTCGTCACTACAAAATCTCTTCACCTAATTCAACAGGTCGACACTGCTGCCTATACTGCCATGCTACAAGACAGGAGCTGCATCTACCCCCAGGAGAAAGATCACACATCACTGTGTGGACATTGGACACCCTCAGAACATCCTTGGAGAAGTACAAAACAACCCAAGTGGCAAAAGAGTCTGACAATGTAATCAGGGAACCATTCTTCCAGATTCCACTGGTTCAGGTGAGCAGCATTTCTCAACAGTGAGAGAAGAAAGTGAAAAATAATAAAAACATGGCCAGCTACACTAGCTCTGACAGTTGTGGCCCAAGGTAAAAGAGGTTAGTTTGATACTGCCCTCGTCTTCAGTTGCCAGGTAGCAGTGGTTATGGTGTTGACAGATTTGTTTCTAAACCTTTCGCATTTCTGGAAAAACACATCCGGTCCTGGCAAGACGAATCTTCACACGAACCTGTAACATTGATTCATAGCTGATTTTGCATATCCTTTCCAAGGTCACAGCCAGCATACAAACATGTACAGTCAACTTATGGAGGGTTGCAACTTGGAGTATCTTCATGCGCAATGTGAAGTCATAGGCTTATGAAAGAATAAGATCTTTTTAGATGAAAAACAAATCAGCAGCAACAACTGTGTAACGAAATCAAATAATAACATTTATGTTTTAATGTATATGCAGCTTGAATCAAAGAAACAACATATAACAAAGTAATTGGCATCATATTGGTGAATATAAGATAGAGTTGACAAGAAAAATGCTGAGTGATATCACTGAGTGATCTCCAACCATATAATGATTTCTGTAATGAATTCCAACAATAGCAATAATTTTTGCCTTGTTGACAGGTTTGCCCTCCAGGCCTGCACATATCTCTGGGTGTCTTCCTGAAGCATTGGAACAACCTAGTTTCCAGCTGTCCCAAGCTTGACTTTAGAACAGCACAGGTTCTAGCTGCAGGAGCCATCAAACCAGCAGTGGGCAACAAGGTCTTTGAAGAGGAAGTCAGGAGGAGAGCACTGCTGGAGAGATCGAAGCAGCTGGAGGAGGAAGCAGATGACCTCTTTGACACACATAACATGGTCTGTCTCCTCTACCCTGAAGCAGCCCCCACCCCCTGTGGTTAGTGCATGTGTTAGTTATGAGTTAGTGCATGTGCACAGGCAGCATTCTTCGTCATGATTAACCCAGCCTCTTTTTACATTGTAAAATAATACTTTAATAAGTCTATGACCAGTATATTTGCTTGAGCATCACAATACTCTGAGCTGAATAGATTTTAAGCAAACATTACCTTCCAAAGGAATTCAGACAAATATTGCAGTATTTACTGGGTGTAGGTATTTGTGTTTTCCAAACTCCACACAGGTCATTTAAATGATATTGCCCTGTATGGACAATATGATAACCTAGCCAGGTAAAATGGATTCTGCTGCAAAGAGAAGTTTGTTGCATTTACCCATGGAGAGAGACTAGTGATGTACTAATACCGATACCGATTAATCATGCCACCCTTCATTTATAAGATTTGTGCAGATTTCAAAACTTAATAAGATATAAAAAGAGTAACATTTTTTTCCTTTGTAATTGCTCTGCACCTGAGTGAGTAATTCACTATTGTCTCCGATTCAGGTTATTTCAACCAGAATAAAATGTGCACCTTATGTGCAACCTCACATGAAATGCTTTGCATTCAGTAACACAATGTTCTTTGCTCTTGGCATGTCGGCACCACCGACAGGATACAACATGTCACAATCCCTTGTCATGAAATGGAACATCAACAAAACAAACAATATTGTTTGTTCATCAATTTTCAGAGTGGCAATGCCTTAAGGTACCACCATCAAGTCAAGCCGGTCTGCATCCATCATGTTGCCATGGCAACCTGGAGTTCTTCCTCGAAAACAAGGGCATCTCTGTAACACTACTGCCCTTAATTAAGAGAGTGCGCTGGAAGATCCTGTCATCCCCTGTCATCCCCCAATGTTCCCCTGGAGTGCCTGCATCTCTTCTTGCATCGCACGGTTGAAGTGTGCCCGCTTGATGTTGGTGGTGAATCGCGGAAGACCCTCCCGCGTTCTGACAGCTCTCTGCAGATGTAGTGATGTCATTGTAGGGAGAGAGAGAGAGGAAAGAGAAAATATTGAACACTTTTGATTTATGTAAAAGGGGAAACTTTCCCATGAATATTGGCAGTGGGCCAATTTCAGTGAACTTTACTTGCTCAATCTTTAGCACAAGAGAGCATTTCAAAACATTTTTTTTTGTATGTGGGTAAACAGCATAATTTAAATGATTTATTTGCAGGGTTAGTGAACTTAAAACCATGTTGCTGGCATAACTTTTCATCTATCTCAAGAGCCGAAAAAATACCACACCCTCCACCAAAGCAAGTCATGAGAAGAACTTTCACTTGAATCAAACATAGAAAATAGATATTTGAAAAAATAGGTTTCACTGGAAACAAACAACAAAATTGAATGTAAAGGAAAAAAAATGAACATACAAGCCACAATGAAGTGATCTATACACGCTTAGCCACAATGAAGAGATCTATACACGCTTAGATCCTTGAGAAAGTATATATTTAGTACAGCAAAAAGAAAATTGTTCTTTTCGCAAGGGTTTAATTTTCACCAATTTTGCAACACAAAAAAATATTGCCAAGCACAGCAAAGTGACAGAGTGAACAATATCATCAGTTTAAAATCATGAAACAACATTTTGCGAAAAATGTCTGTGACCTCCTCATGTGCAAACTAGACATATCGCTACGGCTACTGATATGCCTCCGCCATAATGCATGGTTCTCCTAATAGGTCTATAGTACAATGTCTTGACAATGTGTGATGACAGTTTCACACAACTGGCAAAATATTAAAAGGACAGGTTTGACACAAATGTGCTGAATGTTCACTTTCCTAGAACTAGGTTCAATTGGATGAATGATTAAAATGTCAGAGTGCAGGTATTTGGGGAACTGATGATTTTTACTTGACTTTTGACCCTTTTATAAGTTTATGCATTGAGTAATTTTCAAGGTATTGAGGAAAAGTATAATTTCAGTATCAAATGGGAAAATAGCATTATCTAAACCTGGCCTTTGACCTTTGACCTCACAGTTCCAAAGAGAATCACTGTTAGGTTGAACATGCATAAATATGTAAGTTTCATGATGATACCTGGAGTTACTTTCGAGATATGGAGGAAAAAGTGCAATTTAGCACTTTCACTTGACCTTTGACCTTTGACCTTTGACCTTTTGGCAAGAAACTTCCCCAAAAATATATATTGGGTAATACATGCCATACATCAAGTTTAAAAAAAAAAAAACCTTCAGGCATATTGCATTCTAAGGAAAGTAGTGATATTTTGAGGAGTTGACCTTAACCTTTGACCCCCTGACCTTTGACCCATGACCCCAACTTCCCTAGATAATCACTGCCCATCAGTACAAGCATATATACTAAGTTCCATGAAGATACCTTGAACCATTTGCGAGATATGGAGAAAAACATGAAATTTCAATTTTTTTTTCACAAAATAACCTGTGACCTTTGACCTTTGACCCTGTGACCCTAAAATCCACACAAAGTATTATCCCCCAAGGATATACCCTCATACCAAGTTTGATGTAAAACCACCACACGGTTCTTGAAATATCGATAAAAACAAAACGGGACGGACGGACGTACGGACGGACGGACGGACGGACGGACGGACGGACGACCCGAAAACATAATGCCTCCGGCCACTTCGTTGCGGAGGCATAAAAAATCTGTACGTAAAAGTAATAGCCTTTACAGTACTAGTATCACACCTACAGTCAACACATGGTGATATTGAAGATGATTGGCAGATGGCTGTGAACACAAACCTCAATCTTGTTGACCAGATCAACGTCCCACTTGTGCACCACAAAGTTTGTGACGTGTCCCACCCCCTGGCTGCCAACGCGACCCACCCTGCCGGCCCGATGGATGTAGTCGGACATGAAGTTAGGGAAGTCAAAGTTGATCACATGCTGCACCTGTTAATAGATGGGCAAAGACAGAAACAGAGGAATATAAATAACAACAGATATTGTTGACACTATGTTCACATATTTGTGAATGCTTACTTAAGCCACAATGACTGTGTCATCAAAGTGAGGGAATCAAAACATAACTTCTGCACAAACATGTGACAGTCAAATATAAGGGGGAAAAAAATGTTACACATTGCCATCTTACAGCTATTAACCCGTTGAGGACGAGTCCCGAGAATACTCGGGCAGATGTCTATGGGAAATGCGTGTTATAGTAAGATCAGTCCGTCCTCAACAGGTTAAGTGCATAAAACTGCAGCAAAAGAGCTTCCTAATAGCATAACCTCTGTCTGCGAAAGAAGGCAAAATTTAGGCGCTTTGACAGTTGGAATAATTCTTTCATAAATTGAAATTGAAATTTCCCTTTACCAAAATTGACTTACTGTGAACTTTAGAGGATGAATGAAATCTTACTGAAAAAAAAAAGCTTAGCAATAACACATACATGGATAAATGCATACAGATGATTTCTGTATCTTTTTTTTTTCTTTCTTTCTTTCTTTCTTTTGGGGAAGGGGAAGGGTTTAAAATGATGGGGAATTACTCTACTGAATCATGATCATGCATGACTGTAGATTGTTAATGCTTGATTTGTAACTGGTCTTCTTGATGACGGGAAAAATGCACAACCTGATAAGAAAGTTTGTCTCAATTTTAGCAGTGTTCACTGCAGATGAATGTCAAGTAATTTCTTTTTTTCTCTCTCTCTCTCTCTTTTTATTTGCTGCTACCATGGAAATATGAAACCTGACAAAATTTGGTGCACACCAGCAATGCTCCATCAAAACATGCCAGTATATCCTCTCGGTACTGTTTCACGGTACTGTCTCTCCTCTCGGTACTGTCTTGCGTCTTATATGTGTGTGGGTAATTGAATGTGTGTACGAGTGTGTTGTCCTTGTCATATTTTCCCGGTACAGGTGGTTCAGTGAACAGTGTCCGGGCATTAGCATTGATATTCCATTTTTATTCTTTACTTTTTCGCGACCTGCGTATCTCAAAATAACTACATGTTCATCTTTACAAATGATTTAAATAATCTATATCAAATACAATAGCTATAAAAAAACCCTCATTATTTATCTAGCGATCCACGTCCCACAAGCTTTGCTTTTTAGTGGATCACTATTTTCCATAATCAAATTTATTTTCCGCACGCCCACGAAGTATATATGCATTGTTCCTCCTAATTATTGTATATATATATATATATATATATATATATATATATATATATATATATGTTGTTATATAATTTATCTCGTACACTACATGAATCTTTTGCAAATGTTTGAACAATATTATTTCATGACATGCATACTTTGTACTATGTTTTGATTTTCTTGATTGGAAATAAACTATGATCAAATTGAATTGAATTATAATTATATCTTTTACAAAACAACACAAAATAAATTAGCCCTATTGATGACACAGAGGGAATTCCCCCTTAACAACAGGGGAAATTCCCCATTAGCAACTGGTCACTAACATATTATTCCCTTTTGTCTGCTAAAGTGATATACATAATGTATAAACCTAACCTATACAACAACACTGACATACACGTAATACCAGGTAGACTTACTTTCACTGTGTCAACTCCTCTTGAACCGATGTCTGTACAAACCAAGATGTCAACTTTTCCGGATTTGAAAGCCGACATTACTCCACTCCTTGACTGCAATTCAAATGAAACGAGACAAATAAATCAAAATACTGAGATGACTATACTCATAAACTCTCCTTGGAGTTCAGACTCATCTGTATAGCACTGAGAGGATGTTTTGAAGAAATTTACATCACATCTGATGCAAAAATCCTGAATACCACAATGAAATGGACAGCTGAATTTGTAACAAGCTTCAAATTCTCATTGTGTCATATTCATACCGCCCTTGTGCTTTTCAAGAACTAATACACTTGGTATGGACAATATCCTATACACACCTGTGCCAATGAAATCATTGTGGATACAAAGAGGTCACCCATTCTGAATTCTCCAAGTGCAGGTATGAGGGAGATATGAGGCTCAAACTGATGTGAGAGATAGACGTATTGGCGTCTACAGCTGGACTTTGATATTAAACCTGTGATTCCACATAATATCCATGTTCTTGTTTTTTTTTAGATGAAAAGCATGCAATTTTTATTTTCCAAATCAAAACTTTCTATAGATCATGCACACTACAGAGAATTACACAAAGACAAGTCTTTGGGACTATAAACATTTTGTGTACAATAGAAAATAATAATAATAATTAACATTTATATCGCGCTTAATACACAGTTTCTAAGCGCCTTACATATATCATAATTATGCCAAAATGTAATATTATATTCAACATAACTACAAAACTCTACAATAATTTACATTACATAATATACTTTAGCAATAATCAAATATTAAAATTTGCATGCTTAATAGACACACACAAAAAAGAAGAAAACATAACAAAATATTATTAAGAATTTCTTACATAAGAATACATATCAGGAATAGGAAGATTAAATGAGAACTTACCTGTTTGAAATTTAATCTTGATTTTATAAGTAAGTCGTAGAGAAGAGACTACATGTCTCATCGGGTGTAATATGAGATCCCGCTGGTCACGTGTGTGGCAATTTTTTAAAGCTGTACGAGACTACAGGATATATTGATAGGAAGATGAAGATGTTGAGAACTTTACCTGCATAAGGCTACGTAAGTCGCAGGGTGGGAAGAGGAGGGATGTAGTCTCTTCTCTACGACTTACTTATAAAATCAAGATTAAATTTCAAACAGGTAAGTTCTCATTTAATCTTCCTATTTTATTACGTAAGTCTCCGATCGAGACTACATGTCTCATCGGGTGTAATATGAGATTTCAAAGCCCTGTAGTCACGTACAGAACAATACATCTGTAAGCCATCAACGGCATCACTACAGACAGACATACCTGTGCACTCTGTGCAGACTGCCATTCCATATGCAGACTGAAGTTGCCAAGTCACATTTTCAGTAAAGCCTGGGCAAATTGGTTAGTATCTTGTAAGGGCTTGCAATAAAACTTGCGGAATGTCTTCTCAGCCACCCATCCAGCCCTTGAGAGGATTTCTGACACAGGCACCTCACTCCTTTGTGCTGCTGACGTAGAGGCCGCCCTTGTGGAGTGAGCACTGAAGATCTGTGTATCGACACCAGCGTCATGTAGGACAGTCTTAATCCAACGTGCAATTGTTTGCTTTGATGCACGACGGTGAGGCTTCTTATAAGCTACTAACAAATGTCTCTCCATCCCTCTTAGATTCTGTGTCCGCTGCACATACTCTTTCATATAATTCACTATGCACAATCTCCTATCTGGAGGGTACGCATTTAGTGTGACACTGAATCCCGTATTTCCAGGCTTGTTTTGTTTCAGTGTGTTCTCAAAAGAAATCTCAACAGATGATTTTTTCCACCTCATCCTGTCCAGGTGGATAACATGAAGAGACTGCACCCTTTGTGCAGAAACAAGTGCTATCAGCATAGTCAATTTCTGAGTAAGTTGCTTCAGATTAAGTGCCTTGGATGGAGACAGCTTTCTGAGGTAGTCCAAGACGACTTTAACATCCCAGATAGAAGAGTAGCGAGGAGCAGGCGGCTTTAAATGAAAAACTCCTTTCATAAACTTATTTACAAGTGGGTGCGACCCAAGAGGCTGTCGTCCACCATCAACTATGAGAAACGTGGAAAGGGCACTCCTGGCTGTATTCAGGCTACTGTATCCAACTTTTTCTTTGTCTAACATATTTGTAAGAAATGCAAGGACATCACAAACTTGGACATTCAAATAATTAATGTGTCTCTCTGCACAAAATCTTTTCCATTTTCTGATGTACACCTGGTACTGTGCTTTAGTGGATCCTTTCCACGACGCAGCTATGATGTCTATTGTCCTTTGTGTGAGGCCCTGCTCTGCGTAAAGTCCCTTCCAAGCCTGCAACATAATAGAGACAAGTGATTATTCAAAGGATGTGGGGTGCCTGAAACTGGTTGACATAATAATGTCTTACTCTTTCGAATTAACATGGGTTCCTCAACCAGCATACTCTTAAGGATAGGGTACCAAACCTGTGTTGGCCAATTGGGCACCACTAAAATCCCACATGCCTCATCCTTCTGAATTTTCTGCAAGCACATTGGCACTAGATTGAATGGGGGAAAGGCATAAAACTCCCACTGACTCCAATCAACTGTGAAGGCATCTACTGCCCAGGCCTCTGGTTCAGGCCTCCAAGAAATATATCGGTCTACCTGTTTATTTAGGCGGGAGGCAAACATGTCAATTTCAGGCACACCAAATCTCCTGATTATTTGTTGAAATATGCTCTTATTCAACATCCATTCTGTGCTGTCCGAGAATTTTCGAGACATGCGATCTGCTTCAATATTCAATCGCCCAGGTAGGTGAGCAGCTGTAAGCCAGATGTCCTTACTAATACACCATTCCCAAATATCAATGGCCATTTGATTACATTCAGGAGATTTTGTGCCACCCATATTGTTCAGATATGCGACAGCCGTTATGTTATCTGCTCTAACAAGTACATGATTGCTCCTTTTCTCTGAGCAAAAGGCTTTTAGCCCATGACTAACTGCTACCATTTCTAGCAGGTTAATTTTATTCTGATTTGCCTCTTTCAACTCATCACTATTCCATCTGCCACCTGTTGAAGTGCACAGATTTGTTGCCCCCCAGCCTTTACCACTGGCATCTGTGTGGATTTCCACATCTGGTTTTGCCCTCTGCATTGGGCTAAACTGTGACTCAAGGTTCCATATCTACCACTGAATTTCATGCATGCTTTCTCTTGACAAGGTCATATGCCTATCGAAATGTCCCTTGTTCCTTGCAAGGGCAAGAATCTTGTCTTTCTCTAAGGCTCTATAATAGAGAGGGCCATATTGTACTGCTGGGAATGATGCCACTAGTTGTCCAATAACCTTTGCAACTGTTCTGATAACAGGTTTCTCAGTAGCCAACAGTTCTTTACAAGACTGCTTTATGTTCTCCTGTTTTTCTTTGGGAAGCCTAACACTCATATCCAGAGTGTTCAGATTGAAACCCAGAAAGGTAATCTCATGAGTAGGCTCTAAAACTGATTTTTCAGGGTGAACAATAAACCCCAAATTTGATAGCAACTTAGTAGTTGCGCTCACTGCTGCCTGCATTTCCTCGGCAGTTTTTGCAATGATAAGTGTATCATCTAGATATGCAATTACAATGTGGCCCTGCTCCCTGAGCGTTGCCAAAACAGGCTTTAGCAGTTTTGTAAAGAGCCTTGGTGCTGAACTAAGCCCATTGGGAAGTGCTTGAAATTGCCATAACCTTCCCTGCCATGTAAATCTCAGGAATTTTCGAGAATCTGGGTGGATAGGAACCGTGAAGTATGCGTCTCGGAGATCGACTGAAGCTAAATAGTCTCCCGGAGAAATAAGCGGTAGAGCTGTCTTGATATTATCCATCTTAAAATGCTGATACAAAATACTCTTGTTTAATTCTGTCAAATCCAAGATGACCCTGAGGCCGCCATTCTTCTTTGGCCTTGTGAAAATATTTGATATGAATTCCCCTTCTACATGTTCACATGCTTCTATGACATTTTTCTCAACCAGCTTGTTGATTTCTTCCTGAATCGAGGCCATTTCCTCAGAATTTCTTTTGAATTCATGAAGGGGTTTTTCCCTACAAGGGGGATATTTAGCTGGGTCAAATTCAAGCTTGTAGCCCTGTACAGCTTGCAAAATATATGTATCAGATGTAAGCTCTCCCCAGTTGTGCATATGTAGCTTCAGTCGACCTCCGACTGCAATATCATTGACATTAGATGTTATTGTCTCCCTTACCTCATCACTGTTTGGGAGTTGCTCTATTTCATCCTGCCCTGCCCTTGGCCGAGCTTCCGGTACTGTGGGGCTTGGCGTCCCTCTCGAGACGCTGTCGGGGTAAACGTATGGGGAGCTTGTGGGGTCCTCTTCCTCCACTGGTTTCGTTGGCCTAAAAAAGGCCTAGATGTGCTCCCTGACGAATCCGCGTAGGATGTCCGCGACACCCAACCAGCTTCCTTGTATCTGCGTTGAGACCCTTGGCTTGGGTAGGGGTGATAGGCCGGCTTGGGTCTTTTAAACCCGCCTCTCATCACTCCGGCCGCCGCTTTGTGCTGGTCTTGCAAGTCCTTTACTTGCTTGCCCAAGTCATCCCCAAAGAGATACTTGGTTACAGGGTTTGTTGGTTTGCAGAGATGAGTAAATTTCGCGTTCAGATCCAGCTTGATCAATTCTTTACGAAGAGCATTCATCTCAAAGTTTGCGTTGCACAACAAAGCTAGAACGTCTTGCTGTTCGGGAGATATGTTGCTTGGATCGAGCAGGCTGACGTAAGCCGAGATACCTCTTGTTAGGGATTTTTGGACCCTCTGAAGTTTCACATCCTTCGTACGAACAGGGGCAGAGAGGTTGTCCCAGATCGTCTGATTCACTTTCGGGGTGTCGATCCCTCGACAGTTCGACGGCACTGGGTATTTGCTACTTGTCTCATCGAGCACTTTCTCTTCCAGATGATGGCTCATCAAGTAGTTGACAGAGCTTGCTAGCTCCTCATCAAGAGGCTGTCCAATATCTGATGCCACCGCAAATTTAGCAGCAAAAGCTGGTACTGTCTGTGCTTCTGCCCTATCCACGCACGACTCCAGCTCTGAGCTATGCCCTGCACTCAAGGCATGCACCATGTCATCATCCTCAACATCCATTTCTTCTGTATGTGCCAAGTCATAATCTGCACTAACGCTAGAAGTTGAAGCAGAGGCTGAATCACTTCCACTGCGATCAAGATGTCGGTCTGGCTGTGCATGTCCCATGCCTGCCACCCCTTCCCTTTTACTGGGAAGAGCCTCCATGAACTGACAGAGCAAGCCTTCGAGTCTATCAAGACGACTGTTTATGGTCCCAAAGTTATCATTTGTCAACTTTGACGAGTTGGATTTCGTAGCAATCCGAGGCCGAGTCGCCGCTACCGCCGCGCGGTCGCCAGCCTCCATCACCGCCGGTACTCCCCGTCCACGGCCCGTGTTGGCAGCCGTACCTTTCGCTGCCGCTGCGCGGTCAGCTTGGCTAGCACTCACCGCCTGTTGTGACTCCATTGCTGCTCTGTTTTCGCCCGAAGATTCTGCCGCTGCGCAGTCAGTTTTATTCTCTTTGTTTTCTTTTTCCGCGGCCACGCCAGCGGATCTTCTATCCTTCTGTTCTTTCATTATTCTGATAAGTCCGAAAGGAAGAATTTCCGCGAAATTCTTGAATATTCGAGGGTTGTGAAAAATCCTTTTCACACACACAAAACGCGCCAACGAATTGCCACACACGTGACCAGCGGGATCTCATATTACACCCGATGAGACATGTAGTCTCGATCGGAGACTTACGTAATAAAATATGTACATTTTTAATAATTCCTTATTCTTCAAATCCCTGATTTTCTATGTAAAGATAATTTGAAATATTTCATATACATGAACTTAAATATCATTTCTTTCAGAATAATATGTGACAGATTAAACAGTCAATATTTTCTGTGGTCGTTCAGGTGATTTTCCAAAACTGCATTCAAACACCAAAAGATACACTTTATATGTGGCTGTAACCATACCTTGTCGCCCATCCTGGAGTGGAGTCGCAGGGTTTCGACGCCATTCTCCTTCAGGAAGTGCGCCAGCCAATTACAGGTCAGCGATGTGTTGCAGAAGATCATGGTTGGGACTGTGTTCTTCTCCTTCTTCAGCAGTTCCAGAATCTTAACTGCCGACAGGAATGAATGAAAGTGTTGTCCTTATGTTCAGAGACTCAAAGAACCTAAAATATTAGCGGACATGGTAGGTAATCTGTCACATACATTGTACAAGCAAAATTTTGCAGCTCAGTTCAAGGAGTTCCATCCAGAAATCTGTCTGCACCACCACAATCATATGGGAGAGTTTGGCAGAAAATATTACATTCACTTTTGTCCTTTTGAAATTTGGGATCAAAGTGCATATCAGTACTCCAATTAAAATGTAATCCTTTTATGACACACTGAAAAAAAAAGAGAATATGGTAAAAATGGATACATTAATGCATACAATCATAGCTAAATCATTGTCACAGTAAACTTTTTTGTAAATTCTGGGATAAAAAATAAATTGATTTGAAGACAACACTTGCAATAGGAATAGTACATGCAAGATTTTAGCAAAAACTACCCACTTTAAGAAGTTAAAAACATTAAATTACTCTTAGAATGTCCCTCTATCCTTCCGTCTGTTCAGAGTGTGACTTCCAGTCTGTGAGGTCTGACAGCAAAGTTATCACGATAGTTGGGGTTGGTGGAAGACGGTGCTATAGTACTGTGCCAATTTGGGAACATACCAGTATTTTCACACCCCAAAAGCATGTTTGACTGCTGTGCTGCTGCCGAGTGTTCGTAGTGCTAACTGTGAAGGAATGCTTGTTTCTGACATCAGCAAGCCCATGCACATTACTGAGCTATTTTAGAGTGTGGCATTTGACTGCCAAATTACAGTGCTTTGTGGAAGAACAAAAAATTGTACTCTGTCGTAGGATTTGGATCATATTTTTGACTATTTTCTTTCTTTTTAAATGTTAAGTGTCAAGAAATTAGACTGTAATGTAACTAGGAATGTTACTTGTTCTTACCAGCTTTATCTTCAGAGTGAAGACGAAGGAATTTCTGCTGAACATGAGGCATGATTTGGTGGAGGTATGGTGTTGAAACAATCGTCAGATTTTCTTGCTGCAAAGCGAAAACAAAAATGGACACAAACATTAAATCAATGCAATATTCTCACAACCATTTCTGTCAATTTCTAGATTTGCAAATATACTGTTGCAAAGTTAAGTCTTAATTTCTAACATATCATCTATAAGTGTAGCAACTAAAGAAATTAACAGAAATTGAACCATGCACTGTATCAATAGTTAAAGGTGCATAGTCCCGGTAGTGTAGAGGGCGCAGTTGATGATACTGCCGATCGCCGTTAGCATTGATACGAAGATTACCGAAGTTGAGCTGTCATCAAGAATAAAGTGCAAAGGTGTTGCTAAGTAACGTTGCCCTCGTTGTCTTCTCTGCGCATCGCGCAGTCTGTAGTAATGCCAGGGTGCGTGCATATGTGCTTGTTTGTGACATCACAAAAGAAGTTTGCTAAAGCTGTCATCCCCCTCAGCCGAATCATAAGCTGAACTGTGATCCGACCACTGACTACAGTGAATCGGACTTCTTCGGACTTGGGGAAGTGTGCCACAGCGTAAGCGCTAAAGAGGAGTTGATAGCGTAGGTCTCTATAGGAAACTTGCGCCGTGCGCCCACATATGCATTTGACTAAAACACCGGGACCATGCACCTTTAATCTAAGCTGAAATAGAAAGAAATGGATGTACAACAAATTGTGGATCACAAAGTAAAAATCAGAGATACAGAAGTACAACTGAACCTTACATTAAGATAACATGATAACATGGAGCAAAATCATTCTGATAGACTACTGCAAGCGTATCTGGAGTCACCACTGAACAACAAGCACGGTGTCCACAATATTTATGAATCCAATCCAGGTTTACAGCAATTGTGTCTTATCTCCCGCCCTTACCTTAATTCAGTAAAATCAAAAACTGTCTTCTATATAGTCTACCCTGGAAATCCTTCTGAAAGAAGTCCCTCCTACACACACATCTGTATCTGTGTGCACAATTCTTTGCAGCTCAGAGAAATGAGGGCTTTAGAAATTGCCACAAGCTCAAGATAAATGTCAAGTGATGAGAAAAGAAAAAAAAACCACACATGCTATTATTTGAGCTTCCTGAAAAGATTATGTTACACGGTTGAGCAGGTTGAATTTACAAACATTTTGCAATGTGTGGACATGAGTTAGTCAAACATCAGGGCTTTAGCCAATGATGCCTTGCACATCGAAAGGTGGTCTCTTTGGAATTTCCCGGTAGGATCACATCAGGTTGTGAATGCACCATAGTTCATGACCTACAATGTAGATTATGGCAGAGGCACCCTTTCTATAGAAGAGACTGATATTGATGTAGAAACTGTGTGATTTGTTTGTTTGTTTGTTTGTTTGTTTGTTTTGTATCCCTTTGGCACTCACCGATACAATCTCACTCAGGATGTTGGTGGCATCAGAAGGCATGGTGGCACCAACCAGAGTCAGCTGAGCCTCGCCGGGTGGGGTCACCTTGCGAGGGTTGCCTGCACCAACCTGACATATTGTGAGTGATGAATAGGATATTAATGGACACTTTTGATAAGCACCTCTTGTGTTTATAGTCACCATTCAAACTTGTAGGCCCTGTACATGCTAGACATAAAGAGAAAGTAAACTAGAAATGTCGCTATGGCGACTGGTATGCCTCCGCCATAATGCATGATTCTCCTAATGGGTCTATAGTACATGTGGACAATGTGTGATTACATTTTCACAAAATTGGCAAAATATCAAAATGACATGTTTGTCACAAATGTATTGAATGTTTACCTTCCTTGACCTACACGTGTATGTTTAATTGGATGAATTGGAGGAGAGCATGTATTTGGGGATTTAAGAACTTTAACTTGACTTTGACCCTCTCATAAGTTTATGCACCGAGTAATTTTCAAGGTATGGAGAAAAAGTGCAATTTCTGTATTGAACAGTAAATTGTTATCATTTTCATCTGGCCTTTGATTTATAAGAGAATCACTGTCAGGCAGAACATACATAAATATGTACTAAGTTTCAAGATAACTTGAGCCACTTCCGAGATATGGAGAAAGAAGTAAGTTCAGCACTTTCACTTTGACCTTTTGACCTTTGACCTTCTTGGCAAAAAAAAAATCCCAGATAATTTCTATTGGGTTATACATGCATACATCAAGTTAAACAAAATAATCCTGCTGGCAAAGCATAAATATAAGGAAAATAGTAAAATTTTGAAGTATTGCCTTGACCTTTGACCCCTGACCTTTGACCCAATGAACCCTGAATTCCCTAGATAACCACTGCCAGTCAGTACATGCATATATACTATGTTTCATGAAGATACCTTGAACAATTTCCAAGATACAGAGAAAATAGTAAAATTTCAACACTTTACTTGACCTTTTGACCTTTGACCTTTTGACCTCATGACCCCAAACTTTCACCAGAGAATCTTAATTGGGTAATACATGTATACACTAAGTTTCAAGAAAATATCTCTAGGCATTGCATAGATAGTGAAATTTTGATCATTTGACCTTGACCTTTTGACCTTTGACCTTGAGCATGTGCACCCAAAAGTTGATAGGCACAACTTTACCCCCTAATACACGTACATGCCAAGTTTCATTAGGATACCTCAAAAGGTTTTGGTAGTTACCCTGTCCACAAAATTCATTACGGACGGACGGAAGGACGGACGGACGGAAGGACGGACGGACGGACGGACGGAAGGACGGACGGACGGACGGACGGACGGACGGACAACCCGAAAACATAATGCCTCCGGCACCACTTCGTGGCGGAGGCATAAAAAGAGACTCTGCAGGACAACTAAATTATCTTTCCACTTTCGCTCATCTCTGTTTTTCCCCCTTCCACAGGATATATAATAGTTGGTGAAGCAAGACTATTTATAGACTTCCTATGTGGTCAAGTTATGATGAATAACGGTATTTACCCCAAATTGCTTTTTTAGTCTGAACAACAATGCAGTAAACAATATGTCTCTGAATGCAGGCATCATGGCTACAAACTTACGATTTATTGTTTTCATTGGAATTCACCTTTTGCATTCTAGAAATCAAACCATAAAATGGAGATCGGGTGATAGATGGGGGAAAAAAATACGGACAGCTAAAATTACTGGATCGAGCTGAAAGAAGGCCTTCATAGAGATATGAAGGTTGGTCAACAAAGAAGAAAAAGTTGAGTTACAGATGGTAGAGGATGAGAATCACATGGTGAAATATAAAATACAACATTACACTTTACAACAGTTGCACTGAGACTAATGTACATGTTTAAGTGTAGAAGACATTTGAGAGAAGAGGTGTTAAAATACACACTCTCGAGTACTGAACTTACATTGACTTTCTTCAAGATTCGAAGAGTCTGCTCCACAAAACTGTCATCCAGCATGGTGTCTGCTTCATCAACGACAACATGTGATACGTGACGCAGCCCAAGTATCTCTTCAGGGAAGATGTGGTAAAAGAAAAGAGATGAAAAACTTTAACTTTCAAAGAAAACAAAACTAAAAAAAAGCTTGACTGGGGAGGGATAGGGTCTAGTGGTGGCATCCCTATTGAAGCATAGAATGTTTAGGGGCCTTTTATTTTTTTTTCCAACTTCTGATTTCATTGAAGACAAACATGGCTACTTTCAATTTCTAAGCAGCTACTATAAGCAAAACCTTTTGCTGCCATCTTGACTATCTTCAACTGTCAGTAAGGTAGACCTAGTACCTTCAGATTTATTGTAGCCAGAGGTTGCCACACCGCTGTGAATTTCCAGACATGAGGGTAATCAGAGTGATGAGATGGTAATGCATGGGACAGATTGAAAAGGAGAACAACAAACTGCTCTGTAGACCTTTAAAAACAAAGGAGCAGCTACATGGGGAAGTGCTAGTGGCAGCAGTGATAATGGAAGATGTCAAACACACTTCTTCATTCCCTACCTTGTCTGAGGGCACTTAGAATGGGCCCAGGGGTAGAAATCACAATGTCTGTGGGAGAGCTCAGTCGGTTCCGCATGATTTTCTGTTTGGATAATGAAATGAAAAAAAGACAATTAAGACAAGAGACAAATATACATGTAGGGTACAGGGATGTGACAAACTTGCAAAGTCATATGGGTGAAAATAATCTGATGTGTTCCTTTGCCATAGATGACTGAAATCAACTACCGGCATTTTATCAGAACTAACAAAATGTAATATTACGATTACGCAAATGTATAGACTTGTCCCTGTTCACACCAGACTTGGATTCTCTCCACACACTATCTTACACCTCAATGAAACTGTAGGAAGGAGGAATAGGAGGAGGAGGAGGGAATGAAGAAGAGAAAGAGGAGAGGAATCTCTCTCAGCGTAACCATGCACACGTTAATGCTCACTGATCAAGTAGGACATCCCAAGTAAAACATCCAGCCCAAAGATGCTCCAATCTCTCAAGGCAGGATTTAAACTCTGAATTTTCTGCCAAAGGTTCCAGAACCAAACTCTATCATCATATTTCCACATTGTTTCAGATGTTCTATCTTGCACAACTATGTTAGTAACGATAATAATTATGATTGTGTGACAGTACTAACCAGACTCTTCCCTGCATCAAGAAACTGCACAGTTAACCCTGCTGACTTGCCAAGCACATGAGCTTCATGCTGATGGAGAGAAAGACACAAATATCTAATGTTATACACATTTCGCTTCTGAAGTAAAGATTATCACAGATCTACACATATAGAAAGAAATTCTGAAGACAATGACCACTCATAATTTCCAAGTTGAATTGCTGCAAATGTCTAAAATTAAACGTCTCAACAAGCTTGATTCAGTAATTGGGCTTCATAAATATTCCTCCCTACGAATTAGCATCATCTAAATTGAAAAAATAGATGTGAACAAATTACTCATATTCAAAGTTCATTTACGTTGTATATATAGCTAAGTAAGCATTTATGAGCTCTACAGTTGTGTGTGTAAAAGAAATACAATAGCAGATAGACGGCTCAAGTTTTCAAAGGCATCCCCAAAAAAATTTTGCCCAAGCTTGTGCACACTGTGTGTACATGTGCATATATAATCATGTGTGTGGGTGTGTGTGGGTGTGTGTATGTGTGTAGGCAGACAAAGTCTACAACACTTCCTGCGACACTCACCCAAACTTGAGCTGCCAGCTCAGCCACTGGAACCAGGACGACACCTCTGGGCAGGCCAGTGGTAACGGATGCGCCGGTCAGTCTGGATTCCACCAGAAGTCTGTGCATGAGTGGTAGTAGGTAGGCTAGCGTCTTCCCGCTCCCAGTCTCCGCTGCACAGAGGGAATTCCTCCCTTGTTTAATGACTGGCAGAGCAGACACCTGATGGGCAGCAAAATATACACTTTGGAATGACCGTCCTGCTCTAACACAACATACTGTAAAACGAGGAATGTTCGCATGCATTTTAATTTCACACATTTCACGAGAGCCAAGATTCGTGAAAACAAAATGCATGTGAAAGTTCTCGTCTACATTATACCCATTAAATGTTAGAGGCAACTCGCGAAAATTTCATACCGTGAAAAATATTGTGTTTTACAGTATTCTGGATGTCAACTCACTTGATCCCATATATTTATTAAAAGATTTGGTTAGAAAAAAAATGCATACAAAACAATCAAAAAAAAGAAAATAATTTTATATCAGTGACTGATACTACACTACCACGGTTACTGTCTTATCTGTTGGGAAATCAACTAGACTCAAGTCATTCAACTCTTGTCATCTCCATATCTCAACTGAATTAATATTTCCCATTGATGTCAACAAAGTTGATGTGGCAATACTGGCCCTCCTACAAAAGAATTTTGTTTGTCCTCCTAGCAACTGAACACATGATTTGACACACTACCCACTTTTTGAAAAATTTAAATCAACCCACAATGGATTCAGTTTCTTAGAGGTAAGGACCACTCACTTACCCTTAATAGTACTTCAACTGTAGCACACAACATATTGTAAAACTGGAAATTTTTGCAGTGTGGAAATTTTCACACAATATATTAAGCATGCAAATACTCTTTGCTTCCTACATGTAATAACTACATACAGTCTTGAATCTGTGGAATTAAAAACACAAAAAATTCATCTTACTCGGCCAAGCACGAAAAATTGCTCAGCAAAAATGTCCACTTTTACAGTAAGTATTATGTGATCATTCAAAAAACTTACCTGAATGCTTGTCGGTGTGTCAATGCCCATGACTTTTAGCCCATCTAAGATCGTGGAGTCTAGCTTCAGACTTTGAAAACTCTCCACATCTTCTCCTTCATCTTGCCCTTTCCCGGCCAATGACGGATTCTGCACAAGAAATAAGACACCAAATTATCACCCAATTCATACAGGTATGGTCTAGAAGTAAATCTGAAATATCATTACAAGTAACAGCTACCCTTGGTGCCAAAATGATTTAATTTCTAAAGCATTTCGGACAGATGTCTTTTGTTTATTTTTCTTTCCTTCCTTTGTGCTCATGTAACTTATGTTTTGTTATGTTTTTTGTACATGCAAATGCAAGTTTCAAATACTACAAAGATTTTAAATGTCTTCATGCAAAAGCTTCATACTAAGAATACACACTAACCACTGTTTCCACATCTTTTCCATGCCCTCTATGTATCACCTATCCCTGGAATGCAGTTGAAAAACTAAGGGGAATTACTGTAAAACCAGAAATATTAATGAATTTCGTAAGAAACCCTGATATGCAAAAGTGAAATATATGTGACAATTTTTGTCTATTCAATGCATTGAATGCATACAATGCTGTAAGCTATCATGATCAGCAATTTGTGCAAGTTTCATGCCACAAAAAAGGCCGTCTGCTCTAATTCACAAAATCTTAAAGAGGTGAATGTTTCTGATATTATAGTACTCACATGGGCAACGTCCAACTTAGAAACACACTGACTAAGGTCTCTGTAACATTATTTGATAATGGGTTTTCCCTAAAGTGTTTTTTTTTCTTCATTTTTTTCCTTTAAGAGCAAAAAGAATCCCAAAATACAACCAAAATTAACATTGAGGTGTATTATTCTGACTGTGTGGATGCTGCATTAACAGATTGTTTTGCTACTGTCATTTCCAAGGTGGAACACGAAAAAATACTGACACTTTCGGTTCTTACAAATCTGCATATATGTCTCTAAAGTTTTTGAAATACGATGCCTGACACAAATTGCACATAAAGTGAATTATGTAATGTGTTCCAACCTTCACTGGAATATACTGACTGCCTTACTCCTTTGTATGCAACGATGGTGAAGTAGTCGCCCCTTGCTTTGGAATGCTTCCAGCCCTGGGAGGCTAGCTTTGGAGGGGAGAACTTGTCATAGGACTGGTTGAGGTAATGGGTGAATTCTTTTCGCTTGGACGTGATGATCTCCTTGCCCGGCCTGGCAGTGAAAATACGACCCCGCCACCTCAGTGGTTTCTTCCGCTGTTGGAGGTCCTGAACCTTTTGCTGCATGGCTCTTGGAACTCGAATCACAGGTAGATCTGCTTCAGGGGTTGATGCAGATGCCTTAAAGACCACAATAAAGAAATACACTTGGTAAAGATGACTTGAAGGAAAAAAAAAAAATACACATGCCGAGTCAAAGATGTTGTGATTAAATCAGTTAGAAAATGATAACTCAAGGTTAGTGTCTGCTTATGGCAAAAGATTTATCATGTCCAATAAAAAGTTAAATATCTAAATTATCAGTGAATATGCTAACATGATTTGTATCATTCCGTGTATATTCAAGCCACACACAAAGTTTTACCTGCTACTCAGACACCCAAGAATCAATACCAACATCATTTGTCATGCTAAAACCAATGATCATTCAATAGCAGTCACAACAGACCCACAGTGTAATGCTACAATCACAATGGCACAATACAAGGACAGCCTTGTATAAATCTGTTCTCCTTCCCCTCACAATTGTTTTCCAGTCTTTTCCAACAATATTTTCTCATGCCATAACAATATATAATGGCAACTGCAACATACAGTCACAAAATAGCTGTAGTTTCCAAAGCAGCAGTTGGACAAACAGTAGTAAGATAGGAGTTGCAACAAAGGTAAATGGAATTATCTGATCTAACAACAAATGCAGTACCGTAGTAATGGGTAAACTTGGAGTCAGGACCCTGTAATGAGCGCACTAGGGACCAAGTTTACCCGCTAGACTGAGTTTACCTAAGTGGTAATTACGGTACTCTTCATTAGATTTTATGGAACTATTTACAACATGGATAAACTTACCATGAGCCTCTGACACACATGATGAACTGGCCTCACACTTGATGAGAGCACATTCCTCAGGTTTCCACATCTCAGTAGACATACTTGACAGGGGCCCATGATGTATTTAATGACTTATAGCTGTACATCTGCACATACAAAGAGTAAGACATCAATCGACATTGTGTAACAGTAGGTGTGATATCTGGGGCAAAATATGACATAATATGAACTGACATGGTTGAAGTGAAACATGACTTGGGAAAACACTTTTGAAATAAAAAAACTGTAATGTTAGTAGTCTTCTAATCCAGCAAAAATGGCAGCACTGAAACTTCAAAATTCATAATTCTGAACAGATTGTCTGATTCACTTGTAACTCTGATTTTTCTCAAATTTTTTTTTTTCAATAATGACGAGTGATGTGTTGTACTACATGTATATGGGTGCTAGGGTCTAGCTAACTGCGACCAGCCCGAAACTGTGTGAAGGAGCGCCCCGGGGTTTAATAGGGTCTAGCGTCTTTTATTGCTGCATTCACTAATCAAGTCCACGTCCATCATCATATGTACATGTAGAACCCTAGGGCAAGGCTACTGCAGACTCTAAGACCGACCCAAGTTAGTCAACAGTTAGTCTAGTCTCTAGATCTTTTTCAGGTGAAATTGTCCTTTGTTGAGTGTCAATTTATCTTGTTGTAATGTGGTTAGAACATAGTGCAGAGACAGTGCAACTCCAGTGTAATTACCGCACTAAATTAGTGTCCTAGTACATGTAGTAGTGTCCTACATTGACCAAAAGATTGGTCTGTATCCGGTCATCGGGGACATGTTCCGCGGAGAGATCGGAGACTGCATCTGGCTTCACAGAATCCCCACCAAGGTCAAGGAGAAGAGCGATAACGTCAAAAAAAATAAGAGACTTCTCTGGACAGACGGACCTTTCTGTCTAAGTAGTACAGTGACCATGGTGATGTGACAGTGTAAATTTAGTATGGTAAGGGTACCACGTATCGGCAGATTACCTTGACATCAGCACCTTGCGTATCATTGATCATGGCTGTTTGCGTATAGAGAGAAAAGGTACGCGTGGGATTAAGCGCCAATAGCTATGAAAATAATAAAAACGAAGAGATGAGAAACAAACTCATAAACAAACTAACAAACCAAACTAAACACAGTTCAATTACACATCCGCTCAGTAACAACGCACGACTGTGAAATTCACGTGTATTATCTATGGAGGGAGCTGATGGGGTGCCAGTCGTGAGGTACCAGTATGAGATTTAGGGGGTACCACCTACACGTATCGGCACCCTATTGGCCTAAAAGGATTGGCAACTTGTTTTTTCAAAAAGTATAAGATGAATTCGCCTAAGTTTTACCTCGAATATGCCGCAAATACTACAGTTTCAAATCCTGTCACCGTTCTGTTGATTCTGAATCTCTGTTGTAAAATACTGCAATTTTAGTACATGCGATGCATTTTCTTCGCGCGGCTTTGCCTCATGATCGGCATCCCCTCCCTTTATCTGGGTAATAGACGTGATTGCATGAATTTCACAGTCATGCGTCATTACTGAGCGGATGTGTAAATTTAATTGAAACGTGTTTAGTTTGGTTTGTTAGTTTGTTTATGAGTTTGATTTTCGTCTCATCGTTATCATTGTTTTCATAGCTAATGCCTGGCACTTAATCCCGCGCATACCTTGATACGCAGGGTGCGACTGCCGATGTCAAGATACAGTACCCTGCCGATATAGGCGGTACCCTAGCCCGACCAGGCGCTGTGCAAAGCACAGCGTCAGACAGACCGGGCCTCGCCATCAAAGTGGGGAACCACAACACAACTACAAAACTTATATCAATTTATACATTACTTATAGACATTTGTACGTTACTCACGTAAAGTGCATGCTTATATTAGAAGGTACATATGTCCATAGAGAGCCCTCACGATAAGTCCATTGAACAAAAAAATGGCACTTTCTAGTGCAATCCCCGACCGTCGGGGTTCATCGTTGCAGAATTCAAAATGGAGCGTTGATCACTGACTCAGCAGCAAATTATGCGTGCGCATGCGTGGCTGGAAGTGCAGCAATCTATTGCGTGCGTGCGCTCTTCGGTAGCAGCACGGTCGACAGCATGACCTTTAAAAGTGTATTCAGATCGCGTGAACTACCGATTATCAGATGTACCATTCGCACATGCTGCATAAATCTTCATTTTCGCTAAGTTGTGAAATATGTATGTAAATATCGATATCGATAGACTATGCAGTGTCATTAATGAAGATTACATTTAGACGATGAGTTTAAGGTGACAAAAAATGATGTCAAGTATAAAACTTATCAAAACTCAAAAGCGATCGTAAAGCGATCACCGCACTGAGCTCTCTTTAGTCTTTGTGTTGTGGGCTGTGTCGGTACAGCCCTGTCGCTATTTATACAGCGACTGGGCTGTGTAGTTAGTGGCTGGTAGGCGGTACCCTTACCATACCCCTTATTCGTGTTATTATAGACCTAAGTAACGTTGAGAATCTAGACTAGTCTATAAACTTACACCACACAAAGAAAATGCCGATGATAGGTGGTTTTTATTTTACCTAGGCCTACCCACAATACCCACATCAACAATCATACAATACAGAGTGTTTCGTGATATCTGAGTGATTAGAATTTGGTTTATTGCAGAAATTAACATATTTCAATCACAAACATCATGAACATAGTATGGTTGGGTGTTCATAATACCGGACACCTAACGTTTTTCTATCAATAGAAACGTGAAAAATCTCACAATTTGCCTGAAATTTTACTCACGTGTGGAGAAAATACTCCGGATTAACAAGCGCGCACTGAAAATGCGATCTGAGGTACGCGCTCTTAGATGGCGGCTTCGAACGCGTGGGGTGTCATTTTTTCCGCACTCAGTTGCCCTGCTCATTTCTACCGGCCACCTAACCCCGGGACGCTCCCGTATACACAGTTACACACTGTGGGAGCGTCCTGAGTCAATAGAGTGCTATATCGGTAAGCTTGAAAAACATACACAGTCTGTCACAAATTTTCGCACCTCCGTAAGTTTCGAATATCACGAGGAAAAAACGTACTTTTATAGTATACATAAGATTCTTATCTAATTAATACCCTTCGTTCACCTTGTTCTTGTTCACACTGGTCCAATGATCCTGAAAAAACGTTTTTTTCACGGCCATATACGGGCCCGTAGTCCTAGCTCCCCATCCCATTCACCATTTTCGAAATCAGTATGCAGTACACTGCGTACGTAAATATTCATGTGCTGGCAGAGTCGCAATGCGTTTAGCCTTCTAACAAGGCCTGCGCGCGCGCACCCACCCAGAAAGCAACGCAATATACAGCGAGAGGGTTTGCCAACAGTATGATAAGGCCTTACCACAAAGCTACACGACTTGACGGCCAGCGCATGCGCACAAATCTCAAATCCATTGACTGTATAAGATGTAGTTCTCCCGAGTTCCTCTCGACCGAGTCGCATTTAACTCATCAAACCGAGCAGAAAGGGACTATTGCCAGAACCAAAAGTTGAACGCAGTCAGTCTTCAACATTACATCTTCACCTGTAAGTCTTCATATTGCAGAATTTTTGCGATTTCATATTGATTTTTAGGCGCTATACTTCGCCTGTCATGATCATGTCTGCTACAATGCGCAGCCCCAACACTGCGTGTTGGGGCTGGTCGCAGTTACCGGCCACCCTGACAATACATATAAAGGGCACTTAAATGCATTTTTTCGACAGGCCGCTGTTTTTTCCTAGCCGTCATTTTTTCCCCAATAATATTTGAATATATTTTGAATCCTTCGATATTACTTTTGAAGGACTGTTTGATGAATTTGACTTGATTTTCATTAGAAAACTTTTCATCGTAATTGAAATAAATTAGATGGAGTCGTTTGTTTTTTTCACATTCATTTCTCGTTTCTGCATCAACTCGTACGGTCGTAGCGAGCGGGCGACAAAATGTTTGTCATACGTAACGTGTGTGCACGATCGTACAAGCGGCGGTGACAATTTTGCGGTCAAAATCGTCAAATTTATTACGGAAGGATACCCTACTCTACATCTAACAACGAGTCAGCAAAGGTAGGCCTAGTTATTCGTACACGATAAACCTTATTCAATTTTGCTAAATTTCGGTAAGTTAGAGGGAATACTTAGTTGTTTTCGCCACATTTTACTCGGTAGCGTAGCCCAGTGAAGAATCGAACACCGTTGCGCGTAGTCCCATGCTTACATTTTCTGTCTGTACGCGCAATGCCATTATAATACGCGGTCGGTCGTTATGGACCCGGTCGGTGGGTTGAACACCTACGTCTACATCAGTTCGGGAAACCCACTCACAAGGGGGGCCCCTCCTTATAAGTAACCCGTCCCCCTTATAAGTAACCCCGTCCCCCTTATAAGTGCCCCCGGGGCACCCCTTATAAGGAGTCTCCACGCTTTTTTGCAATGCAACGCGAAAATGAAAGGACTGCGGCAATTCGCTTGATTATGTCCATAAAGCTTCACAAGTTTCCTAGTTACTCACGAAATTTGAGCAAAATCGGTTTGAGGCATCATATCTAAAATCATGGATTTAAATGCGATGTCAAACGACCCATGCGAATGCTGAAATGCGAGCGATTACTGGCGTGAGTGTCGCCAGGCGCGACGGCGCGGCAATGCTTGAGTGCAGACGTGGCGACTGCGTACATGTACTGAGTCGCCACGTCTGCACTCAAGCATTGCCGCGCCGCCGCGCCTGGCGACACTCACGCCAGTAATCGCTCGCATTTCAGCATTCGCATGGGTCGTTTGGCATCGCATTTAAATCCATGATTTTAGATATGATGCCTCAAACCGATTTTGCTCAAATTTCGTGAGTAACTAGGAAACTTGTGAAGCTTTATGGACATAATCAAGCGAATTGCCGCAGTCCTTTCATTTTCGCCTTGCATTGCGAAAAAGCGTGGAGACTCCTTATAAGGGGTGCCCCGGGGGTTACTTATAAGGGGGACGGGGTTACTTATAAGGGGGACGGGGTTACTTATAAGGGGGACGGGTTACTTATAAGGAGGGGCCCCCCTTGTGAGTGGGTTTCCCGAACTGACATGTACCATACCCAACACGTTACATGAACATAAATTTACATTGTAAAGTTTATGCGGGTTTTTTTCTTTGTTTATTGTCAAGACTATACTTGCTTACCAAAAGGGTGCACAAATATATGACAGAGGTTCGTATGCGAAGAAATGTGAGCTCTCCAACAACCGATCTCCACCACTCGTTGCACTCTTCACACTTTTATCCATGTATCAAGCACATAAACCGCACGTGCACCACACAATCCAGTACCACCATGTACGCTGCCATCTTGTGGCTCATTCACATGATTGTTTCTATAGAGTTATATTTGTAATCGTTTATTAGTAATGATGAGAATTTTCCACCAAACATATATAAACAATAATCTAAAACATAAAACATTGTTTTATGCACTTTATAAAAACGGAGAAAAAAATTATCTCACTTAGACTTTTGGTAAATCATAACTGATACTGCTGCTAGCTCACTTTCTTCACTACTTCATCCACTACGTGTAGGTCTATAGCTGTACAGTGAAATTGTAAACCGGCGCGGCGGCGTACATGTATCAAGCTCAAGGCATTATTGGGCACCGGACCGACCGACGCAACGCTACCGTCGCTGTCTCATCCCAACAGTGACTATTAAAGTTCTAAACTTCTGTTCTGTCGAAGAAATATGGCCTACAAGTACAATCCATCATCTGGTAGAGTCTCCAGCTCCAATCCAATGTCGGCGTACAATCCTGTAGTAAGTCATAAACTAAAGTCAAAGACAAAGACAAAGATAAGTGATGAAACTGAAAAGGACAGTCAGTCATGATCTTCTACTACTCCGACTAGCTAAATTTAATACCCATTTCTATAAAAATTAAAAACTTGAAAAAGGATCTAACTTGTTAAACCTCTAGAGTATTTAGTCTAGTTGACTGAAAAATCGGTCTGTATCTGGTCGTCGGGGATATGTTTCGCGGAGACTGCGTCTGGCTTCGCGGCCCGGATCCCCTCCTACCTAGCTCCTCGCTGTTCCTATATCACTCAGTCCGGGAAACCCGCTCACGAGGCCTGCCCCCAGTACGAGCACTGCCCCGCCTCACCAGGCCCCCCGGAAGGCCTCATGAGGCTTCCTGGGGGCAGCCTCAAGAAGCTCCCCATTCACTTTTTATTCACCTCACATCTGACGTATAAATTGTCGCAACTTTGCACAGTGATTTTTTGTTACACACACATGTCCACTATCCATGATGAAAAGAAGAAAAAATTCTTTCTGTTTCTTTTTTCAAAAATCGAGTTTTAATCAACCGATGCAGAGCGACCCATCAAAACACGGGCGCCAGCGTGTTCGCACAATGCAAGACTGTCGCACCTAGCGGCCTGATCCGATTAAATATTTTCGGTGCTTTTTTCTGCGGCTCTCACCTCTCCGCGCACGAATCAGCCTCGTGAAGCTGAAGTCTGACATCTTTTTACAAAAATTTGTAACGAGAAAAATAAAATCAGTACTAACCTGATCGTGTGCATATATTCCAAATTGCTATTCCACGCTGATAGAGTAGGTGGGTCTTCCAGTTTGTTAACAAACTAATCACTTTGCAGGTATGACGGGTTCGCTTTCTTCGTCGATTCGGCTGTCACGCATCCAGCACATACAGACAGGGCGCAATCTGTGAGATTTTCAGAGCGAGCTTGCGCATGCAACGGATGATACAGTATCCTCCGGTACCCGTGCGTGCGCAAGCTACAGTAGCTCTGAAAATCTCACAGCTTGCGCGCTGTCTGTATGTGCTGGATGCGTGATGTAATGTGAAGTCGCGTCGCAGGATGATTCCAGAAAAAGCGCCCAAAGGTTAGCCGACAGCGGAATTGACAAAGAAAGTGAACCCATCATACCTACAAAGTGATTAGTTTGCTAACAAACTGGAGTACATACCTACTCTATCAGCTTGGAATAGTAAATTGGAATATATGCACACGATCAGGTTAGTACTGATGGTATTTTTCTTGTTACGAATTTTTGTAAAGAGATGTCAGACTTCAGCTTCACGAGGCTGATTCGTGTGCGGAGAGGTGAGAGCCGCAGAAAAAAAGCACCGAAAATATTTAGTCGGATCAGGCCGCTAGGTGCGGCAGTCTTGCATTGTGCAAACACGCTGATGCCTGTGTTTTAATGGGTCGCTCTGCATCGATTGATTAAAACTCGATTTTTTAAGAAAAAAAAGACGGAATTTTTTTCTTCTTTTCATCATGGATAGTGGACATGTGTGTGTAACAAAAAACCACCGTGCAAAGTTGTGACAATTTATACGTCAGATGTGAGATGAATAAAAAGTGAATGGGGAGCTTCTTGAGGCTCCCCCGGGGGGCCTCGTGAGGCGGGGCAGCGCTCGTCGGGGGGGGGGGGCAGGCCTCGTGAGCGGGTTTCCCGGACTGATATGTCTCGGAGGAGAGCGATAACATCAAAAAAATAAAAGACTCCTTCGGACAGACGGATCTTTCTGTCAAGTATTAAATTAGTCTAGATACATGTATCTATAGCTCTGTCGACCTGTCCTCTTTAGAATTGTGGGGCGCTAAATTTTAATGTAAACTGGCACTCTTGTATACATGCAAGAGGTATCTCAAATTCTAGTGAACCAATGTTTACACCAAATCACAGAAATAGTCTTTTAAATAGTTTATTTCCAATCGCTCACTCTGAACCAAATCGTCACAGCTTCAGCAGTTTATGCAACATCACTCAACAGTTTTAAAACAGAGCTATGGTAATTTCTGGGTTACTAAGGGTGAATAGCCCCCTCACCCTTGCCGCACGTGCACTGCATTCTACATTGTGCATGGACCATGGTACACTACCAAGATGGATTTCAGTTCAGTAAGTTCAGGCCAGGGAACATGAGCATGCCATGGCCTTGGCAAACATTAATATCAACATCGAACGCTGCCTGACAGCTGTTCAATCTGAAAAAGAAGTTAGCCATCTAATTCTAATCTTATGCAACGAGTCTTTCAGGAAACTGGGAACAAAAAAAATCAGAAATCTAATGTCTGAAAGCATCAATATCAAAGTCGACTTTCAAGTCATCACTCAAAACAAACTCACTCTCCGCACAACACAGTTTGAGTGTGTTTTGTCTTCATTTGCAGTGTCATGTGTACCCAAATTTTCTTCAAATACTTCAATCATATTTTGCACTTTTTCCCCAAATCACTAACTTACTCTGGTTTTAGCTCTGAATAGAATAAAGAATGTATTCTTGGTATTTACATCAATGGAGCTGAATATAAATAAATAGGCCCAAATTCACGAAGGTGGTACATGGACAAAGACCGTAGTTTTGTATTGGGCACCAAGTGTCGCATGGCCTACTGTAAAAGTGGAAATTTTCGCGGTGTTGACATTTTTTGCGCATTTCGTGCAACCAGAAACTAGCGCTAAAATAAAAGCACGCGAATATGTTTGCTTGCCATATGTTCCAGTAGTTGACATCTTGATTCCGCGGAATTAAAAACACACGAAACTCTTCTAACCCCGCAGAGAGCGAAAAATAATAGTCGCGCGAAAATATCCACTTTTACAGTAATTCGTTACGAAATCAGTCATTTCATCGACGGAATGACTGATTTCGCGACGAAATAGGCCATGTGACACTTGGCGCCCCATAGAAAACTAAAGACTTTGTCCATGGTTTAAACCATGGGCAAGATTGTACCACCTTCATGAATTCGGGCCATACAGTCTAAATTAATGAACAAAAATAATTTTAAAAAATCTACCAGTAGATATAATGTACACAATGCTGTAGGTGTAGTTATGATATGTCGTTGTGTACATTATAATGTTATGAATGTCATCCCATGGGATGACATTACAAATGGTCCACTATCGTGCGATCATGCTTACCCAGTCTCTGATTGGTTATAATTTGACTATTGTACTGTAGTGTGCCACACTGGAGTTTACAAATAGCAAATTAAAGCACAAAGCATACCAATTCCCTTACTACTGAAATTTGCATAGAGTTTAATTCTTACCTCTAAGTGTGTTTGATTGTTTTATCTAGAAAAAAAGGGAAATGCATAACAAGTTTTTTGGAGTATGAGCTTGCAAGAATATTCAATCTTAGAAGAGGCAACCTCATGCACAGAAGTATAACTTTCATGTACAGTATATTACAGTAGATGTATATTTTTTGTATATTTCTGTAGTGTTTTTATTTCTTTTTGGTCGCACATTTTTCTCTAGAGCAATTATTAGCCAAGAAATGTGTGTGTGAAGTTTTGCTGTTGGTCGTTCATCTTTTAGTTGTCATGCTTGATGATTAGAGATGACAGCAATTCTGGGTTTGTTCACTTAATTGAGTCTCATGTGCTTACATATTTGTATGCAAATGTACTTGCCAACTTCTCCTCACAATGTGCAGGGGTTAAAGCAGACAACGGTAGCGGAACCCCCTCCCATCGAGATGGCTCAGAAGCCCTCACAAGCTACAGGTTTCTTTTCTAAGCTGGTCCAGAACAGAGTCGCCTTGAATCAAGCAAGATTTGGGGTACGTAGACCTGCACCCGCTTGGATGGGTTCAAACTGGTATACATGTTATTGACAACTTATGCTGCCAAAATAGCAACAAACTAGGCAAACCAGACAAAGAAGGGGAGGGACTTTGGATATGTACTGATTTGCAAGATTTCAGTATGATAGATATTAAACTGATTGAGAACTTTTCCTCAAATCTCCCTATTGTTTCAAAACCTTCTATAGTCAAAATACAAATGCAAAAACAAAAACAAAAACAAACAGAATCTGACCTTGTAGAATTTCATGTGTACATATGTATTTTGTATGTTACTTTGTTTAATGAAATTGAAATTTTAGTCATGTAAAACACATCAGCTCAAATGGAGTAAATTTATCCCTGCAAAAATTAAGTGGCAATTTTTATTTTTCATCAGAAATTGTAAATTTCCATGTACAGTCAACCTCGGATACCTCGAACTCGGATAAGCCGAATATCGCTTACCTCGAAGGCAAAATGAAAGTCCCGATTGTTCTTATGGAGTTTTCGTGTGTTAAAATTTGCGTAGCTCGAAAAAAACTAACTCGAAGTTCGGTTACCTCGAAGGGAAATCTCATGTCCCGATCTTAATTAACTTATTGTTTTTCCCAGCATGTTGCTCGAATTGAAATTGCAAACATCACTCAGCATTTCTGATGAAGCGCGCGTGGACAGCGAAGACATGTCACAAATCTTTTCACACTCGATTGTAAATATTCTTAGCCCCCAGAACGATCGTGCGCTCAAAGAAATACCCGGTACACAGCAGACAAGGAAAATCCCCAACACCTACTGTACCTACACACGTACACGGTATGCGTATAGCAGCCGTGCAAATGGAGTGCTTACAATAGCACTACGCTCTGCCCATCATCTTTCTTTGACCACTCTGTTTTGATTTGCGATCGTGATATACCATAGTCATGCCGTGCGCGTACATTTTTTAACCGTCGTGGCGCACTTGCTTAGGTGTTGACAGTTGTATCTTTGGCATTAATCACGGTCCACTGTCCAAACATCAGTCTCCCGCTAGTGTTTTTTTTTTTTTTTACTTTTTTCCTTTCACGAAGTTTGTTTCATTAATTCTCCGCCGAGAACGCAAGCTCAGAATATTTTTTTTTCCAGCAATGCGATTATGAAAATAGTGTGGTACTAAGTAGTATATGATCTGGAAGTATAGGCCTAGCATAATAAAGAATAGTATAGATATGATTTAACAACAGTTTATTCTGATGAATTTCGAAGTAACGGAATAATACGCTTTACGATTTTCAGACAAAAAAAAAAATCATCATGTATTTTACCCCTGTTTTGACTTGAATCTTTTTTGAGTTTTCGGTATTTTTTTTTCTTTTCTTTTCTAGCACAATCGTCAAGGCCCCCTAAGATTGCTTCGCTTTTTTTTTAATGCGAACAATCCTCTTCGGTAATTGTTTATGATTACAGTAATAGCACTGTCCTCAGAAGCCATAGCCGGAATCTGATCTTGCAATATTACTCACTACTCAAGTAGCCCATCCTTCATGTACTGTGCTGCACTTATTCAGGGCTCGACACTTACAGTGGCCCGGGGCCACCAAAACGCACGTCGGGCCACCAAAAAAAGTTGGATGTTTGCCTTTACTTTTGGAGATAAACAGCGGTAACAATCGGCCCCGAAAGTTGCTGCAATGAATGTCAGATGATTGCTTTTGATTTTGGAAATGAATAACAGTAATATTCGACTCCATATACGATACTAAAATAAATGTCGGATGTTTGCTTATACTTTTGGAAATGAATAACGGTAAGATTCAGCTCTGTACGGTGCTTAAATTAATGTCAGATATTTGATTTTGTGTTTGGAAATAAACAAGGATAACATTCGGCTCCGAAAGATGCAAAAATAAATGTCGAACGATCCCTTAGACGTTCGGAAATGAATAACAATAGTATTCAACTCCGTATGACGTTTGCTTTTATATTTGAAAGTAAATAGCAATAACATTCGGCTCCAGAAGATGCTAAAATAAATTTCGAATGTTTGCTTTGACGTTTGGAAATAAATAATAATATTCAACTCCGTACGATGATAATATGAATGCCGGATGTTTGCTTTTACGTTCGAAAGTACATAGCGATAACATTGAGCTCCGGAATAGGCTAAAATGAATGTCGAATGATCCCTTTTACATTTGGAAATGAATAACAATAACAATCAACTCCGTACGATGATTAAATAAATGTCGGATGTTTGCTTTTACTTTCGAAAGTAAATAGCAAGAACATTCGGCTCCGGAGGATTCCAAAATGAATATCACAGTCATGATTGCTTTTACATTTGGAAGTGAATAGCAGTAACATTCTGCTCCATACGATGCTAAAATAAATATCGGATATTTGCTATTATACATTTCGAAATTAATAACACTAACATTCAGCTGCGTTTGATGGTAAAATAAATGTCTGATATCTGCCTTGACGCTCAACAATGAAAAACAGTAACATTCAGCTCCATTCGACGATAAAAATTTGTCAGATAATTCATTTCACTTTTGGAAGTGGACAGCAGTAATATTGGGCTCCGTATGATAGTAAAACGAATGTCGGATGTTTGCTTGGAAATTTAGAAATGAATAACAGTAATATTCTGCTCCGTATGATACTAAAATAAATAACTGATTGTTGCTTTTACATTTGGAAATGATTAACGGTATCGTCTGCTGACTGTGAGTGCTGCTGGTAGACACATGGAAGACCGGTGCGTAGCGGTGCGTAGTTGTGCGAAATTTTAATAGTTTGCAAAGCTAAGACTGTGATTCTTGTGTTGGATATTGTGTAAGAGATGATGACTTAGAGAGAGAAAAGGAGGAAAAACGAATAGTGATCGAGGGGGTACCTACGCCGACGCGACAATGTACATTCAGCACGCATATTCTGCAACCCTGTCTCGCACTCGATTACGTACCGGTATTTTCTTTTTGTTTTTATGGTGATAAGTCATTAAATTGTCCACCAGAAAACACTGATGAAAGAAGAACATCGATTTTCATTCAATTCATTCATATTAAAGTCGATTCAAATCCAACTGACAAGCCTACAAACAATCGGTAGGCACTGTAACAGATACCATGTTGAACATCGACAAAAATCGGATAAGTCGAAGAAAATTCGACGTACGCGTACCTCGAACGCGTACCTCGAACCAATTTCTTCAGTCCCGACGACTTCGAGGTATCCGAGGTTGACTGTATTATCATCACTCTCTAGTCAGTGAACTATCTCTGATGCCATATGTTTGTGATACATATAATTTGACATCTCAACATGCAAGTAATACACAATATTCAGGCAAAATCCACTGGTACTCTATATGCTGATAATTTTCACCACTCCTTTTTTTTAAAAGTAGGCCAAGGGCATTGTGTGAATCAAAACTTGAATAATTTATGTCTTGTTTTGTTCTTGTTCTGTTCAGGCTGCTGATGGAATGCCAGTTCATATGAAACTGGGCCGAGACCGGATCACTTACACCTTTGCCATGGGCTTAACTCTCGTCGGAACACTCTGGTCATGCTACTCACTGATTGAAATGTCTAAACCGAAGAAATAGACTCTGTGACGAATTGAATAGTGACATGTTGAATCAGCTCTATATGGTGCATGTAGCAATCAACAGTGGTGTGACGATCCTGTTGGAAAGGTTGTCTAATAATCATTCTGGTTCACTGCAGACCATGAATGACCATGAATGTGTTTTTCATGAGCACCTTTCAGTCAGCAGGATCATTGGTTATGGGTTGTTTTCTTGTGGGCATCCAGCACTTGTGGTGGCAAGTCAGTAGTCTGTAACCGGAAAGAGTGATCAGTGATTCTTATTTCCTTTGCCATATCTGTTAAGTTTAATAGGTAACAAAATTCATACCGCATGTGACTGTGGAACTTTGCAAAATTCATCAAACAAGCATTTGTGCTTGGTCCAAATGTGTGTACACAAAAGTTTTATTGCTGAGAGCTCTAAAGTGTGCATTATTTACTATTCAGATTATATGTTTGTGTTAGCGATGGGATTCTCGGAATGCCCCACTTAATTTTGTCGTCTCCAAGGACAGTTGGTACTTTTTTTTTTCAGAGTCAGTTTCAGAAAGAAATGAAGCATTGAGGACCTCTTGAAGTTTGTGTTGCTGTTGAAATAAAATGTACAATGTGTAATAAACAATATATTTGAAAAAAAAAATGGCTCACCTTTGCAGATGCGTCATTTTATTTGTACGAGAATGCTGTTTTTAATATTTCAGCATTTTTGTGCCGAAATGGCATCCTATTAGCTCTGACATTGCTTACTAGTTGACACATTTTGCCGATAGCAAGCTTTAGATCTGTGATGCGAATGCTAATACAATGCAGCCCCTGGGGCTGGACAATGGAAACAAGCTGCATGGCACATACGCGGAACATTATTTTTGCCTAGTTAGCTCATCTTTGCGTTTGTGTCACAGATCTAAAGCTAACTGTTGTAGAAGGACAAAAGCTAACATTACTCAACTTCAGTGAGTTGATTAGCAGGTGTCAACTCTCCCCTACATGAGTTAATATTATTTTCAACAGCTGACAATGGGCTGTTTGAAGAGATTCATGTTCCACAATATGATTGATTATACACTGTATAACAGTACATTTATAATACATGTACAGCTGTATTCATGTTTGCAATGTGTGTGTGTGTGTGTGTGTGTGTGTGTGTGCGGGGGGGGGGGGGGGGGATGTCATGTAGAAAATAGGCGCATACTTAAAGTATACAAATACAAATACTCTTGGTCATGTGTGTCCAGTGTTGGTCAGATTTTTGTTTTGTTTTTGAGAAAGCACCGTTACCGTTTTTTGACCAAATCATGGTTTCTAAAGTACAAAATGGGTTTTTGTGCTTTTGTGTCTGTGTTTGTGGAAGATGACATATAAACAAACTTCTGTGTAGTCTATTCTAACAGTGAAACCGATAATGGCAAGCATATAATATATCTAAAATGTTGGAAATAATATCCTGTGTACTTGAGATGAAATTTCTTAGATCAATACAAGAAATTTATTAAAGTTGGGAGGTTATAGAGGTTATTTGAAGAGAATAAGTTCTAGGACTGTAATCATTTGGCACTAATGACTTTTATGTGAGTGTTTTTTTCTTTGAAATTAGTTCCTGAATTGATTGACGTGTTGCTTTTAATTCATATCTATAAGTATATGAACCATAACGATGTTTGCATTGACATCAGCCAATTTGCACAAGTGTAAGATGTGACTTCATCTGAATCATTAATATTCCCCAACTTCCTTTCCATCCACCAATCTGCTTATTCGATTTCACTGTGTTTACCGGTACCATGGTAAGTCTGATGCAGGAATATTGACAAATTCTTCCTGGTGAAAGGTTGTGTATTATAAATAAATAAATGTATATATATATGTATATACACATATACAGTGCACTCCCGTTACAACGAACACGGTTATAACAAAATTTCATTATAACGAAGTAAAACTTCTGGTCCCAAAATCATTGCCATTAAAGTCTATGGTACAAAATTCGCTTACAACGAACACGGTTATAGTGACATTTTCGTTATAACGAAGTCTTTTCCGAGCACCACTGACAAAGAAAAACAAAAGAAATGTGCTCCGTTATAACGAAATGCGGACCGCATCTCTGCCTGGGCGAACCCGTCACATCACTGTGTGTTCGCTTGGTGTGTCACGCACAGTTTCCGAGGGGAACTTGCGTTATTGTAATCCAATAATCTGAAATTAATTAACTATTTGCTTTATTGTTCAAATAGCTTTCCAGTGTATGACGAGTGTTCAACAAACAGAATATCATATATGCGTAGCTTCCTTGTTCTCATTATAACGAAAGAAAACTGCCGGACCCGAGCATTTCGTTATAATGGGAGTGCACTGTATATAAAAGGAAAAGGCTACCTTAATGATAATTATACATCTCACAAAACTTTATTTTATTTCCTTCTTTCTTCACTATGTATAATATGGTACACACAGAAATAGTATTCATATCCTGTTGATAATTCAGTTTTTATACAACGTCCAAGTAGATCCTTGTAATTTGATTGGAGGATTGTTGGTGACGTGATATTCAATAAGTACTCCATTGAACGCGCCGTGTCAGGGCTGCCAACACTGGAAACTAGTTGAGAGTGAGACTCCCATAGGCCAATGCTATAATTTAGGAGTCAAAATGAGTGAGATCAATAGAAATGCATGCAAATGAAATAAAATTTTAGATTGAGAAAAGGCCCAAAATGCGTGAGTCTCACGCTCAATGCGTGAGAGTTGGCAGCCCTGCCGTGCAATTTTGGTTCTATTTTTGCGTGCAACTTGGTTCGATTTTTTCGTTCTATTCCACGGTTCGAGAAATTGTACGGTAAACTGCGTGTACTGTGTGTTGCATATTGAGGATCGCATGCAGCTAGCGCAGTGTACGTGTGCGGTACATGCATGCGCGTACGTAGGCCTACATAGTGCTAGTGACTAGTAGTGTACGTTTATGAGCGCTAGTATAGCTGTGACCTGTATCTACACTGATTGCACAAGCCAGAAAGAGAATCGCAGTGGATCCACGTGTAAGTATGGCTATATTTTTCATACATATATAGACTTCTAGGCCTACTTAGACCAAAAAGATCTACTTGGACGTTGTGTAAATCAAATAGTGTATGGTCTTTACTCGTGCAATGGAACGAGATTTCGCACTCTGTGAAAGATGAGGCGCACTATTCAACTCGGCTTCGCCTCGTTGAATAGAGCGCCTCTATCTTTCACCTCGTGCGAAATCTCGTACCATTGCACTCGTGACCATTCACTATTTGTATAATAGTTTATAGATAATATACACACATATATATATATATACTATTTTTCTTGTGTGTGTGTGTTGTGCTATTGTTCTCCCAGTAACAATACTTGAGAAAGAGCAAGTTGCTCGAAAATTTGTGTGCAGAAATACTTATGAACTTTGTTCCAGTTTTGTTTTTCATCTTACTATAGATCTATAGATATATACAGTATATATACATGTATATATATACATACATACATACATATAAATATATACATGGGAATAATGATGATGATGATGATGATGATGATGATAATAATAATAATAATAATAATAGTAATCATCATCATCATCATCATCATCATCATCATCATCATCCTCATCATCATCATCCTCATCATTATCATTAATGGTGAATGCTATTGCAGAAAAGTTCTGGTTTAGGATAATGAAGTAAACATGTACCGGTACACTTCACTATCATGATTGCTATTTTTGTGATTACACCAATACATGTACCACAATGGATCAGATAATTCAAGATTTTGTTTTTCTCACTTGTGAATTATTTTGTTGCATTACATTGTCAGATATTGTTCATACAAGTACTTGACATTACAACACGCATACGTATACTGTAAAACAAGGAATGTTTGCATGTATTTAAATTTCTCGAGTGCCAAGATTCGCGATATTAAAATGCATGCGAAAGTTCTGTCTACACTGAATGCATTGAACGCCAGTGGCAATTCACAAAAATTTCGTGCCACGAATATATCACGTTTTACAGTATTGTTCAAGTTTACAAACAAATACACTCTATAGATGTAAACACACTCATACATACATATTGATGTACATCATCTTCTTGTTTTCAAAGGTATTTATTTCATTTCCAGTACCAAGGGTATTCACAATAAATTTGGAGACAATTTAACAAAAACATTTCCTTCCTGTGCACTACATATTTTTTTCACAAAAACAGCATACCCACAAACACACGCACACACAAACATGCACACAAACACACACACACAAACATGCATGCATTCCCTTCAAGATTCTTTCTCACAAAACATAGAAAACATAGCTGAACAGTTGTTTGATTTTACTCCTCTTTTGCAATGTATTTTTAAAATACTAAGGTCGATGTTGATTGCTGAGAAATAGTCATAGTACATGTACAACGTACCATGGCATATTAATACAGTGAACCCCACTATAACAAGCTCGCTTTTAACAAGCAACCGCTTGTATTGCAGTGATCGTGTCAGTCCCATATTCCTCTGCATGCAAACCTACATGTATGGTAGAACTGCTTGGCTATAATGAGCTCGGTTGAAACAAGATTCTGGTTATAGCAAGGACATTTTCAGTCCATCATAACAAAGCATACAGTAAGCAATCTGACTAGATACGACCAGGTTTGATTTCTTGACCTGCTATTAAATATGTGACAAACAAAACATGAAACCATCAAATTCATTCTATCCATCCATTCACTTTCCCATCCCGCAGCTCTACTTAACGCATGGTATGCATTAAGTGCATACAAGTGCATAAGAGCATAGGTACTCATGCACCAAGATACAGTACCTCCTTACATGTATAAAAATGCCTGAAATATCAACACATTCAGTTTGCTATATGCATGTTTCATGTGCAAATGTGCCAACAGAACTTGCACACACAAAAGCATTCATTCTGTCTCCAATGATAAGACTTCTTGCACAGTACTGTTCGTGCACGCACCTGACGTCTGTGAGTTTCATCAAAGCATACATAACATGCAGCCACCTGTTGTTGATGTTTTCTTACAAACCACAATTAGCTACGGGAATACCATCATATTCTTGAATGATATCAACTACAGTAGTTACCTCTGCCAAGGGAGGAGGTTTATGTTTTGAGAGTTAGTTAGTTAGTTTGTCCGTGTGCAAAATAACTCAAAAAGTAGTTAACGGATTGGTATGAAACTTGCAGGAAAGGTTGAGAATGACACAAGTAACAAACGATCAACTTTTGGGAGTGATCCGAGAATTTGGGGGAATTTATGCAGGATTTTTGATATTTGGTATTTGAGGTGTGCATGCGCGCACTAAAGTGCGTGCTCTAGTTTCTGCTAGGGCAAGGCGCGCCGTGCAGCTGAGGGTTTATGACGTATCAAAGGCTTCTATATTGGGAAATCGGGTGGTTTTTCAGCATGTATACCAATGTGTGGAAATCACTGCTCTCGCCCAAAGAGCTTTTCCCCAGTGGTGGAGAGGAGAAAAATCTCTTTGGGAAGAGCAAGATCATCAGTAGAAAGTAACTGCTTGGGGAAGGTCTGCACCCTCAGAGTGCTTTTCTAGTTGTAATATAAGATAGTGAGAATATAAAAACACATTATCTCATTTAAAAACTTTTGATATCATGACACATGAAAAAAATTGAGTGTATTTCTGGAATGCATGTACACTTTCACCTCATTATTACATCCTTTCTATTTTAGCTCCAACTTCCAATTCCTGTGTTTTAAGGGTAAGTAGACATTGGCGAATACATGTAGATAACTTAAAATATTATGGCCAAAATCATTCATAAAAACAATGGGATGCTGCAGGGCGCAAACAGTGTAAAACAACTTCAACACAAGTTACCCAACTTGTGCCTATTGCACTGTATTTCACAAACGATAATTTTGTTCTTTCTGAATTGTTCAATATGTGTGTACATGAGATGAAATTGGTGTAGAAAGGACCAGGAATTCAAGCTTGCCAAATACCTTTGAAGAACTGATGTACATGAAAAGAGCTTTTCAGAAAAAAGTGACATTTTTAAAGGCTACCCTTTTTCTCTAGGGAATATCAATTCAAAAATGATTCGTTTATTCTAAGTTCTCAGTAATAATGATTCATATACTTGTGTAATAACAAAGCAAAGATTGCTCATAGGTTTATTTAATGGGAATATGACTTTGTTTATGTTTCCTTTGTTTTGAAAGTGTACAGTTATAACAAGAACAAGTTCTAAAGAGGTAATATCAACGGTCCCAACGATACTGTTTTCACAGGTTTCATCTAACAGGGATGGTATAGTTTTGGTTGAGATGGGGGATTCAGATTTTAACTTTTTTCAACATAATTAGAAATCACTAGCATAGCCTACAATTTCAAAAGCAATTCACATTTGATTTGATGATAATCGATTTTGAAATGGCCGAGATATCCAAAAACAAAGAGATCCTCATAAAAGGTGGGACCTACAATGTTCATAAACTTCAATTTCCTCTTAGAATTGTTTGTTCTTTAATATTTCAAAAGGGATTTCTCAGTATCTCTCAAAAAAGTTGGAAGCCTGAAGCCCTATCTCAAACAAAACTATACCATGCTGCATCCCTTTAATAATGGCAAGTACATGAAGCTACACATATGGCCTAAGTTATAAGTTCAATGTCGGTACAAAGGCACGCCGAGCTGGTGGATGCTCTTTCTTCAAGGGAGCATCTTTCTCTTTCAATTTGGCCAGTCTCCTTGTTATTTTCCTGCGTACATTGCTGGTTTTCTCAAGCATTTCAAGACCACTCGCTGAAAGCATGTTCTCTTCTCTCAGTGTCTTCAAAATGTCCTGCAGAAAATCAACTTGTTTTTTCAGTCTGCGCGCTCTGCTCTGAGTTTTCTTCAGGCGCTTCTTCATGTCCGACATGTGGTCATGCATCTTATTCAGTTGACGCTTGACACTCGGTGCACTTTCACTAATGCTGTATGTATGATCAAGTTGAGAGTTACATGCAGGCTGCTCAGATGGGGCTTGGGGGGCAATTACAAATTCGAACACAAATCCATCAATGCCTTCTTGGACAGGTATGATGGCTGATGAACAATCACTGGATGCAGGTGTGTCACAACCTTGGTCTGCTGATGGAGCTAAATGCTCATCAAATGTTGAGGTGGGGGAGTCTTTTTTTTCTTTGTGTTCAAGTTGTACTTCTTTTTTGTGTTCAGGTTGTACTTTTTCTTTGTGTTTAGGTTGTACTTCCTCTTTGTGTTCAGGTTGTACTCCTGGTTTGGCATCCTTTCGAGGAAAACAGGGCCTGTGTTGTGTCACAGGCTGTGAAGAGATAACTTCTTTGTCTTCGGGACGTACTTCTGGTTTGGCAACCTTTCGCAGTTTGAAAGACTGTGAAAAGATAAATATGAAATACTAAATAGATGATTTTTTTTTCTTTAAAAATAATTCTGGTATAATCAAATGATTTGTTAACAACAGCATATGTATTCAATCCTCAGGCTTTCGTAAACCCATGGATCATGGAATCTGAATCTGAGTCCCAAATCTGACTGACAATTTTAATTGGTTGAAGCACCTCTACAAAATTGATATACAGTGTACACTTTTGCACTTTTACTTTTATGTTAATTTTTAAAAGAAAGTTTGTTCACTTCTCCCATGGCATCCATGATTTGAAATGATTACGCCCCCAAAAATGAGTATGTTGTAAGATCTGACAAGCTTTTAAAATAAAAACTAGAAATAATCTCCCTAGAAACAAAGACAACATTTCTAGGTGCATACCTCCATGAATCTGAGATTTACTGGAATTTGATATCGTACATGTAATAATGCATCACAGTGAGACAAAATGATAAATGCCCACTGTCTTTGTGATCATAAAATGGGACACACTTCAAGTGATCAACTTTAAAAACACCAAATTATGCACAAACATGTACAGGTACATGTTGTTTACTACAAAAGACATGATTACAACAAAATATATAGCAAGGTTTGCCACACACCCCTCACAGTATCATAGTATCAAGCTGTTCAACTTTAACCTCTTTTACTTGTAAAATGTCTGAATGCAGAAAATACAATGTGATTTTAATTCAGGACAGCCACTTTGCCGATTATTAAAACATGTAAAGCATATTGCTTTTTGTTTCTTCTTTAGCACTTCTAGAACTAAAGTTGTATGTAGAATGTCCATAGGCAATCCCATATATAGCTTCCTGCGCTAATTAAAGGTCAATTATACACTAACTTTGTAAACTGTTGGGGTGAGATGGACGCTTGAAATGATACTACCAATTCACCAGCATAACATGAACAGACAATTGCCAGACAAAGAGGTATTTGTAATGCTTCTCTGATCGACTTATGCATAAAATTGGAATCAGTCGCTTTTCATGTAATCTCATCTGCTTGCTTCAACAAATTAAAGGCATGTAGAGGCCCTTTGTGGACCCAAATTATGACTTCGCAATGAGCTGAAATTTAGTGGATGCTTGAGCAAATAGAATAGCTTAATACTAAGAGCAAGAAAATTTACTGACAAGAGAGCTACTGATGAACCCTGAATAATGCACAATAAACTTTCATGTTACTTTTTAGGATACCACAATGTTTGATCGTAACATGTCAAAGTCAAAATCAAAATCTGTCCTTTTGCATGTACATGTACTTTGAAGGGATGATGTTTAAAGGTGAATAATGTTGGTACAGCATTTTCCCGCAGCCTTGTTGTCTGCCCTGTGCGATCAAAGTACTTCTCTTCGAAGTGGTCCGAACACAACGAAGAGTAAGGCTTTGGTGTCCAGTCGTCTCTTCTCATATTCGTAGTCCATTGTTCACGAAGAGCAAGATTTCTTTTGGGAAATCTACAATTTGTGTTCAGAGGAGAACATACATGTCAGAATTATATATAATGGACAGCTTAACCACAAAATTGAAATTTGATACAAATGCAAGCAGGATGACTGTGTGGTAAATAATGTATAGGGTAGTAATATTCACAAGGACATTTACAATTTGATTTATCAAGTGTACATATATAGAATTACCAGCTACTGTATAAGTGGCTATTTTCGCGAGGGTTTAGTTTTCGCAAATTTCGCGAATCACAGTTGGATTGCGAATCACAGTTGGATTGCGAATCACAGTTGGATTGCGAATTTAACACACGAAAATGTCACCAGTCACTAGAATAGCAATGGCATGCAAGATAGCTTTGGTGTAAATTCGCGAAAATAACATCTCGTGAAAATGCCTGTGACCTTCTAATTCGCGAAAATATCTGTACACGAAAATAACAGCTTATAAAGTATTCAGTTTTCTTCCACCACTTTGTCTCTACTGTAAAAGTGGACATTTTCGCGGTGTTGAAATTTTCGCGCAACAAGAAACTAGCGCGAAAATAAAAGCATGCGAATATTTTTGCTTGCCATATGTTCTTGTGCGTGATGTCTGGATTCCGCGGAATTAAAAACACGCAAAACTCTTCTGACTCAGCCAAACGCGAAAAATTAGTCGCGCAAAAATATCCACTTTTACAGTATCACATCATGAGTTTTATTCTAAATTATGATTACATTCTAATTTTTTTTTATATCAAAGAAAAGTTTTTGTCACAATGTATCATTTGTACTTGTAATCAATTTCTTTACTCTTAATTTCTGTTACTGATTAGTTACTAATATCCAAATCCCACAATTTGGCCAGTGCTCCAAGAGATCTGGCGTCCGTCGTGCGTTCAGCGTAAATCCGTACATGTACATGTATCAAAATCATGTGTCAAAATAGCACACCATAACTCAACTTTTTGTTAAAAGAAAGCGCTGACAGAATTCTTCTACTTTCCATGTGTGTAACAAAAAATCACGAGTACTTGTGAAAATTAAATATCAGACGTCCAGTAAGTCTACTACTCATCAACCACCTATTTTTATATCCTTGCACAATGGCTTTCTCAGGTATTAACTCAAAAATATGCGTGGGAAGGGGCGCAATACGCTGGAACATTCGAACATGAAAATCAAGACAAATTTGATAGGGGGATACAGGTAAATAACTTGAGGAAACAGGGGACAAAAATTAAGACATAACACATAATTATTGTTAACACAATTTGCCCACTCACTGGATTTAAGTGTTTTTCAATGGGAAAATAGGAAGTCAAATAGCACGATGAGCTTGTGCAGGTGTACAGTAAACAAGAGACCCAGGGGTCTCGCGCTCACCTGAGTATCGAAAGTTCACCTTTCAATTAGTCACTTATCTAAATTACACACAGCTCTACTAAAATTTGACCAGGCATTCTCAAGAAGAAGATGAAAATGCACAATTAGGGTCAAAATTTGGCCCCTGGGGCCCCCTGGGTGGGGCATGGTGCCCATTTTAACAAATTGAGATCCTAATTCCCTAGGGATGCTACCTGCCAAGTTTGGTGAAAATCGGTCTCGGGGTTTTCAAGAAGAAAATGAAAATGTAACAGATTTACGCTCAACGCACGACGGACGCCAGACGAAGAATGATCACAATAGCTCACTTGAGCCTTTGGCTCAGGTAAGTTAAAAATGTCATTTGTATTTGTTGCCCAGAATTCCACATGTATGGTAAGAGTCAGCAATCTTAGCCTGGGATATGAATCTGCAGTAAGAGGGATGATATTGAGCTTTGCTGAAAAAAAAAATGGAAATAAACAATTTCAGGTACTTTTGATACATGGAAAAAGCAAAATGTGGCATAGACTTCAGGAAAAAAATATCTGAAATCAGATTTAAATAGATCTACAGAATATCATGCCTGAGTAATTTTTTGCCTAGAAGAGTGGTAAAACTATGGGATATTTTCTTAGACCAACTTTCTTTTCTTTTTCTTTTTTTTGTAGGTCCACCTAGAACCTCTTTAGAGGTCTAGATGGCATGGGATGGATGAGAAGTGAACAGGGGGCCTCCATGAGCATCTCGCCCCATGGGCCTCATGAACATGGCCAGGGTAATCATGAGGAGGAGGAGGGATCCTGTGTGGCCGTATGAGCAGGAACCCCCCCCCCCCCCCTCATGAGCGGGTTTCCCAGACTGAGGAAGCAGCATCCCTAGACAATAGAAGCTGTGAGGCAACATCAGTGAATAGCTTCAAGTCTAAGCTCAATATTATGACCACTGGAAGCAGAAACATAACAATAAGCTAGCTCGGAGTTCCACTTTGCGCATGAGCAGAAACAAGGTCATTCGGACCAACAGGCATGTTGGTTTTTAAATTTACTGGGATAAGCAACTGTCATGTAATGATTATTCATGTAATCCTTATAAATGCCGCTTGCCATAGCAGCACATCCACCTGTCAGCAAAAGTGGTATTTGGCAATATCAATAGAAAGAGATTGTCAATACATCCAATGCAAAATATATAATGAAATGGATGCTTTCTCAAGTGTAAATTGACAGATCATTCTGCTCATCTGGTCTACGCAAGTTTATTCTTTGTTTGAACGGGATTGATGAATCCCATATATTGTTACCTAAAGCTTACGCATTATGTCGCTCTGAAAACGAGTGAAGTGCCCCTAACCAACTGAGAAAAAAGAAAGGTCATTCGTACCAATGTGCCCATGAGCTAACTCCGAACTGGCTTATTTAATCCGGATTGCATTTTCACCGACCATCCCGTGGATAGGGGCCTAGGGTGGTATTCTGAAAATCTTCCTAAGTTTCTTCCTAAGTTTCTTCCTAAGTCAGAAACTTAGGAAGTGCCTAGGAAAGACAGAATTGGTATTCTGAAATTTCTTCCTAGGCACTTCTTAATGCAAATTAGGCCATCCTTATCCCCGCCCACGTCCTTTTTTAAGCCAATACAAAATGCTGTACTGTTAAGGAACCAACCAATGACAATCGCATATTACTATGACATAGGGTCAAATACACATGTGCGCGGCATGTTCCCTTTCTCACGCCATAGGCGCCGGAAGTGGGGGGGCAGGGGGGGCGGCCGCCCCCCCAATCCAAAAAGTGGGGGGGCATAACGCATTTTTGCCCCCCCAAAAAGCCCCCCTCCAAAAATAAATAAATAAATAAATAAACAAATAAATAAAAATAGATAACATAAGATAGATATGTATATAAATGAATAAACGCGAAAAAACATATCTATAAACGGCAGTTTTTGGACTGTAAAATGTAAAAATTTCCAAGCTCGCTCGCTCCGCGAGCTCGCATTCAATCGCTTTGCCATTCTCCTGATGTTGCTGCCAGTAATTGCCAGCAGTTGCGCGTGGGCCGCCCCCCCCCCTTAATTTCCAAAGCGAAAAAAAAAATATAGCTACAAACGGCAGTTTGGGGACTGTAAAATGTCAAAATTAATCGTCAAATTTATTCGTTATGCCATTTTCCTAACGTTGCAGCCAGTAATTGCCAGCAGTTGAGCCCGGTGCGCCTCCCCCTTAATTTCCAAAGCGAAAAACATAGCTACAACGGCAGTTTTTGGACTGTAGAATGTCAAAATTTTCAAGCTCGCTCGCTTCGCTTGCTCGCATTGAATCATTATGCCATTCTCCTAATGTTGCTGCCAGTAATTGCCAGCAGTTGCGCCCGATGCGCCCCCCATTAATTTCCAAAGCGAAAGACATAGCTACAAACGCCAGTTTGGGGACTGTAGAATGTCAAAATTTTCAAGCTCGCTCGCTTCACTCGCTCGCATTGAATGGTTATGCCATTCTCCTAATGTTGCTGCCAGTAATTGCCACCAGTTGCACCCGATGCGCCCCCATTAATTTCTAAAGCGAAAGATATAGCTACAAACGCCAGTTTTGGGACTGTAGAATGTCAAAATTTTCAAGCTCGCTTGCTTCGCTCGCTCGCATTGAATGGTTACGCCATTCTCCTAATGTTGCCGCCAGTAATTGCCAGCAGTTGCGCCCGATGCCCCCCCCCCTTAATTTCCAAAGCGAAAGATATAGCTACAAACGGCAGTTTTTGGACTGTAAAATGTCAAAATTTTCAAGCTCTCTCGCTCCGCTCGCTCGCATTTTATTGTTATGCAATTCTCCTGATGTTGCTGACAGTACACACTGTATATAATTTGTCGTTTCACACCGTCATTCCATAATCCATGTATTAAAGGAAAACTTACAATGTTGCTCAATGACTGCGTTGTTGAATGCATCACATTCCGTAATGTATTGTAGTCCCATTATTGCGCACGCACACACGCACAAGCATACACACCGTCAAAATTACTTTTCCACAAGGTGCCCACCCCCAATGTTTCGACCCATCGTACGCCACTTTACATACACACACACACACACACACACACACATATATATATATATATATATACATATATATATATATATATATATATATATATATACATATATGTATAGATGTGTGTGTGTGTGTGTGTGTGTGTGTGTGTGTGTGTGTGTGTATGTGTATATTGTGTAACATATGTATGGTCTATCGTGAGCCCCCTCCAATATTTGCCCCCCCAATCCAAAACTGCTTCCGGCGCGCCTGTCTCACGCCTATTTCGCGCATCAAAGTACATGTTGCGCGCAGTGATTGACAAGCGCGCCTATCACGATGTTTTGCAGCTTGCTATTCTTAACAACGTACTTAGGACAGGGGTGGAGCTTTCCTAAATATCTTCCTAAAATTCTTTCCTAAGTGCATTCTAGAATACCAACTTCTTCCTAAGTCAGAAATTTGCATATTCCCGCCCCCTTCCTAAGTTTCTTCCTAAGTCTACTCATACTTAGGAAGAAACTTAGGAAGATTTTCAGAATACCACTTTGGAAAAAATCCTGACTTAGGAAGAAATTTCTTCCTAGGAAGGATTTCAGAATACCACCCCCAGACTCTATACATCACATGGATCTCCTAGCTCCTCACTACCGGATACCTCCAACGTTAGCTCTACCTATATACCTCAGGCTCATACATATATCCTTCGGATTCTTTGAGTTGCCCTCTAACTGTTACAAGCTAGGGGTGGTATTCTGAAATCCTTCCTAGGAAGAAATTTCTTCCTAAGTCAGGATTTTTTTCCTAAGTGGTATTCTGAAAATCTTCCTAAGTTTCTTCCTAAGTAGACTTAGGAAGAAACTTAGGAAGGGGGCGGGAATATGCAAATTTCTGACTTAGGAAGAAGTTGGTATTCTAGAATGCACTTAGGAAAGAATTTTAGGAAAATATTTAGGAAAGCTCCACCCCTGTCCTAAGTACGTTGTTAAGAATAGCAAACTGCAAGCATCGTGATAGGCGCGCTTGTCAGTCATTGCGCGCACATGTACTTTGATGCGCGAAATGAGCGTGAGAAAGGGGACGTGCCGCGCACTCGTGTATTTGACCCTACGTCACAGTAATATGCGATTGTCATTGGCAGACATTGGTTAGTTCCTTATGATACGGCATTTCGTATTGGCTTAGGAAAGGACGTGGGTGGGGATAAGGACGGCTTAATTTGCATTAAGAAGTGCCTAGGAAGAAATTTCAGAATACCAATTTTGTCTTTCCTAGGCACTTCCTAAGTTTCTGACTTAGGAAGAAACTTAGGAAAAAACTTAGGAAGATTTTCAGAATACCACCCTAAGGGGGTGTTGCAAAGAAAGTCGAGTTGCAATTGATTGCAAATATCTATTGCAACTTTGCAATAGATATATCGATTGCAACTTGCAATCAATCGCAAATTCCTGTTGCAAGAAGGGAGCGGCAATGCTTGAGTGCAGACGTGGCAACTGAGTACGGAGACTCTCTCGTACTCAGTCGCCACGTCTGCACTCAAGCATTGCCGCGCCGCCGCGCCTGGCGACACTTGCGCCAGTAATCGCTCGCATTTCAGCATTCGCATGGGTCATTTGACATCGCATTTAAATCCATGATTTTAGATATGATGCCTCAAACCGATTTTGCTCAAATTTCGTGAGTAACTAGGAAACTTGTGAAGCTTTATGGGTATTATCAAGCCAATTGCCGCAGTCCTTTCATTTTCGCGTTGCATTGCAAAAAAGCGTGGAGACTCCTTATATGGGGTGCTCCGGGGGTTACTTATAAGGGGGACGGGGTTACTTATAAGGGGGACGGGTTACTTATAAGGAGGGGGCCCCCTTGTGAGTGGGTTTCCCGAACTGAAGTGATAATAATAAAAGACTACATGCCCCAACTTTATTAGGATCTCTTGGTTTCACCTTGTTTTTGGATATCTCGGCCACTTCAAAACCGATTTTCATCAAATAAACTTTTGATACCCCTTAGAATTGCATGCTCTGCGACATCTCATAGAGTGGTTTCTGAATATCTCGCAAAAAGTTAAAAGCTAAATCCTCACCTCGACCAGAACTGTACACACCCTTTAATTACTAACCTGTTAGCTACTATTATAAGTGTTAGGGCCTACCAATTTATACCATTCATAACTGATTACCAATTTTCATAGGTACTGTCCAAATTGAACGTTAACGTTTAGACTTAGAAATCATTTCAATTTCCATTTTGAACTTTAGATATGCAGGCTTTTTGTTCTCTCCGATTTCGATTTCAACATTAAACTTTGGTCTTTATTCAGAATTTATATTTCACAGAGATAAGCACACACAGATTCTAACACATATTGAATTGTAAATGGATCTACGTTAAAACTAGGTCTAGATCTATGCACATTTCAATGAAAATGACAAACATATAAAATTTAACTGTTAATTCAGCTTCTGGGACCAACACCAGGACGGTAAACATAATTCAGAATTTGGTCACAAGAAAGCTAGCAGTAGACGTATCATGGGGATCTCATTCACTACTTCTTATTTTCATTACCCTGGCTAAATAATATGTACACTGTAACTTACCTGTGAAAAGTTTTTCCACATTTTTTTGTAGCACGGTTGGTGCAGTTCAGAGCCGCGCAGTACGGCATTTTTGGTAGTTGGGTCAAAGCGTTGCAAAGAGTCTAATTATTTAGTGCTGCGCAAGATGGCGGCCGTATTCGCTTTGATTACATGCAGTTAGATTGAGGACAACACTACACACATGGCCTGGAACTATTGGTACATGGTGCCTACCTACCGAAGAGAAGAGAATGGGCAAACCACTGATGAGTACACAGTGCCGTGAAGAGAGTCTGGCCAACTCGGTTTTTGGCTTATGTGTTTTGAAGCCTGTGATTGGTCAAAAGCTGGTCCCGTGATCTACAGGCGCCATGTCGTTACCAAAGTCAATCACGCGGGCGCGAGCAGAGCTCATACGCAGTGCCCATTGTTCATTATGCGCAGCTACGCATTATTGCTTGCCTTTGGGACATCCTCAGTATCAGTCACAGTGCAGTGAGGGTCTTGCCGTTGTCTACTTCATATATACACGAAAGATATTTTGATATCTTACTGCGATAAACTGAAGATTCGTCGTGCCTTAATTCCTGCGCAACATGGCGATGCGCGAACTGACCTGGCTCAATGTAATGATGTACCGATTTCCGGCAGATCCAAAACAAAAGAAAAAAGTGGGAAATCCGAGTGCGAGGGGAAAACTGCATTAATTATGATTTGTCTTCTTTAGGTTCCTCGCGGTGTCTTTCAGACTATCCAAGTTTTTATTCACATTATTTTGCATGTCTCCGCCATAACGTACGAAGTGTCGCCTGAGGCATTAGTTTGTCTTGGTCGTCCGTCCGTCCTTCCGTCTGTCCTTCATTCCGTAAGATCAATTTTGTGGACACCGTTTGTAATGAAACTTGGCATTCATGCATGTGTGAGTGCATGGACGAAGTTCTGTTTTAGCTTATAAACTTTTGTGTAAACACGCTCAAAGAGAAAGGTCAAAATCATGTATATGAATGGGATTCAGGTATATAACATGTTAAAATTCCACTATCTTATTGTTGAAATATTATTACCCAGTTCCTCCATACCTTGGAGATTACCCAAAGCACAAACTCAAAACCAAACCCGATATTTTGCATGCCATCATTACTGCGTAATGACGCGTGTCGCGTAGGGGAAGATTTTGGCTTTGATGGTCAAAGGTCAAGTGAATATACTAAAAGGACAGGATTTTCCACATATCTTTCAAATAACCGCTCAAAGTATTGCCATGAAAATAGATTGGTCCACTTTACGGGTAAACATGCTCAAATGCCTTAATACTTGCTCTCTTAAACAATAAAAGTCATCCATTCGAACTATAGTTCAAGGAAAGGAAACACTTGACGCATTAAATTTTGTGACAAACATGCCATTTTCTCTGCCAACTTATGTGAAACTGTCGTGTAACATTGTCAAGACGTACTCTACACCAGATAAGAGAACAGTGTGATATGGCGGAGGTATACCGGTCGCCATTTGGACATTTTTATTTCATTTTTTAAAAACTTTTTCATAATCTTCTATTCAACTGTCCTGATCATAGTTTCTTTTGGTACGGACGTCACTGAGGATGTCCCTTAAATTATGTTGTCCATGTACTTGTGCTTTCGTTCAATTACATGTCTTTAAAATATGTTTAAACAATCTGAGATCATTTCACATACCTTAAATGTCCTGTTTACCTTTTGGAGCAGTGATTTTAAACAAGTTCGAGATATCACTTTTGATGCATATGTGTAGGTCAGTTGTGTCACAAAACATCATACCATATAAAATTTTCGCAATAAACCCTAAAATATAAGGAGATATCAATATTTTCCTTATTAAACCGTAACTGTCGACGGTTTAGTCTGGAAACATTTTTATTACAACTCTTGTTCACATTTTGTATATTTAACAATACTTAACATCAATTATACTGGTTCTAATTTTTACATTGGTTGTTTCTATCTCTAACTCACATTTTAGAACTATTTTGAAGCAGTAATGCTAGGTTTTTGTTCCATCTGCAAATGGGAAATTATGCCTTTAATAAGCACTTGCCGATGACGTTTCATGTTGTACACTGTACGTAGGTATATAATTCCTTTTGAATTACATACTAGTATGCCTTCATGTCAGTTTCATACATATGGTACTAAATAGGATGGTATGGTAATTGATGGTTCCTTACGTGCGAAACAGTAATAACTGTGGAATTTGTCTATCGTCTGTGCACAGCTATAGACTTGTAAATTTATATATCATTTTGTTATATTATACTTTTGTTCCCTGGACAACTTGCTAAATACGATATAGCATAAGGTCTAGTGAAAGTTTACGAAGCTGCATACTATGAATTCTTCTTTTATTTTGACAGCAATAATCTATCATATTTATATTCAGGAATTATGTCCTTTAGACAGCCGCCCCATAACTACTTGTGTCTATTTGAATGTGTAAAAATGATTGATTGTTGGCTTTGTTCAATGTGGATGGAATGAAAGAATGTCCCTCCCCCAATCTACACCCCTCTCTCTCTCCCTCTCTACTACTCTCTCTCTCTATTGAAAAAAAAAAAGTCAAGCAACACAGTCTTGCGCCTTTGGGACGCTAACTTCCAAGCGCACACGCTTAAACCATAAGCGCACTGTACGCTGGGTAACGACATGGCGTCCAATTTATGAGTTGGCCAGACTCTCTTAATATACGGCACTGGAGTACACAATGAAGAGCGCCCCCTTGCCCCTATATCTTATCATCACACTGATTTGGTATTTTACAAGTACTGTACTTTAGTAGAGCGTTATTGACCGATTCGGGTTCGTTGAGGGCAGCAGACATTTTACGGCACAGGGCGCAGCCATGGTGTGTATCAGCCGACCCCCCCTGCTCTCCCCCACCCCGGGGCAACATGTTTATCACGCACTTGTAACAAAGGTTCGCGCACTAAGCAAGCATTCGCGCACTCAGTATACGAGACGCCTATTGGCTAAAGCAGTTTTTCATTCTGCGCGCGTGCTAATGTAGGGAGAGGGGTGGGGGAGTGTGGAGGGGGGGTCGGATGATACACCCAGTATGGCTGCGCGCATGCCAAAAATACACATAGCGCGTCACAGAATCGGTCAATAGACCGATTCAATTTCGATGACCTATTCACCTACCGCCGCTAGCGGCGCTATAACGGTCGCCATAACTGGGGGCCAACGGGGGCTTCCGCGAGCTAGCTACCCAGCGAGTTGCACTTGCAGCTAGCAGCCTAGCGTACCCATCGCGCATAGTTAGCCGGGCCTGGCCGCTGCGCCGCGGCCGGCGACCGCCGGCGCCGCGCTAATCAATTGTGATTGTTTACTCACTGTGTGGAAAAGTCATTCAGCGGCTTTTAATGCCCTTCTTTTGGACAAATTGAGTGATTCAGACATATTGATCTACTTTGAAAGCTTCAAAGGAAGGATCAGGAAAACACATCGTGCAGTTGTTGGGTACACAAATAACAGAAAAATGGAAATGGAGACTGCACGGCAGTGTGTGAAATTCAGACACCGCTGACGCATAATAAATCAAGGCAAAATTAAAGACAATTAAGTGAAATACAACGGTATAAAAATGCACAGATTTCGAAACAAACTATGTCTACTAGATTCTCTATTTAATTAGGTTATCACTGAATATTCGTAAAATATGTTGTTCATCTTAGAAGACAAGTTTAGATCAAAGATCAAAGAATTTGATAATTCACTGATTTTTTTTTTTGATTTTTTTTTTGATTTTTTTTTTTTTTTTACAAATCCTTCGTGTCCTACTTGCCAAAGTTAGAATACACTTCCTGGCTAGACTGTATTATTATGACAAACATTTTACAGCCTACACTACAGCTAAATAAATGTTTCAAGATGCGTTGAATTCTTATATTGTTTGCACTTCTTCAATGTTCAGCACTGAATTAACCATAGGCCTATTCAATTTTGGCCTGGAACTCTGAATTTGACTTTTGATAAAGTGATACTTATAAATATTAAATCATGGATGGTGGCAAACATCCGTTTCATAATCATACTAAGAAAGTATGATTTAAAAATCACTTTTGTAGATTATGATATTAGGCGTTAGCGTGATGTTATGCAAGGTTACTTAGACCTAAAACAGTAGAAGTTTTGGTTGTAGACATCAGGCGACGTAGTCGTTTCGTAAGTTTAGGCATATACGGCCTATCAGAAACGCCTAGATTTATATTCCGTTTGGTTTGCTTAGTTAGGCTTGCCTGAAGTTATCGACACCCGTCGTGTAGGGACGGGTTCTAGAAGTCAATAGGTCTAGATCTAGTCTGGACTCTTGCCTAGATTTCTAGACAAGATCTAACGTTAGACAGATTGTACCCTGCTGGCCCGACACTCCCGAGTAAAGCCTAGCCTGCCCTAAAATTAGGTTAAGTTAACTGATAGCTTGCAATTTATTGCGCCATATCTAGCTCAAGATTCTTATTCATTATTTGTATTTAATTATATATCAGTTAACTTGTCAACAGCCTAGGCTTATTAGCAAGACGTCTGCCTGCGCCTAGCAATAATTCTCCCCAGCGGTTTTTATTCTCTTCCACAAATGTGAATCTACGGGGCTTACACGCGAGTACCCAAGTCATCGCCAAAGAAATAGTCTACAAACATTCACGGATCGTGCCGATATTTACCTTGAAATTCAAGTTTTGGCTACAGCCGTATGTCATCTACCCATTCGCTCATAGTCGGTATAAGTTGTTTAATTTTTTTTTTTAATTAGCTAGCGAAAAAAGAAAAGTAGACTCTTGTTGTCACAAAGCCAGATGCGTCGATCGCTGCCAGCGCCAGAGATAGCTAGCTGGCCGGCTGGCGCCGGTTGGTAAAAGCACTGGCTGCCGCTGGCACCCTTGCTACGCACGCAGGGCGCTTGCCGACCCAGCCTGTTTGGCCCCCCAGTTATGGCGTCGCCTTAAGAGGGCGCACTTCCATGAACAGTCGCTTGAATCGGTCTATAGTAGGTCTATACTGTGGTATTTTACTCAAATTCATTGGAAACTTAACCAAACACAGTCCCCAAGAAGCACAGCTTGTGAGTGGGGCCTACTGTATTATATAACATATAAACATTTATAGCATATAAAAACATTCACAACATTAATAACAGTTATTACATTTAAAACATTTTATAACATATACATTTATATACAGATGTACAAGAAAAAAGATAAATGTTTTCCTGTTGTTAAAATATCTACATGTAATAAGGCCTTGGGTTACCAATGGCCGTATGAAATCAATAAATCGTAAACACAAACTTTACCTATTTAGACCGACTGATGTTGACAAGAAAAAAGTATGTTGATTATAAAAATATTCTAGTCACTACTCTCCAGCTAGCCAAACAAAGATTTTACAAGATTTTGTTTCAGGAAGCTGTGAGAGATATACATGGTCGCATATTAATGATATATTGGGACGGGCTAAAAAACAAATGTTTCCCCAAGATATATACGTTCCATGAAGGTCGTTTATTGGCTTCAAAAAAGAAGGCTGACTGTTTTAATCAATATTTTATTAGGTTGCCAGCTATAAACTAAGCAGTGAAATTTCTTCTGTCCATAAATCTTCACATCAGTATTTAAAGCAATATATAAACACTCCGCTCGCTCGACCATGCCTGCACGTTTATATCCCTGATGTGGGAGTTTGTGCAGTATCTCACCAGATCCAGATCCAGCCGACTAGGGATAATGGGTCTCTATTTTCAAAACCAACTTCCATTTTTGAAATCTCAAAAGTTGTTTCGACCCTTAAGCCAGGAAAGTCAAGTGGGTCTGATGATATTGCCCCTAGGGTAGTCAAAGAATGTTTTCATTATATTTTGTTTGCAGAGCCCCTGATGTGTGATAAATTTAACAAATCACATTACAGGGAGTTGTTCCCAACAAGCTTAAGGTGCAGGTAGTACCTGTGTATAAAAATGATAAGAATATTTCTAATCATAGACCTTTAGCTCTTTTACCAATTAATTATTTTTTTTCTTTATTCCATTAATGGCATATATATATTCCACGATTTCAGAAGATTGTGATGTATTTAATTGGGGCAGTTAGATAGAATGTATTTGTGATCCGTATGCAATGACAATGAAAGTATGAACTGCGGCCATTATTTCTGTGGCCGGAATTTATTTCAATGTATTTTAGTGTATGCAGTATATATGCCTACTTGCGTGAATTCAAACAATATTATGATGAGGACGGTCAATTTGGCCTACTTATCAAACTCCTACTTTCAGAGTCGGCTGTATATGCTCACGATGCTTCGAAATACACGTAATATTATTTGCTTGAGTTGTTTGTCCGTCTGTCTGTCTATCCATCTATCTATATTTTGTCTACTATCTATCAATCTAGTTCTATCTATGACTTTCTAATCTATATCTTTCAGCTTAAAATTCCTATGATATCTATATCGATCTTAATGGAATGTCATTAAACTGACCGTTTTATTTGCACTCGGCATTTGTACGATCCAACCCTTATTTCACTTATAAGGCATTGGCTATAAAACACTCTTGAATCAGGTGTAATCTGGCAGAGAGAGAAAGGCGTGGGAGAAGAAATAAAGAATAAGCATAACCCATACAATTACTCACTTACAGCTTATAAGTGGGTACTTTTACACCAAAGAATTTAGTTCTAAGCGCACAACGTGCGTGCGCTTATGATTCTATACTAATTATATCAGGGGACCGTTTCATGAAACTTTTTGTCGGTGATTTACACCGACAACTGTCAAAAGCTACTGAAATCCTTGCGTCTGATTGGCTGATAGCAAATTTGTCGGTGAAAACCTCCGACGAACACGTTGATGAAACGCCCCCCTGAAGCAGGCATGACATGCGCATAGATCATACAGTATTTAGACACAACTTTATGAGATGCCGTAAAGAGCATATAGGTATACAACTCTAAAGGGCTTTTTACACTTGTGTTTCTTAACCCCGGACTTTCTCTGACCCAGGACTATCGTTAGTCCCGTACCAATTTTTTCAGCTTTTTACACTCGCCAATTAGTCCCGTACTATCTCTTGTCCGGGGCTAAGGAGAAAACTGACCTTTTTACACTCGTATTTCTTAGCCCCGGACTTTCCAAACCACATGAATATTCATAATTACGCTGTGTACTGTACACGTACACGCACGCACCGGCAGCACTTGATTACCTCGTTTCTGATTGGTCAGTGAGGGTCGGACTTCGTCTCCGTCGCTTAATAGCCCAGGATTATTTTTTCGTTCTGTTTACACTCACTTGCTTGGCACCACAATTGCGGTGCTAGCACCGCAATTGCGGTGCTAAATCCCGCTATTTTGCAGGGCCAGATAGTACCGTACTATCGGTGGGGCTAGCCCACTTTGGCAAAAACGAGTGTAAACAGAAAGTGGGCTAAGGATAGTCCCGTACCAACGGTGGGGCTAAGGCCCCCCCCCCCCCCTTAGCCCCACCGTTGGTCCGGGGCTAAGCAAAAATTTACAAGTGTAAAAAGCCCTTAAGAGGACGTCAAAGTTTATAATTTCTGTTGATGAAAATCGGTTTTGAAATGGCTGAGATTTCCAAAGACGAGTAAAACAAACCTATATTCGGAAAAAAAAAGTTGGGTAGGCCTACCACCTTTTATTAGGATCACATCGTTTTAGATATCTTAGCATTTCACAACCATGATAATACTTTGCATTTCTCTTAGAATATCATATACATATACGCTCTTTTATATTTCACAAAAGGTTTCTCGTTATCTAAAAGATAAAGTTGGAAACCTGAAGTCCCATCTCAACCAAATTCACATTAACACAGGCTTCTTGCTCAATTTCCAGCAATATCTCAATCCAAATATCAAGACACTCAACCAGCGGCGCGACTCATTCCTTAATGCTCCTCCGTTAACAACATAAACGCAGATTATGTCCTGGTCGCACTTCAGCCCGGAACTCTAATATAATCATAAAAATATTATGTGTATCTTTCACTTCGACATTGATAACAGAATACTGCCGCACATATGAAAAACGATTTTATTCGTATCGGACGATCCTTAATCATAATGCTCTATAATTTTGAAGTTTCACTTACAATGTATTTTCAGAAAACAATTACAACTCAGTCAGCTATACATTGAAAAAATAATGTATTACCGCATATCAATTTATAATACCACCTAATACATGTTATATAGATGAGACATGCTCAGCTTTCAGGGAATGAATGAACGAACGAATGAATGAATGAATGAATGAATGAATGAGTGAATGAATGAATGAATGAATGAATGAATGAATGAATGAATAACCTTCATTGCGTATCACAATCATGTGTCATTTGCCTTACACGCTGACAACTGACTCAACTTCCTCAGCAGCACAATCATACCGATTTGATAGAGCATTTAAGTTATAATTTTAATTATGATAAAGGTGTCTTTGACACGAGATAGGTTTTAACCGCTAAATCCAAAATCTATATTCAATCTCAATTTTCTTCACTAAGCCTATGTAATCTTCAAAAGTCATAATGATATACACAACTTTCTTAAACAACCACAAGATTTATAATGAGTCATTTGAGTAATCATTGATGGAACAATATTTCCCGAGGTCAAGTTTTTTTTATATTAAACATGCCCTCCTTTCTACCTATAATCCCAACCGTTATGATCGTTAATTGTGTCTGACTTGGCTTCTTGTCATTTAGAACTTGAAAATACGACAGCCAAGCACCAAGATGATGACTACAATGATGATCGGATGATGATTAATATAGACAAAATAAAACAGATAATACTTATGAAAATAAGTATCATTCTCATTATTCTTATTCATATTCTTCTTCTTATTCTTATTGCTTTATCATTATTATTATTATTATCATTATTATTATCACTATCATCATCATGATCATCATCATGATCACCATCATCGTCGTCGTTTATACTATTATTATCATTATGACGCATTGTTTGTGCAGATCCTAAGCTAATACATTATTATATTATTATTATATCATTATCCTATTTGACACAGCTGCGAAGAAAATCTTTGTGATCTCTTTGATCTGAATATTATTAGAGGAGAATACTGAGTATATGAATCATCTCGTATAAGCTAACTTGGTCAGATCATAAAATAAATACTTTGCCACAACTACTACTAACTATAGTAGCAGGCCTACTTTTTATGCCTTTAGTTACCGGGTTCTTTAGTTGGCGACGCCCGCTACTGCTGTAGGTATGCCGCAGGAGTTCGGTGAGTACGCCTCCTCTCGTTCACGTCGCATACGGTTACGGTCGATGCGCGATGTCTTTTGTATTTTGTGCACTTCCGGTATTGCTGCACATACACACACACACTACGCGACCAACGGAACGTTGAGGATCACATCCTGAGCTGAGAATTACTTCTCATCAAGACAGACTGACTTATTTGGAAAACTACTGGCCGTGGTGGTTTACAGACGTAAGTCAATGATTTTCTGTATTACACTGTATTACACCGCACTTGTTATCCCACGTATTATCCACATATGCTGTTCAAAATAATCGAGTTTATCTGTATCTAACGCAACGGTGGCCAGACCTGCTGGCGGATTGCTGCTGCTGCATGCTGTAGGATCCGACTGTACAGTATGTCTTTATGCGCCGTGCATTCCACCGCACTGCGCTGCCTGTGCTTGGCTATGGGCGACTGACGTAATGTTGGGCATCAAGACAGAACAATTCAACATAGTTCTAGATTCTACGATGGGTACAACCTACAATCTTTACACAGTGACAGTGTACAAATAAAGCATGGTAGGGGTATCAACTGGAAACATGGGAACTGCGGCGTCAAAGGCGATATTTATAACCTTGTGTCTTTTGAAATGTATGGTGTTGTTTGTTGCTGATTTTCTACTAACCCCAGGACGCTCCTTGGGGCTGGTCGCAGTTAATTTTCTGCATGATGTTACACTTTACAGTGTAGTTTACAAAACCAAATTTTCATCAGCGTCGTACTGGTGCTATTCATGTTACCTGAAACGTTAGGCTAGCATTAAATTCTTTTCACCATGGCCATGCCTAACCCCGGGACGCTCCGTATACACAGTTACACACTGTGGGAGCGTCCTGAGTCAATAGAGTGCTATATCGGTAAGCTTGAAAAACATACACAGTCTGTCACAGATTTTCGCACCTCCGTAAGTTTCGAATATCACGAGGAAAAAACGTACTTTTATAGTATACATAAGATTCTTATCTAATTAATACCCTTCGTTCACCTTGTTCTTGTTCACACTGGTCCAATGATCTTGAAAAAACGTTTTTTTCACGGCCATATACGGGTCCGTAGTCCTAGCTCCCCATCCCATTCACCATTTTCGAAATCAGTATGCAGTACACTGCGCACGTAAATATTCATGTGCCGGCGGAGTCGCAATGCGTTTAGCCTTCTGACAAGGCCTGCGCGCGCGCACCCACCCAGAAAGCAACTCAATATACAGCGAGAGGGTTTGCCAACAGTATGATAAAGCCTTGCCACAAAGCTACACGACTTGACGGCCAGCGCATGCGCACAAATCTCAAATCCATTGACCGTATAAGATGTAGTTCTCCCGAGTTCCTCTCGACCGAGTCGCATTTAACTCATCAAACCGAGCAGAAAGGGACTATTGCCAGAACCAAAAGTTGAACGCAGTCAGTCTTCAACATTACATCTTCACCTGTAAGTCTTCATATTGCAGAATTTTTGCGATTTCATATTGATTTTTAGGCGCTACACTTCGCCTGTCATGATCATGTCTGCTACAATGCGCAGCCCCAACACTGCGTGTTGGGGCTGGTCGCAGTTAGGCCATGCCCTATCTCATCACATCTCACATCACAGTATGATGTATTAATCATGTAAACCCACAAAATTACGAGCCACTTAAAAATAGATGTCTAGTCTTGTTGTAAATTTGCACCTTTCTGCCTTCAGAAGAGTACATGTAGATGACTGAATATTATGAAAGATCTAGTGAGAACCATCATGTCTACAACTTAAAAAAAAAAAATGTACAAAAGCAGACAGTGACACATAATTGAAATTTGCATGGAATGCATTCTGAATGGTTAGGTCCTACTTGATGCAGATTTTTTGAGTACCGGTACTGCTGAGCTGTGTACAAATGTGATCTACCACCAGATACCTCTAAAAAATTGATTTTTTTTTTTTTTTTAAAGTTGATATAAAAGGCTGGCAATCAAGTTAGATAAAGACTATTCAAGTCCAACCACCATTTGAAAAGAGAGCACTTGGTGATACAGTCTGTATAAAAGAGGGTATCTGTTCATCCAGTTGAGGTTATGTGGACAGGTAAAACTAAATGTAAAAAGAAATAAGCAACGCAAATTGTACAGCAAACAAGCAAAAACTGCTGAAGACGATGTCAACTTGAAATTTTGAATACTTTTAAAGAGTTTGTGTTGTTTTATTTGTAAGACTTTTAGGTAATGGGTACTATTGTAAGACTTTTATACAGAAGGTACTGATTTCAAAACATGTGTGAGGCTGGTGTTGTATTCATCCTTCCAGGACAAGAAGTCTGGCTCACAATGTCTCTCTTAAACCAGTTTGTAGGGTACTTTGGTACGTTGTACGGTAGGGCTCTCTATGGCAGAGCTCTATTGATATGACTGCAGAGGCTACCTTCCATGGATTACAGAAGTGCAGATATATTTCATGACTATTATGGTGATTATTATCATCTTCATTTTCATTTTTGTCTTTATTGTTTTTATCGATATCATTCATTATCTATAATGATTAAAGATGAAATCCACCCAAAAAATGAATTTCAAATGAAAGAGAAAAATATTCCCTACAGAACATTGCAAAAATGACAAAAACAAAAATAAATGGAAGATAGGAAAATAGAAGATAGGACATTTTGACATTTCACATTTTTTCTTAACACATTTCTTGACCAGTCCCTGTGAGTCTTCAAATCAGCAAGTTGTCGATGTCATGTTCTCACAATTTCTTATTCATTTCATATGATTACAGAAATGACAAAAATTTCGTATTTCAGCTGTGTAATATAAAACTTGTCTTAAAATCACCCAAAATAAAAAAGAGCAAATGTTAACTCTGATATATCTTGGTAGGGGAACTAGCTTTTACTTGTTAGCTAAAAATAACACATTTTCTGACTTTCATTTGTAGATGTACAAGTTTTAATTGAATACACAAAAAGTTGTGAGGGTATTATATCATCAACTCACTCATGTTACAATACACAGACAAAACTGTACCCTGTATGTACATTGTACATTAGGACAGAAGAATTACAAAAGTCATTTTTTTAAAGTGCCATCTCTTCCATCTAATTAATGATTTGATTATTTTTAAAGCATTAAGGCCCGAATTCACGAAGGTGGTACAATCTTTGTAAACCATGGACAAAGACGGTAGTTTTGTATGGGGTGCCAAGTGTCACATGGCCTATTTCGTTATGAAATCAGTCCCATACCATACAAAACTACGCTTACGGTCTTTGTCCATGGTTTAAACCATGGACAGAGATTGTACCACCTTTATGAATGTGGGCGTAAGAGTGTCATGAAATATCTTCAGTAATTTCCATGTTGTACATTGCATGATATTGCTTGAAAATAAGTCTCTTACACTGTATGTTGAAGTCTTAACTTCTTATAGAATCATTTGTGTATCATGAAGTGATGTACTGTACTGGTAATGTGCATTCTTTACAGTATGTTCCTTTGGCGTGTAATACAATTGTACTTCCACTCACAGAAGGTGGGATGGATATGATTCTGATTACATACATGTGTGCCTCTTTATTATACAAATGTCTAATTGTCTCACCTCCCTGATGGGATTGAGAGCACTGAGCAAAAACCTACATGTACACATTTCTGGCATACCATTCACATTGTTCATACAGTATCTGTGCTGACAGAACAATTGAATTGAGGGGAACCCTAGAAATACAATGCATGGAGCTCTTTCTTGTGCAGAACCTGGTGTTTGAGGGACTCTGTAATGCTGGGTATATTGGAATATAAAAATATAATGTGCATAGAGGTGGCTGATGTGGTACATGTAGGACTAAAGTTTCGATATTGTACACGAACACGTGTACATTTGATTACAAATATGATCATTTGATTATTAGTTTAATTCAGTTTTGTTGCTGGCAGTATCCACCGAGGTATTTTTCTTTAAAGTTTACATGTTTTCAAATACCTGTTCTGAACCATTTTCTTGGTAAAGACTATATTGTGTGCTGCTTAATGTAAAAAATAAGAGCACAGAGTTTAGTCTTGATATAGATAACATTTCATATCATGCACATTGCTGCACGGCTGACCAAATCCTTTATATTTCCATGCATTTAAAGGTTTCTGGAGAACTTATTACATGTTTTTTCATCAGTGCGCATGTCTTATACAGCATATCAAAGTCTTAGTTGAATCACTTAAACACTTAGTAAAATGACAAGATATTGCCAAGCATGATGAAAGCAGTCAAACCCAAATACAAAAAAGTAAACAAACAAACAAACAATAATAGACATGTGCTGAATACTATGTGTTCACAAGAGAAAGCATACAAAACAATACAGTACATAGAAGTTCAGCCACAGCTTGTGTTTGACTGGTCAGTTGAAGAAAACCTGTGTGTTTGTGATGATGATTTAAGTCTGAAGGGCGGTTCTCCCAGTGGTTCTTCCTGTTGAAGGGTCCCTTCCGTTGTCTGCCCTGCCTCTAGATGCCAGACCTTGGGGGGGGGGGGGGGGGGGGGGGGGGTTTAGTTGTCACGTTGATATCATATGATAGCACAGCGGGGAGAATGACCATTTCACATGAGATTGCAGTGACCCACACAGGCTGTGTTTATGTTGTGTGTTTGTAAACTGTCTGAGTTTGAAAGAGTCTACTGGGTTACATTGCACTTGTTACTCTGCAAGCCCAATAAAATGTTGCCATTAAACATTGACTTGCAAATTTGGGTATTCTCCAATTCTTTGGACTCTACTCTGCACAGTCTATGTCCCACTTCATAGAAAAACCAGCAACCAAATAGATAGTGTTGAGAAACATCTTCTTTTAGGTTCAGATGCAGCCGAGCTTGAAGGAGATCTCTGTCGTATTTAAGCATTTTAGCACAATACTCATAAATGAATAGAAAACACTTCAGTAAAGTGCTTTGAACTTAAAAACATTGAAATAAAAAATTTCAAAGCATTTTCATGTTTTGAGAAACAATATCAAGTTTGATATTTTTTAGTGAAATCACCTCATTTAAAAACTTCATTATTCTAATGTGCTACTTAACTGTTCAAGTAACATGACAGGTCACCAGTATACAATGTACAAATGTACAGATGAAGGCCTATACAGTCTACGTTTATTGACGTTTGTATTGTATGAGTGACACCCAAACAATAACATTGGCTGATTGCATTTGTGGTGTCCTTTGCCACAGATAGTCCAGGAGATTGTTAGCATGCTTCAGATTAAACACTGTCTCAAGTGTCTGCTGGGCAACTGATCTCTCCCTCTGTCTGTCTGTCTGTCCAGGGAGGTGGACCCTGGTCTGTCTCTTTTACCAGGGAGGTGGCACCTCCGCTGCTCTTACTCGTCACCCTCCACCAAGAGACAATTCTTGTAGGAGTAAATTGTCAAAAACTGTGTCAATGAAGATATAATTCATGCCAACATCTGTTACTGTACATTGAAGTAGTAATATGGGTCTATAATTGATTTCTCTTACAATAGATTGCCATGGCAACCTCAAAGCTTAAAATGGAAGTTTTCTCTTTGAATCTAAATGCCATTCCAGCAAATTGGGACAGAAACTGACCGTTTGCCTTGTACTTTTAAATGTTTAAATGTACATTTTACATTGTTTAATGTCATTATTCATTTGCCTGTAATTTCGTAGTACATGTACAGTGTACATCGCAAAGTAGACAAAATTAACATTTAAGGCAACGTGAATGGCTAATGTGGTATCTATCACATCGTTTTCCGCATCTGCGTCTTTAGGTGTATAACTCAGTCTACGAAAATGGACAGATCGGGGAGGGTGTAGGAGGAGGTATTTTGTATGATGAGTCTGTGGGACTGCATGTTGCTATAAATGTAGATAGGTTGGAAAGATAGTAACATCCAATGTATGATAATGCTGCCAGGAAATAAATGATAAAATTGCCTTGTGAAAAGATATTTTTTTTTGGCACGAAGAGATTCATGATGTAATGCCCTCTTTGTCCACTCTCTGTTACAATTTGAATGAAATTTAGAGAGGGGAGGATCTGATTAGATGTTGGTTCATTTAGCAGAGGCAGCTTATGTACAGTAAATGCATTAGGACTTCATGAAAGTTTTTTGCTCCTGTTGTCGGTAACACCTGCTTGTCTGTCCTCTGAAATCCTGTGGCAAGTGATGATGGCATCAGCATTTATGGGAACACATGGAAATTTGAAAATTACCTCACATCTTGCAGCTAAACCTGTCTAACCACATAGTTTGGTATAATAATTTTGACACGACCATTCACCGCAAGTGGTAATCGCTTTTACTGTGCACATGATTCAAGCGCTGTAAATTGGAGAAAATACATGGGGGTGTACATGCTGACGAGAGAGATGTTTTACATTTCAAGTTTTGCTTTCAGTGACTCGATTATGCATTATAGATTCAATCCTACACTGTACATCAGTCATTGTACTTTGCTTTACATTATAGAGTTTCGTAAGTGTGCCAGAAAATTGATGAATTACTGTAACACTAACAGCTGAAATTATTGCATGATTTTCTTCTTTTACAGGTCTGCTAGGGTGAATTTTGTGTTTTTCATTGACTGTCTACACATCTGAAATGATGATAAAGATTCATGTGAACAAAATGCAGTGTACAATATCTTGTCGCATTCTTATTTTTGCATCAATATCATGTCATGCAAAATCTGTGTAAATTTCCACACTGTAAGGAATATTCCATGTTTTTGATATGGCAGCTTAATGTACTAGTACAGTACATAAGTACAGTTATGTTTTAAGCCAAGTAACCACTAGGACCTATATATCTACCTACTAAACTGTCTCACCATTAGGGATCCAATGTTTGGGCGTGATGTCAAGCCCAGAGTTCATCTCCAGTGTCTTGTTTGTTTGGAAATCAGGTTGTGTTTGCATTTTGGTTGCAATCTCTAATAACCTGATTTGTTTTATGACATAATCTGTTGAGATTGCTGGAATAGTTGTTGGACAGGAAAGGGAAAGGGGGTAGATGGGACATTACGTACAAGGTTATTTTGCGAAAGTTACAGTCCGATGATTAGTCCCATAAACCAGTTTATGATCATAAGAGTTATAGCCCACGAGCAGTTGCAACTGTCATGCAGCTATTAATTTGCGGCGTTTATTTTTCAAGGGTGGAAATCAAATATTAACTCCGCGGAGGAACGACTTGTTGCCTTGGGACATGACTCATTAACTTTGGCCCTACCTTGAAAATATTTGCACAGAAAAAAAAAGGAAAAACTTCTGCTGAGGGTGATGTACAACTGCGCTGCGTAGGATGATGTTGGCCAGTCAGGGAGGTTGGCAGCCCTGAGTGGACTTCAGTTTGGGATGTTTGCCTGCGTATCCAGCGCAGTGCCGCGTGAGATAAGCAAGATGCGAAGATGGTTATCGGCCCTTCCCGCTTTCCTGAAGAATGTTTGTTGACACGTGTAAAATCTCGTAATGACATGTGCACGGTAATCAATCTCCACCTAGACTAAAGCCTTAGGAATGTGTTGGATATGGTTGTATAAGAATAAGATTGGCTCTTCTGTGATATTATGAATCTCTGCATGATTAAAAAAAAAAAAGAACTGTGAATCTTACTTTGTACCAGGAACATTGGAAGCACTTGTCTTCTTTGAAATGACGAATATGTGGTGAAATTACTTGAATGTACTTGTACGCTTTACACTATGGTATTGCAGGGATGCCAGATTTCAGGCAAAACGTAAATTCAGGCCCTTTTATGTACACCTGTGCAAAGTACATTTTGTACAATACCGTGGCCTCATGTAGGCCTACATACGTATGTATTTCAAGCCCTCTTTTCCATTCCAATTGGCGTAACTGAGTTTAAATATGTTTTGTTTTTACATGTAATAATGTTTTACAAGTAACGTTACTTGGTAAAATATGCTTCTTTCTCTTTCTTTTATCTTTCTCTGACTCTTTCTTGTTCGTTGTACTCTATACAGTATCATGTATAGATACGCACATCTATAGGCCTACATGTACGCTACATGCATACCAAGTATGTGAGTGTGTTTGCTGTACATTTATGCATTATTTAATGCTAGTTGTGAATATTTTGCATATTGTGGGTAGAGTAAAAGAGAAAAAATGGCATCTTGTCAAAATGCAGTTTCCCTGTGAATCCTTGTAAGCCTGGATGTGTCTCCTAATAAAAAGAGTACTGGTAAACAAAGATAGCCCGGGGGCAATTCTTGCCGAAGACCGGGCTTGCTGTGAAAAGGGGTTGCTGATGTGTCAGTCCCCTCCTGTTGGTCACACAATTGTGAGGCTCAAGAATGTGCATTGTTTAATCATTGAACAATTCAACATTGCACAGCTAGTTCAGAGTTCAAAGTCTGTGATGTACTAGTACACTTGGTACAACCTCGTGTACACATGCAGGCTGTTAGTCTCCTATGATATTAGAGTACACTGTATTGTATGTTAGAATCAGTAACTATGTGAAATTCAGTTTGTTGTGGTACCTTTTGCCTTGGATGTACTGTGTATTGTGTGCAATCATATCAACCTACTGTACTACCTGTCTACTTGTAGTTTGTTTGTTTGTTTGTTTGTTTTAATTGTATTTCATTTATTTGTTTTTTAAACCTAAAGCACTCCTATCAATTCACAAATGTTTTGCTATTTAAAGAAGAGTTATAAGTTTCAAACTTTTTGCTCATTTTAAAGGTGATCCTTAGGATGTACATGTATGGATAATGACATAGGTCTATTATATAGGCCTACCCCCCACAAAATTTAAATAATGACACACACCAAAACAAGTGGTGTTTAAGATAGTCATCCCAAATCTGGTCCCTATTGACAAATGCAGTGCTGTGATATTGTGCGCTACAGTCCTGCCATCATGGAAAGATTTATGTAGTTGTTTGACACATGTGCATGTCTGGACAGAAGTGAGAGTTTCAGTGCTCAAGCAGTTTGCAGGTTTGCTGTATAAAAACACTATGCTTTACACACTGTACATGTAGGACTACATGTATTATGTCCTCTGAATGGATTTCCAAAGTGTTCGTTTGTGCACAAGACATGCAGGTAATTCTCTGGTCAATGTGACTCACGCATAGTCAAAGGCACTGAACCTCAACTCATGTTTGTTGTATGGGAGGCTCTCCCAATGCACGACAAATGTGTAGCCCCCATGGAATTTGCAACAGGGCAAGCACAAAAAGGCGACAGCCCTGTGCACTGGCAATATTATGGCATGGGGCTCAAATTCTCCCCAGTTTTTTCACCGCTCCAGTGACCACCCGTGCAGGTTCTGCAGAGTGTGTGATTGTTGTCAAGCCATTGTCGGAGCCCACAAACTGCGGTGAAACCACAGCTACTGATTTGTGCGCTGAGGCCCCCAACAAACTCTCCCCTAGGTTCATGTGCAATGTGTGGGATATGAAGTGATAGTGGGGGGGAGGGGGTGAGGCGGTATGCCAAGGGAAGCAGAGAACAAAACAGTGGTATAACATCAGTTTCCGCCACTTATACCTGAATGAGGGTAGTAAATAGTTCCTCCCCCATCCCACGCCCACAAATATTCACTCTGTATGAGAGTGACAGACTGTGTCATTGTTAGATTAATAAATCGGCCTCACACTGTCTCACACCTTCCACAGGTTAGCCTGTTGAGGACGGACTGATTTTGCTACAACACGCATTTTCCATAGAGACCTGTCCGAGTATACTCGGGACTCATCCTCAAAACAAGTTAAATTGTCTCAAAGAACTGCACACATGAATTGGAAATGAGAGATCATTACAGAAAAGGAATGCATGTTTAATTAACAGCGAAATGGATCACAATGTTTATCGTTGATTACGGCAAAATTACATTTAAAGATTGATACCATCTGACATAAAAGGGAGTTCTTGATGATTATTAAAAAACAAACAAACAATTGGTTAACCTGTTCGTGCCAAGAGATCATAATGGTTTATGGTAATAAATTTCCCGCATACCATACATGTATTTAGTACTGGTTACACTTTACATCACTTACACTGCATCTTCCTAGGAAACATCTTCATGTGAATTTCTAGGACCTCTATGCTAATAATAAGCTATTATGACAACTTTTCAGGGTGTATAGTGTACTGTTGATTTGAAAGTCTGTGAGAATATCATCTCTTACTGTAGTTCTTGTTGCAGTTTTAGTGTAGGCCTACATGTTGTCATTACGGGAGTCAACTTTTGACAGTGTATAGAACCGTAAGATGCAGATTTAGAAATCTCTTCACCAAAACAACCACAAGTAAATTCTGTTTTTATAAAGATTAATGCATTTGAACCATGACAGATTTGAAGATAGTCATAACAGGCTGCAATGTCTGTACAAGAGGCCAGTCACACACTTTTAATCAATGTCCATCCAAAGTCTGGCAAGAAAGATGAATGATGACATAAATGTTCAACTCTCAAATAAAAAACACAGTGAAACCCAAACCAAAAATCCTTCAGGTTCCTTTGATCCTCCAATGTAGTGTACCTACATGTAGGTTGGCTCCTGTGAATTGGTACAATTGTACTAACTGTATGAAAAGACTGCTTGACTGATTCACTTAGTGCTATTGGACATTGCAAATTACTTATCTGCTGGCCATGTAGATTTATGATGGGGATATCAGTATGCATGCCACATGTGACTATTTGTGATAATCCTATAAATTACCACTGTTCAGGATTGTAATAAAGTGAATGCAAACCAACTTATTATCTTCAATTTACTGTGAAAGTGGACATTTTTACACAATTTTTTTTTTTTTTTTTTTTTTGGTACTCGGCAGGGTAAGAATAAGATAATTTTGTGTGTTTTTAATAGTGTGGAATCAAGACATCAAATAGCTGTCCTTATGACAAGCAAAAATGTTTGGGTGCTATTATTTTTCTCGCTAGTTTCTGGTTACGCAAAATTTGTAAAAATTTCCACTTTTATAGTTGTACAATTAATGAATATGCATTGTTTGGGATTCATTCCCGCCATTAATGGATGGTACACATTGTAAAGTCCACAGAGTCAACCAATGAAATCTCTTGGCATGAAATCTACCAACAATAGCGAACATGCCTTAAAAATTCCTCTACATCAATTCAGAGGACTTAGGACACTGTTTAAGAGCAGGTGATGGATAATCCACTGCTCATATGAAAAAACACAAAACAAAACAAAACAAAGCAACCCAGCAAGAGAGAACTCCAACAGCAACAAAGAACTCTCAATCTTACCCATCTGTGATGCAAAGGATGGGAATGCGGTCGAGTAATCACCTGTGTAAATCATCTTTTCTTCCCCTCTGCCGTTATATCTGGCCCAGGAAAACACTCCACATGAATATGCTATGACCACAGATAATAGGATGGAAATTCAAGTGGTACACTCCATTTAGCAGCCATTATGTTTTAAAAGAAAGAGACAGCTGATACCGGTCTGTATGCAGAGCCTGCCCTGTGCACTTCAGATTATACAAGTCTTTTACTAAATATTTGAGTGAGTAGGAGTGTTTACATATACTCCTGTGAAAGTTTGTATGTGTGGATGTTTTGTGTGTGTGTGTGTGTGTGTGTGTGTGTGTGTGTGTGTGTGTGTGTGCGCGCGCCCTGTGTGCCATGACCACCACTTGCTCCGATGTCTCATGCCTCTAAGATTATTTTTATTTTAAATTGGTCTACAAGTCCCAATGTACACTCCCTGCCCCCCTTCACTTCGAATGTTACTCTCGATCTTTCAAATTTATACTGATTGATGGAGAAGGCAACGGTGTAAGAAAAAGAGAGGAAAAAATCCACAAACAAAGTATATTTTGTGAAAGACGAAAGCCATGTGCTAAAGTGTGAGTCATATAACATCAACAGTCATCGCAGAATGCATCAGAATGTTGGCTAGAGATCCCCTTGTGCACAGCAATCTGGCGTCTTCCGAGTGTAAGCGTATCAGAGTGGGAAGAGATTCATGCTAATGTTGTCCCCAGACCCAGCTAGGAAATGTACTGACTCTGGCTGAAAGGAATGATAAATACATTCACAGAGGACAAATATTGGGCGGAAGCCTCCTCTTATTGGCCCACCCCATGTGCAAAAGCAATCTGCGAGTCACAATCGCAGCGTGCCCGCTCAGCAGAACTGCAAAATCTGGCGCAAGCACCGTTTGAGTAAATTTCCATATTTAGGTAACACTAGATATAGAGCACTCTATGCTTGCCAAGTTCAAAGATTTGATGTCTCCTACAGTTCTTTCCTTGAGGGCATCGTCATCTCATAGGCCCACTACACAAGGCCAACTATGCCATATACATGTGCTGGTAGTCTTCCCAGTATTTCAAACTTTAATTTGAATTATTGGCCATCAGAATCTTTAATTTCAAAGACTCAATGTTTTTATCAGTTATTTAAGATTAAACATTTTTTTGTTATTCATTTTGCTAAATTTATAGATCGAGATCAGTTTGCAGGTTTGCAGAGGGCAGAGGGTAAATTGGTTTGGCTGTAGAAGGATCTAGATATAGATTCAGTCATCAACTTTAAAATTGGCATAGATGTACTGCTTCACGTCGAAGCCAAGAAGGCCAGGTTATGTTTCAATTTTGGCATGTGATATTGCCAAAGCTTCAATTAACATGGAAGGGCAAACAAAGGTCACTCTCCAACAAATAAAAAGCAACAACAATGAGAAAAAGATGATGAAACTGAGGGAAAAAAGCTCAGGGGAATTGGATGTTTCAGCCAGTAGGAGAGTTTATGATGTATTGATATTTTAAGTACCAAATACAGCTGATATTTGTTTTATGGTGAATGGCCATGTACTGTATACAACTATCCAAATTTTGATATCTGTCTCATTTGAACTTTTATCTGCTCAGGTTTTGAGTTTGGATAATCATGGCAATATACTTTATCCAAATCAGAGAGTAGTGCTTGAATATATATCATGATCTAGGTACTTACTCAATTATCATAGTTAAAATCATGGTTCATCATTATTATTAATTTGATATCAGCATTGTTATCAATGTTATTATTTTAATTGTTGTCATTTCTAATAAGTATAAAATGAAGATGTAGTTTGTACAACTTCTCCGGGGGATTCAAATGAAAATTTCATGAAATCTGCTGAGATGCACACTTGTACAAATATTCACTCAAATTCAGGACACAGCTAATTAAAGGTGACTGTGCCTCTTCAAAATGAATGCTCTTGATTAATCTAAACTGAGCAATATCAGAAGTTTAAACTCACTGGATATCGTAAGAATTGGCATGTTTTTCTCTGTCGTCTTGACTTACAGGATACAACTGTGTATATAGATTACTTATCAGCAGTGTTTGTGTTGGTACAGTATCAGATCTATCACATTTGAATGCATATATGGGTACAAGATATACAGCACATGTAAGTCAATCTGTTTGCTACGCAATAACTGTTCGGATCTTTTTATCTGTAATCCAACTAAAAGAAGAGTGAAAAATGTCACACACACTCTCTAAGACAAACTTGATTTTCATGAAAGAACCTCTGTCTGATTCTATTTAAGAATCAGATGTTTCATTGTTTATGCCCGGTAGTCAGTTAATGTTGAATCAAGAACAGCCTACATCATTTCCTGCGAGTACCTACAATGTACGTTTGTACTTATCAGCTTCAAATCTGGTCAAAAATACTATGTAAAACTGTTCAGATGGCCAAAATAAATGCAGTGTCCTTTGTTTTGATTTTGTACACCATCTTGGAGTACTACACATTATACCGCACACAAATTTGCATTCTGCAGAAGATTGACCGGTGTGTGTACCCATATGTTATTACTAAATCACACCCCTTGACCTTATGTCAAACTGTAAGGTGTGGCTTATAAATGCAGATTGCCCTACCTGGCCTGCTTGCTCCAACTACAGTTGTACATCTAGGTGCATGTGTCTGTGTATGAATTTATAACCCAGTAGTACAACTGTGTTTGCTTCTGGATAGCCAGACATGAAATACCTTTGAAAGGGGTATTTACTTTTTATAAGTTTCAACAAAAGTAAAGCAGTTGAAAAATTGCATGACATCTATATGCTTCAATTTCTGGAAGCTCAGCATGGATGTTTGCCATCAAAGCAAAGGTGTGATGGCCTGAGACATAGAATTTCTGTCTGGTCAAGCAATGTGATTTTAGATTTGCGTGAATAAACAATATACAGCTACACTTGGTATATCGTGTGTCAGTGGTATTGACATGAATAGAGGGTAATGAATTTAAAAGTGGTTTGGAGAAGGAAAAGATGATTTCACAGAAAACATTGAAATGACACTGATTGACACTATTTAGGTCCCTATATCATGCTCATTACATGTTGTGAAAATACAATTTTAATCACTGGCTTTTTTGATAGCTTGTATTCCAGACTCCTTTTTTTTTTGGGGGGGGGGGGGTGGTGTCAGTGTGTCAGTGGTATTGACATGAATAGAGGGTAATGAATTTAAAAGTGGTTTGATGAAGCAAAAGATGATTTCACAGAAAACATTGAAATGACACTGATTGACACTATTTATATCATGCTCATTACATGTTATGAAAACACAATTTTAATCACTGGCTTTTTTGATAAATTGTATTCCAGACTTCCTTTTTTTTTTTTGGGGGGGGGGGTGTTGGGGTTGGGGTATTCTACTACTGATTGCACTAGTCATATAATGAACCCTCCATACATCATATGCTTTGGACAAAAACTACTGGATGCTTTATGGAACAAGTTTGTGTGACATATTTTTACACATCATTGATACTTAAATACATGTATGTACAGTATTTTGCCTTAAATGTAAAGATGGGTGCTTATGAATAGAAGGATACGTGGAAGTTTTGACTCCCCCCCCCCCCCCCCCCGCCCCATCACAATAACAATAAGAACTTTTTACTGCAAACAGTGTGTGTGAACAACAAATGTTTATCTTAATAGCACCAATCAAGTTTTGATAATGTTTTTCAAACAGCGTTATTTGAAGAGTGGGCTAGAGTTGTGTTGCACTGTAGAGCATAGTACTGGGAAAGAAAAAGCGCAGTTGTGACAGTCATCTTCCACAAATAGCCAGTAAGACCTTGAAAATACCAAATTGGGTTGTTGAGAATTTTATTTTAAGAATGAGGGAAATGTGTAATCCAGAATTTTATGGGATCATTGAGTTACTATTGAAATTTGATATCCCCAGATTTATTTTTTTTTCTTCAAAAACTACAAATCTGAGCTATAATTCATCATCAGATATATATTGTAATAATTCATCAAGAAGGTTAAAGAATATTTTTTAAGGAAACATTTGTCTGTAGTGTGATCTAGACTTTATCACTAACAAAGAAAAATTGAATTACTGTTTGATGTGAAACGGAAGAAAGAATGCAATAATTCATGAAAAGTCACAGCCACTATTTGCCATATCAGTGTGTAGAACTGTACTTCAGAAAACTCATAATAAGGTCACACAGAATACCAGTAAAAAAAAGGAGAAGAAAAAAAAGACACAAATGCAGTGAGGGAGAGAGAGGGGGAGAACCCTAATTGCTCCCACTGTGCCCTTTTTAGTTTTAGTTTTTCAATTTTGTATTTTAGTGAGCCACCAATGTCCATTGTTGGAAAAATTGTTAGAATTCACACTTGTGGCCTATTCTTCATGTCTCACCCCCACCCCCCCCCCCCCCCCCCGAAAAAAAGGATAGAAAGTATCATGGGAACATAATTGGTTTTGTCTGTGGCTAGATGAATATGACGTTATGTATGTGTGTATTTTCTCTGTCTCTCTCTGTGTATGTTTGTGTATACTTTGCTTTTTTTCTTTTAAACATCTTACAGTGTAAATGTCACCTTTACCATTGTGAATAGGCTTGGGTTCAAATCAAGTCCCTTCAGACATCATTAAATGCCCAACCTTTTTTATTTTCCTTGCTAACTTTTGTATTTATACTGTTTCATGTTAGTAAAGTGAATCTGAAGGGAAGAAATAGACATTTTTCTCCCTCTTATTGAGAATGCAATTCTATCACGCCCAGGTTGAATGTCTCAATGTAGACTATAAATTCATTTAGGCTAATGATGCATTCCTTGTGCACACACACACACACACACACTCACACGAAACACACACACACACACATTGTATAGCCCATTTGAGATCATCATGTACTATTTTTTATATCTACCGTACCTCAGTAGTATGAGTGTTGTTGACTATGAATCTTTCAGAGAAATGGCACAAAAGCACATTTAGACTCGTACACATGAAGGTCCAGCAACAACAACAGCAACACACAAAAACCCACACAGAAGCTCTCATTTGATAGCAGTCAGGAGCTGAAATAAGTACTTTGTGCATCTTTTTTTTTTTTTTTTTTTTTGGGGGGGGGGGGTTGTGTTTGTGTCTGGTGCAAAATGAACTGTAACAGGGAATTCAAAGACATCCAAACTAAATGCACCTGTGGACATCACTTTCCGTTCCCAAACCTGTCCCGACGGCCCTGTGCATTGGTAGTCTGTGAAATTGTACCACTATCATACTTCCACTTCATGTGATGGAATTCTTGGGTAGGCATATAATACCAACCCCGGGGGTGTTTGTTTACCAAAAGAATGTGTCACAGGCGGTGACAAGCTCCTCTCGTCTGATGTGGGAGCGCCATAGATCACTCGTTTGTATCCAATTAAGACCATCGCGGTAAAAGAACAAGCAGATGAACGGATGTGTAATGCAACTGTTTCTGCTGAGTCAACCCTTTACCTTTTGCTGCATGGATGCACTCAGGTAAATCCTGAGCTTGTGCATTGTAGTAGATATTTGGCATTCTGCAAGAATAAAATGAGTAGAATTGCAATGTTTACTGAAGATTATTCATTATTTGCCATCAAGCGGAAATATCGTCATCCATGTGGAAACTATCATGCTTGCTTCCCATTAAGGTTTTGGCTGGATTGTATTCTTGGTGAAAAAAAAGAGGTCTACAGGTACTTCAGAGTAAAAAATAATTAGAGAACAAAGTTACATATTATGTATGAATTAAATTTATTGAGTTCTATATAAAAATAGCACTTAATAAGTAAAGAAATGATGGTTATGAAGGACAAGGATTTCATGAGGAGAGCTCTATAGTTATACCTCATTTGCCTGCAAAGTGTTGAAATGTGATTAGAAATGGACGCCTTGACCACTTCAGGTTGCCAACTCATTTTGTGGTAAGACACTTGACTCATACAGAGTGGCCATGATTTGCCATTTACTGAGGAGTTACTGCTTCTAGGAAATAATTTTCTGTAAGGCTAAAGGAACATCCCCCCTATATTCTGTGTTCATAAACAAAACAACATTAGTGTATAGAAGGACATTTTCATTTCCCGTGACGAATCCAAGTGGCAGATCAAATTAACATTTCTTACATAACATGTGACTGTCAATTGCCATTCGATTATAGCAACATACAATGTGCAAATGTATTTCTTGAAGCAAGAGTGGTGAAGATACGAGGCATTTCCTGTAGAAAGGGAAATTCCCTGCCCTTCTTGTCCCTTGTTTTCATGTAGTTATTATTAAATATTTGCCATCTGTTGCCATTGCTAATTATGAAAACATTATAATTCAAGGCCACATTTTTATAACAAGTTGAGTATACTATTAAAGAGAACATATCACACTAGGGCACGGTTCCCAGCAGCAGGCCCGTACCTCACCAGACTTGTCAGACTGCCGATCGTCTTGAAACATTATAATAATGAAAATAATATGGTGCTGTTCATCCAGGGTAGCCTCTACCTAGTGTCTAGTTTTCCCCAGAGCACCCTACTGCGTTGCTACTATGGCATCCCCAGGTACACATGAATACACCTGGGTCAAGAGGGACATGGTTGGTAAGAACATCTCGCCCAGTGATGCTCTGGCGTACGTGTAGTTGGATTGGAACCCAGGGTTTTGCTGTTCAAGTGCCCAAAAGCCTTCTTGACAACACCGCAGTATTTCTTTTGACTGGCCTATTTTGTTCCCCATTTAGTTATTTATTGCTTTGCTTTTCAACATGTGTTATGGAAATGATAACATATTTTATGTGGACAAATAAACCAATGTGTGAAGTTTTCAATATTAAGGGCTTCAAGATATTTAGATACAGATAGAGATAGATACAGATATTTTCGTGAATGAGAAGGTCACAGACATTTTTGCGAAATGTTGTTTTTGTGATATTATACTGAGGCTATCGTTCACTTTGCCACTTGTCTGTACAGGGCTTTATTTTGGCATGTTGTTAAATTTGCAATCCAACAGTGATTCGCAATGGTTTTTACGGTGTATTGCAACAAGCATCGTTAATCATTGATCAAAATTGTCATGTTTAAAGGGACAGAAGGATGGCTGACTGTAAATATCTTCTAGTTTGTGATGTCTGCCTCTACTGGAAGTGATTGTGGACGGGAGGTTTCTGCTGCAAGTGAAGCAGACATTTATGACAGCAAATAGGTAATGTCAAAGGAAATGTCTGGAATTTGCTGAATGGTTTTTAGGTATTATATATATTTTCAGAACTTGTCAAGAACCAAGCTGCAATATAGCAAAGCATACAATTGTATGAATATACTGAGAAAATTGTTATAGCAAGAGCTGCACACGTACATCACATGTGTGTGTGTGTGTGTGTGTGTGTGTGTGTGTGTGTGTGTGTGTGTGTGTTATACATATTTGTGTGATAGCAGACATACATTATATGCTGCAATAGGCAAAGAGGCAGCTGCATCATTCCTTGGAGCGATACATGATACATTGATGACAGGGGTCATAACTCCCGTGTCAGTATGTACTGCGTGTTTCTTGCCCAACGGTTAGCTGCTAACGATACCCTCCCCTATCTCTGACTAGGATTACACAGTGTTGTAACAAACAAAGTATCATATACAAGGATAGAGGAAGGACATTGGAGTCATTTATGTGCTACTGTACAACTTGATTAATGCTGTGGGTGGTTCAGACTATTTCTAGGTTACATTATACATTGTGAATTAGACTGTCAATAGTGTCATAGAACAATAAATTCTGCATCTTCATACATCATATTCTTCTTTTCCCTTCACCCCACCCCCCTCAATAAAATAAGTAGAAAAAGATACAAATGGTGAATCATGAATTCAGTGACTTTTGAATATTTGTTTTTTTCAGATGCAAACAATCACAGTTCTTGTAGAGACAGCAGAGACTAAGCCAAAGTTTGGTAGCCAGTAGGAGCTAAAGTTCATTGTGCCCTGTCTTGGTTCTCTGCACCTGCCACTTAATATGGTACACTTAATACCATCAGTTAATGCGCTAAAGGGTGCAGGGAAAGCTGATGAATAAATCATCCCCACTAAGTACCGCTAGTGTATATGTCTAATACTAATTGAAAGGAATTAACATGTAAAGACATAGTTAGATATACTTGAGGGGGAAAAAATGGGAAAAAGCCTGTTGCAAAGACCTGTGCTGTAATTTTTAATGAGAGCTTAGCCCTACTGAGAGCATGAGTAATACAGCATTTTCATGTGCTGAAAAAGAAAAGAAATGGTCAAATGTGACAATTAGAAATCTGATGATGATGTGTGACATGTACAGATTTGTGTACTGTAGGATGGAAAGCTGTGATGCAAATTATGCTGTAAAGCTGTCCTGGAGACTTTTTTTTTTGGCAGGATTTGTACAGCTGCCATGAAATAGATTGTTGAAAGTGTGAATGCTAACGTCTTTTCTTTTTTGTTAGTCTAATACGATGATTCATTTGTTAAAAGAATTACGGTTTTAAGCCATAGTGAGGCAATTTGTCTCGAGATAACATAAACCCTACTCGCGCGCTGACCTCAAATCAAGATGACCCATGACACAACTTGTAGATTCAGGAACAACACTGCTTTGTACACCTTCTAGGTGAAACCGGAAAAGCTCCAGTTTGGACATACATGTACCACCTTTTATCATAATCTGTGTTTCACTGATGCATCAAAGGGATGGGATCATCCTCTTGTACTGTAAGGTCTCTACAATGACAATGATCATGTGTAATACTTGCAAGAAACGGATTGATCATGGCTCCTGCAGTTAGTAAAGTGCATTCTAGATTATGACAGCAAAGAACATACAATTTGTACTTTGGTAATTCAATGCCCAAGTTGGAATAGATTTTTGGTTCTGTTGTGACAGTACTGCATGAGGAATGTTCAAATCTCATTGGAATATTAATTTTACTTATTGTAATCCTCAAGGTAGCCAGGAGTTTTCTGTATACACATGTATATGCAGGCCAGTTCATGTAAGCTGCAACTAAAACAACAAACAAACCAAGAAGCTCTTTCTCTTCAATTTGTCCTAGTTAAGGGCTTTTTACACTTGTGTTTCTTAACCCCGGACTTTCTCTGACCCAGGACTATCGTTAGTCCCGTACCAATTTTTTCAGCTTTTTACACTCGCCAATTAGTCCCGTACTATCTCTTGTCCGGGGCTAAGGAGAAACCTGACCTTTTTACACTCGTATTTCTTAGCCCCGGACTTTCCAAACCACATGAATATTCATAATTACGCTGTGTACTGTACACATACACACACGCACCGGCAGCACTTGATTACCTCGTTTCTGATTGGTCAGTGAGGGTCGGACTTCGTCTCCGTCGCTTAGCCCAGGATTATTTTTTCGTTCTGTTTACACTCACTTGCTTGGCACCGCAATTGCGGTGCTAGCACCGCAATTGCGGTGCTAACCCCTGCTATTTTGCAGGGCCAGATAGTACCGTACTATCGGTGGGGCTAGCCCACTTTGGCAAAAACGAGTGTAAACAGAAAGTGGGCTAAGGATAGTCCCGTACCAACGGTGGGGCTAAGGCCCCCCCTTAGCCCCACCGTTGGTCCGGGGCTAAGCAAAAATTTACAAGTGTAAAAAGCCCTTAAGAGTATAAAAGCAGTGCATGCAATGAATGAAATGTCATTTTTGTTTTGTTTCCTTGTTCTAGCTCTATAGGCCTATACTGTATGCACCTATCTGTAACTCATAATGTACAAAGATCTTCTCAAAAGAAATCAGTGTCAGCAAACAAAAACCCCTCAAATAATGTCAAATATTTTGCTGTGCTGCCAGTAAGTCGTAATCACAGCAGTCAAGAAACTCTTCTTTTTATTCCCAGGGTTCAAATTTGTTCTATGATTGCTGTGTAAATCAAATAAAACAATCAAAAAATAAATGAAGAAGATTTCAGTATGATATAAAGGCAGCTGAAGAAAGAAGTACAGCTGTGCCCCATTCTGGCTCCGGCAACCTGAATCAGCATCAGAACAGGTCTGTTTCCAGTCAGATTGTCCCTACCAGTGCAGCTCAAATGCAGCGAGAGCTGGTTAGCCCTAAAGTGGATTGTCGGCGCAGAGTACTTCTTGTGGAAATGCGAGCCAATTGCGAATTCCTCCTTCCCCCCCCCCCCCCCCCCCCATGAAGGTTTATTGATCAATAAGCCAGTGGGTTGAGCAAATTTATGGTCGGATTGACTTGAAGTTTGTGGTAGAGTGAAGCCCAAATGAGGAGGAATAGATGCTGAAGTAGTATCTCGCCATTGCCTTGGCTGGAGGATGAAAGGTTTGGTAACCCACCAAGGGAGGGGTAAGGGGATCATTCCAAACATCTCATTTTCATCCCTTAAAAAAAAAACCCACACACACTTTTGTTGTTATTCTAAAGCATGGCTGAGAGGATTGAAGTGTGCAGATCATGACTGTTCATTTAGTATATTTTAATGTACGTGTGTGTACACAGTGAGGCCATATTCCATAGATGAGAGGACCTATCATTTTGACTTTCAGCAGTTGCAGCTTTACATGCTGTAGCAATAAGTCAGTTTTGTCCATCTTACACTGTATATTGTCACTGAAAGAGTATAATCCTCATTCTTCAGGCCTTCCCCTTTTAGGTTAAGGCAAGAAGTACTTACATGTACACTTACAATTATCCCCAGAAATGTTCATCAATATAACCTCATTTAGCCCCAGTTTCATTCACCTACAGTAATTTGTATTGAAAACTGGATTGTGCAGCTTTTCCAGTGTGTTGATAAAACATTTCTTGAACTCTGTATTTCATTTTCCCACACATTCCAGCTGCATAATCATGTACATTTGTCACCATCTTCTGAGAGGGACTGTGCAACGGTCACATGACATATTATGACATCTGTATGTTCATTAATTGATTGCTGCGAGACTCATCTGTTCTGAGTTGTCATTCTGTAGAGACATGAATCATGAAGTCCCTCAGTGCTCCCTGCAAATTACGGTTATTAAACATTTTCTCACCTTAATAAGGGGACAACATGGTATGTGGAAAATCCAAGGGGTAGGATTCACCCTTGATATCAGAGAGGCTATATCATTGAGGTGCAATTTAGGAAATCATGCAGTCAAAGGGAGGGCAGTTTAGGGGACAGAGCAGAAGTCCTTGTTGACCTTCAAGACCCTGTCAGCATGGGGATACCATGGACTGGGAAGGCTTGCCTGACTCGAATATTCGAGAATCCCCATACCAAATTCAGTACAGTTTTTTTTACTAATCTCTGTGCAAGCACACCCACAGTCGAAGAATCTCGACTTGAGTTGACCATTACTGATGGGGGTTTGCTTCGACCACATTATCGCTGACCAATCAATGCTATTCATGGTTTCCGAAAGTACCCTGGTGGGCAGCAAATGAATACGGCCACCCATGACTCTCCACACTACAAGGTCTATAAGATTGCACATATTGTCTTCAAAAGCCTACTTTCAAGTCAGTGTTTTGTTTTGTTTTGTTTTGTTTTGTTTTTAATTCACACACCATTTGAAGTAATGACTGTATTTACAAACTCATTTTTATAGAGGCACCATGTGTGAGTTGGCGCAAACTCTTTCCAGTAAAGACGAAGTGTAGGCGAGGGAAGAACACAAAAGATTTGTAATCATGTAGCATGCTTGGCTAAAACCCAAGTTGTTCTTTGGGGAGAGATGTACAAAGTTGACTGTACCTGACATTGTAGATTGAGAGAACTTAGATTGGACTACGATATCAAGTTTTTCTTTCAATCCCACTCTGCCTCTGTGGGAACGTACTTGAGTGTGCAATTTGATTATCATTGTCATGTGACACTTTCAATTACCATGTGCTGGTTTCGTTTACGTTTGTGAGTCCTCTGTCTAAACATGGGGTCAAGAGTACTATCATGTGTTTGTGTGTGTGTGTTGGGGGCGGGGAGGGGCAGCATTCATTGCATGAATTCTTGATTATCAATTCCTGTTCATGTTTATCATCATTAATATTTTTGTTTGTCTTCCAGGATCTGAGAGAATTGTCCGCTTCGCATTACAAATCTATTTCTCATATATGCCGTCCCACTTCCTTCCTAAGTGTATCCTATTCCAGAGGAAACGATCGAGACAGCGATGTTTTGTAATCTGCCCAATGGTTTGTGAAGTAAGAGTCCATGGGTGTCGTGCGTATGGATTAAACGGAGAGGAAGGAATCCATGATGTTGTAGAGATTCCTTTGTGCTCCTCATTTCAGTCCCATCCTCAAGTGATGATACAGCCATTTCTTGAAAGTATTCAGTAAGCTCTTCAGATCATTCCTCTGCAGTCTGCCATCTCAGCTGGATGTTCACGTTACATGTCAATGGTAACAATATATTTCATTTGCGAATGCTTGCATGTATTTTTTTTTGTGTGTGTGTGTCATTGAGTGTAAACATTCTTTTAATTCTTCTACCTTTTATTAGAAAAATCTGTTACAGGTAATAGCATTTCAGGTACACACATATGTATTTTAGGGCTGTACATATCGACGGGGTTTATCATGTTTGTTGTTCATGACTTATAGTCTAAGAATAGTATTGTGAGAAAAATTACCAAATTTTGAATATATTTGATTTACAGATTATTTTCTGCAGTCTGTTTCTATTTGTGCAATATAGGCCCTACTCTGAAATTTTCTTCATTCTTTAAAACAGCATTTTGGGAAGATTTGTATTGTCACTTTAATATTCTGTTAAACCAGACATTTTCATGGCATCAAATTTTTGCAAATTGCATCTGGCATTCCGTGCATAGTATAGACAAGAATTTCTACATGCATTTTGATATCGAGAAATGTGGCTCCTCTTGAAATTTGCGAAAATGTCTTGCACACAAAAATTTCTGGTTTTACAGTACCTCATTCCTGTACATACATGTACTATCACTGGTAATATGTAAACAACTTTCTTGTCTGTTTTCTTATAACTTTTTTTTTTCATTCACAGCAGGCATATAATTGTGTGATTTTGCATGGTACAGTAGATTTGAAAGGAAAATGCAAGCAGGGCAGTGGCTTGTGCGCAGACTTTCAAAGCATTGTGATACATGTATAATTCTTACGAAGGGGTTTGTGATTTGATCATTCTGAGATAACCCTGACGGCATTCACTCAGTGTCTGTGATGAAAAGGATTTGCGGCCGCACAGCCTTTCTTAAAATAAAGGACTTTTCAGGGGGGATTCAGCTTAAATTGATGATAATCCCTCTTGTCAGTGCCATTTGTCATGCATTCCTATTGCTGGTTCTCCAAGTGACATCTGTAAGTCTTCCTTGATAGTCAAAATGTGAGTCACTGGTTCCATAGGTATCTTCTGTGTGTACGCTACACATGCGGTGTTTTAGTTTGACCTGCATTTTGGGATGACCGTCCGTCTCTCTGTCTCTCTGTTTAAATGCTGCTCTTTTTATTTCTATTCCACAATTTATTTCCCATGCCTGTGCAAGCACATCCATGTTTATCTTCTTAGTTGCATTTCCATGCAGCTCCTTTATTACTTCATAAACATTGTGTAGTTTCTCATTGAGACACTATAATATGAAATTACAGTACCTGTAAAATTTCCTGCATCAAATGATGTCTTACCCCATTCTGCGAAATATTTCATCAATGTACTTGTGGAAATTCTGTACCTCCTAAGTATTATTTGATTTGATTTGTTGATTGGATATGTACTGAAATATACATTGTATGACAATTGCTAAAGATCAAGTGCATGTCAACAGCATTCAGATTAATGTACATTGTACATGTAGGGAATATCTTTTATGACTTGGTCGTACATGAAAAATTTGAGGTTTTGACTGTTCTTGTCTGCTTTTACAGTTATATTTAAGCTCATTTTCTCTCCATTCAGTAGTCTCCATTCTTAGATATAAAGGAGACATCACATCATTACTTTATGTCTACATCTGCCATTTAAATACTTTACGTAGGCTTAAGATTCGTTGCCATGTCGCAAGCCTCGAAGCTGGTCACAGGATGGGCCTGTCGATTTCCGTCAAGACCCTCGCAGAAGTCTGTCGTGTTTTTATGTCAGTTGTGACTCATAGACATCTCCCTGTCATCTTCAATATCACCGTATGCGCCCATCGTATCACCATTAAGGTGTAATTAGACAAGATAAAGTGGGGTTTTCCGAGCTTGCCATACCGTGTGGCATGATTCAGCCGCGCGCCATCTGTTTGGCGGATTCGCTTTCGTCACGCTTGCTTAGTTATGCTCCATTTTCAAAACATGCACGACAGCTGCTGAATATTGTATCTTTAATATCACTGGAATTGTTCATGATTTTTTTTTCTGTCTTTTTGCTCATGAACAAATCCTTCAGGTGAAGGTTTTATTTTCCTGAGAATGAAAAGAATTGGAGAGAGAGACTTATTTTTCAAAGAATTTTGGTAGTGGAGTGTGCAATCTAATAATTCTTCTTCTTGATGCCTGGCCTCCTCAAAATGTGAACATTTTACATTCCTGCAGAGGTTCAATTTGTTGGTATCATACAAACTAGTTTTGATGAGGAGAGTTGTGATGAATTAAAACTCCAGAAAGTACAAGAAGTGGCATCTCTGGAGAGGAGGTGACCCTGCCTTAGTGATGAAATACTTATGTGGTAACAGAACACAAGTGAGAATGGGTATGCATGACAATATTTCATGCAAGTCTTAATTTAGTCCTGACAAAGCACCGTTCAGGTTCCTAGGTGCATTATTTTTGTGAAATCCCCGTAAACGTGATTATGAGTTTTGAATAGATCTTATTGCTCTGGAGTCAGAATGCTTCCTGGCTGCTAAAATTGGCATTCACAAAGTCATGAAGCCATGCTGGTGGTGATGAACTTTCTCAGCAGTTGTCCGTGACACTGGCTGCATAATTGAATTTTGAGGACAAAGGTCAAACATGAAAGGTGACCCTCGAAAGCAGCGGGGTCCAATCTTCCAGTTTCAGTTTTGACTTCAGGGAGAGAGAAAAGGGGGGGGGGGGAGGGGGATCTCCTGTGTGCTGACTTCTCAGAAGAATGATCATCAAGCTACTGCACTTGCTACCAGCAACCTCAACAGCCACCACAGCGTTTATGTGTTGGATTACAAGGAGGAGGATCTGACACGTCCTGCTTCCAGTTCAGTGAGATATGTCTTATTTATCAGAATCTTCAAAAAAGCGTGTCAATGTGAGGGCGGATAAAGTGACAATATCATAGCCCCACAATGATTGGATGTGGCTGCGGCAGCACCAGGCAGACCCAGCCACTGGATGGTGGCATGAATAGTGGGGGCTGCCCCAGGGCATTGGCCCCGGAATGCTAATCCTGAAGAGGTTCAAAGGAAACCCTCGCCACTGTCCACTGTGTCAATGGACGAGGGGCTTTGAACCAAGAGTATTGATTTCTCTCTTTTTCCCTGCCAGATAAATCAGTGGAAGACCTGTTTGTAGTGTCTTGGAAGAAGGATGACTGTATTTTGTGCCAGCTAGCATGTGGGATCTCTTTGGAAGGAGCGAGCCAAGACTTGTTCCATGGACCAACCATGTGCTTGCAGATCTTCAAATTATGTCCACCTAGTGTCAGTTTGTTGGGTGGGGTATATCTCAATAAGTCACTGCACTGAGGATGCTGTTCAGGTGGGTTCCTATGTACATTCGTTGGTAACATGCATGGTGGAGTGCTTTGGCGTAGTGAACAAGGATCTGGAAGCCGTGTCAAAAGATCCGGACTCTGAATCCTGCTCATTATGTTTTGACATCCTGGAATGAGATGTTCTACCTGCATGCTCCTTGTGACGTAGGTGTCTGGTGGATGAATATGTATCAATGCTCACCCTGGTGGAAATATGTAGGATGTACATTGTATTTAGGCAGAGCATTTTGAATGATCATTGCAACCGCTGAACTCATCCCAGGGTAAATAATTGTGTTGTTATGATGATTATTGTTATTATATTCATCATGTAATTATTATCACTATTATTATCACAATTGCTATTGTTAATACTTTTATTGTTTCTACCATTAACATCATCAACAACATTTTAATTATTATGTGATTATTGCCATTACATGTAAAAAGCAAACTTCATCTACAAAATGTACCATTCCCAGAGCTCCAGCTGGTATGTGATTCACAAATTTTGGAAAGTTACGGGGATGGCACATAATGTAAAAATGTAAAATAAAAGAGCCTTGTTGTAATTTTGTGAATGTTTTTATCAGAATCACATTTTAGAGATCAACATTTCAAGCAGAAAAGTTCTTTCTCTTCATCGTGCATGCCCTTTTTAGCTGGCTGATCATTTTTTCTGCTACCTTTACTACAAGCTCTGATAGTACAGGTGTAGATATGGATAGGGAAACAGCATTCTATTTTAAAGAAGTGTAGAATTGTTTGGACTCCACACAATTTCTTATAATCTACATACATGTGTAGTATGGACATGGAAAACTTCATGACAACATTTGCTGAAGACCATAGAGTGAGCACATGTGGGATGGGTCTTTTTTTAGCATAAAAAGATTTGATCGTAATTGCGTTAAATTATTTTTCAGGATCTTGTCTCAATGTACAGTTTTCATCAACAGTCAGTATGTGTACACACATTGACATATGTACAAAATTGTGCAATCAAAACTGTCCTCTGTGATATTGTTACAGAGCTCTAAATTCTTGAAATATTTTGTTCAGTGGGTCTGCAAAGATTATGCCAAGGATTCTAAGCTGGGAACCCAGCTTAAAGCCTAAGTATTGTGTTATTTATTGACAACGTGGCTGTGGCACCAACTATGAGCTGGTTACTGCTGCTAAGCAGCTTTTACTGGTTTATATTCATAGACCACAAGCTTCTACACAGCAAATAGATGACATTTTCAAATATTGGTCCTGTGTGAATAAAGTGGTATAGGGCAATTTATCAAATCAAAGTTACTAATACTGTTAAGCAAGAAATATTCATGGCATGACATTTTTGCCAGATGGAGCCGGTGGCCTTTTTCGCAGCATGAAATTTTCGGGAATAGCACCTTTTATTCAATGCATCTAGCATAGACAAGACCTTTTGCGTGCATTTTAATTTTGTGAATCTTGGCTCTCACGAAATTTGCGAAATTAAAATGCATGCAAAAATGTCTGGTCTTGGAGTATTCAGTGTAGTGCCAAGCATGTGTTATGTCCAAACCAATCCACTCCAGGGGTGGATCCAAGAATTCCATAAAGGGGAGGTGCTTTCCAAAATTAAAGGGATGGTACAGTATTGGTTGAGATGAGAATTGGGCTTTCAACTTTTTGTGAGATACCAAGAAAACACTTATGAAATAGTACAGAGCATACCATTTTAAGAGGAATTCAAAGTTTATTTGATGGAAATCAGGTTTGGAATGACTGAAACATCCAAAAACAAAGTATGAAAACAAAGCGATCGTAATAAAGATGGGTCCCACACTTTATTAGAATTGCTCTGTTTTGGATATCTCGGCCATTTCAAAACCAATTTTCATCAAATAAATGTTGAATTCCTCAAGGAATTACATGCTCTTTCAAAAATGTTAGAAACCTGAAATTAGGTCTCAACCAAAACTTTACGATCCCTTTAAAGCCCCCCCCCCATATTTTTCCTTTTATTTCTTTTGTTTTTTGAGCTCGGTGCGCCCCCCTCTGGATCCGCCACTGCGTTTATATCCTTTTCTCTACATGGACATAAAGTCTTTTAAACATGTTCTATAGATGCAAAGGTTCAAATCTCTTTAATATAATTTTCTTACAGATATCACAGAGTAGATTGGCAAAGGAAAATGACTTGTGGATTATGTAGGCGTACAAAATATTTGGGTTATCCTCACAACCATTATAACTGCTGGCCATAGTGTGATATACTGTGGACTAACTTGTTCTGATATCTGGCTACTTAATTGATATAGTTAAAAGCAATTCTCATTGATATTCCATTATTGCTTTTTTCTCCATAGATGATGTATTTATGTCGTCTTTATCGGTTTATCAAAAGGATGGTTTTGAGCACTGTTCTTTGAAAGAAGTACATTGTACTATGGAAGTGCTTTCTGTTTGAAGCTGAGAATGCCGTAGGGTATTACTGTTGAGAGTTTGCGAAATAGATGCGAAGTCATTGTGTGCATGTGTTTTTTAGTGTTCTGTGATATGTACTATATACATTACATATTCAGCTCTGTGGCAGTTTTTTGAGACAGACAAAACGGGACAAATTTACCATACCACAGTCTTCCTGTAGCCTGTTTGTGCGTCTGTCCATGCTATGATAAACTGTCAGGTCGGTATTAGCTGCTCTAAATCGGCTGAGTAGGCAGGTGCTAGACTCATCAAAGCCGCACAAACCTCAACCCCTCTCCGTAAAATGTAGGCCCCCCGCAAAAAGCAGAAAACCAAACTAACAACCCAAGTAATGCACCCACTATTTCCTGTAAATGTCCTGATTAAAATTGATGTAGCAAACATTTTCCCCAGTCATAATAGCGTTGTCCTTCATTTAATGGTAAATTTGCAGTAGCACTGGTAATGAATCCACCATTTCCTGTGAATGTCCTGGTTGAATATGATGTTGCAATTTTGTATTTCTTTTACTAGTCATTAGTATCGTCCCGAGTTTAAAGGTATATTGACAGAACAGTACTAGTATACAGTTTGTACCTCTGATACATGTACAAAAATTTGCTTTGTGAATTTAGTAGAAAAGGCATGGGAACAATTTGAGTTGCGATCCCAAAAGTAAATGAGACTGGATGGCCAATATATTTTGCCCACATAGCATGATAAATATTATGTTAAGTAAATTTGACTTTAAAGCATTCATGTAAAATCAGTATTGAAAGCAAGGTCTACATGTTCATATAAAGCTGACACAGATCTATGCAAAGTCTGCAAATGCGTGTTAAAAGAATGTACTTATATCTCACATCAGTGTAATAAGATACATGAGAAGGCATATACATATGTACATGCAGACAAATGAATGAAAACCACTTGGAAACCAAGATACTGAGAAACTCCAAAGCAATATGATTTTTGTACAAAGCAATAATTGATCGACAAATTGCCTTATATCGACTAGTTCTACACACACATGTGCATCATACCTGTGACGATACATGTACTTTGTAGCAAAAATTTTTTTTTCAGGTTTTATGTAATTTGTGTGATCTTTGCTGTTAATCATTACCAATAGAATAATAACAATTTCCATCCTATCAAACGACTATGCTGATCAAAAGTTAATCGCTTTCTTGTGGGTATATACTTTTATTTTTTATTTTTGTGTACAATTGCTGCGATACACTTCATCAAGAAGTAGAGCTGTTGGGTGGACTAAACAGAAATACCTATTAAATATCATAGAAAGTTTCAGTGGAGCTCAGAACTAGAGTGTGGATCACTCCCCTCTTTTTTTCAGTTCTGTTGTGGTGTATCCACCTTTTTTTTTAAAAGGTTGCGTGTGTTTTTTTATGTGAGTCAGAGTGGGTGTAATGGACACTGGAACTCCTTTGTGTTCAGTTTTTAAGTGTGTGGAAGTGGAAACCATGCAGGGTTTTATCCCATAGTCTCCCCATGTTATTGCTAGGCTCCCCCACTGACAATCCTACCGGAATTGCTGGTAGAAACCAGAGGACGTGATAGAATGGCCACCCTTTTGTGAAGTGTACTCTCTGGGACCCTTGGTGTTTCATAGCGCTCATGGTCAATAGGGTGTTAAAAAGATTTCTAGTTATGAGCTCTCTCTCTCTCTCTTTGCTGCAGATTTGTAGGGTGGGTTTGATCAAGGAGGTCGTGAAAAGGTTAGGCACAAACTTTTGAGAGTGAATATGTTTGTTTGTTTTTTCCTCGTCTTTTTTCGTAAATGAGTAAATCCCAGTATTATTTTCACGATAGTGTCAATTCAAAGTTTCAATTTCATGGAGTATCAAAAAACAGTGTGAAATGGTATTTGTTTGTGAAAACACAAGTACCAAAGAGAGGTACAATATACCTGGTAGTGACTGTCCATGGGAGAATTATGTCAGTAGCTGATTTTCTTCCTTTTTTCTTTTTTTTTTGTATCTCAAGCGCAACTTGAAATGGTGACAGTTAAAAATATTGTGATTAGTGCAGGAATGAAAATTGTGTTTTGTTGACTTGTTAAGACAAAAGTGTTTTTTTTTTCCCTATTAGGCTTTGCTGATGAATGATGGCTTGAGAGGTTTTTTTTTTTTGGGGGGGGGGGAGGGGGTAAAGGGACTTGGGGCATTCACATAAATAGTGCTTGGAACAGAGTTTGACATGACATACTTTGGCAGCACACCAGTCTCTGATATGTAGAAATATCATCAAGTACAAAGGTGAGCATTATGCAAGCATATGTGTACCTGTCAGTACAGGAAAAAGTTCAAAGGAACTTTTGGCAAAGGGTGCAAGTATTTGGGCTCATCTGTGATAGAATCATGGAGCAAAATTGTGTTTGAGTCGTTGACAAATTTGATGAGATATCGCTGTGACCTGTGGGCCTCCTGTGTGGCTTGAGCAAATTATTTATAGATAGCATCGATATTGCAATTTATGACAGTCTTCATTTATCTTTTTCCATTGGGAAATTGTTCATTTCCACCTGTAATGTCATTGGTACATATCAGTGTGTACTTTAAATGGGACAGGTGGACAGGCGAAATAAAGTGACTCAATTTGGACTGCGGTTAGATTAAGGCGAAGAATTGCGTCAATCTCTCGAGTGTTGTTTCCCCCTTGTTGTCCAGTACAGCAGTGACGCGGGAGAAAAAAAAGTGTAGCGACACCGTTACACAGAAATGCGTTTTGAAAAGTCATAGAACTGGACAGAGGGCCAGTTGTTTTGTTTTTGTTTTTTTGCTTTTTTCAGTGAGATCTGCTGCAGGCAGGGACCATTCAGGACATCCGAAATTGCTTTTGGACTGGTTCCATGGAAGTTTTTGGCACAAGTATGAGGCTGGCGAAAGATAGAATGTTTTTGTCTCTGCCTCCCCCCCCCCCCCACCCACACACACACACACACACACACACACACACACTCTCTGTATGTTCTACAGTGTTGCTGTGCAGATCTTGTTTGACAGCAAAAAATTGCCAGGAATTATGAGGGGGGGGGGGTCTGGAACTCAGAAGTCATTTTGAGCTGTATGGACATGTGGTTTTATAGGCCAAGTCAATTACACATTCTGAAGGGGGATAACAGAAATTGAGTGTTTTGAGTTTGATGACTTCATTATGGTTGGTTGGTGGTTGGTGCAAATTTGCAGTAGGTCTGGGTCATCACAGTACATATCATCAAGAGTACCCTTGAATTGATAATTGTGTACAATACCGTACACTTCTGATTAATTGTTTTGCTCACTGGGTCATTTTGCTCTCATCACCAAATGTAGAGAGTAAAAGTCTTATCATTTGATTGAACTAGAAGTATCATTATTATTATCTAATCTGGATGTCATTGTCATTTCATAGCGAGAGATACTTTGTTCAAAGTGTAGTTTAATCTGTTCAATCAGTTCATATAATTTATGAAATACAACTTTTACATGTACTTTCTACTACGATCACACTGCCGAAGACACTGAGTTGAATAACTGTTAAACAACTACCTATTCGCTGCAGGGAGATTTCTTGTTTTTGTATGTATTGGATGTTATGACTACTCTTTCTTTCATGGTGAAACTAAAATTAGCAAAATTTGTTTTGACTTTCTTGTGCCCTGTGCAAAAGACCTGTGTGTACTTTTACTTTTGTTTTGTGAATGTTTTGACGTACAATGTAACCATTATGCAAGATAACATTATGCACATTATATACCTATGTAATGTCATGGCTGTAGATAAGAGTGAAAGTTCTTTGGAAACATGGAGCAGTCGTATGGGACCCACAAAACGTCTGCTTTGATAATTGAAGAGGAAATCTTTTGTGACAGGCAATAATAGCTAACATGCCGAAACATCCTGCGCTGTTCGCTGGAATTCAAGCCGAAAGTTTGCAATGAGAGAGTCGGGGCATATAGAGCTTGCCTGCCCAGCGGATGTCGCGACACTATGGGGACTCTTTCAAAAGCCGAATTTCTAGAAAAGTATGGGAACCTTACTTTTATTTTCAGTGCTGTATTAAAATCAAAGTTTAATAAAACAGCAGTCTTGGGTCTGATTTCTGTTCTCTATCCACAGAAACTATCACTCCCTTCTACATCAAGACTATTTAAATGCACTAGTTTATTTATATTCTATGTTTCCTTTTTGTTTTTTCTCTCTCTCTTTTGACTGTCTCTCTGGCAAGATTATGTTGCTGTTGTGAAAACATTTACAAAATTCATCTGGATTTCATAAAATATTTGCGTATGGCTGATGGAATGTCTGATCAGATATTTTAGCTCGATGTCACTGTCAGAGGGAAGACCACCTTGGCTTATTATAATAGTAAAAGAAAAAAGTCATGCAAACAAAACTATAAAAGTTCCATTTGTGGGGCTAAAACTACATGTAGAACAAAAGTTTGAACTTTTTCAATAGGTTTTCACACAGCAGTGATAATCAATAACAACCAATTATTCATGTAAATTAGAGTTCCTAACTCAGTGATGATATGCCACCCTTTTAATTATACACTTGTAATTATGTATGTGTATGTTAATTTAAGTTATTAAATCCCTCCATACCAATACTTTGTTGCTTAAACATTACAGTTTAGAAAAAGTTAACTTGAAGGGTATTCTGGGACAATAGGTAAAACTTCAAATTCGATAGCTCTCTCTTATTTTATTTTATTTATTTTTTTGGGAGGGGGGTGTCTGATTTTGATGATGCTATATTAATGGTCTGTTTGTACAATTTTACTCTATTTTACAATCGATTTAAACATGGAATGGATCAGGTTTTTTTAGACACTAACTCAAAATGTTGGTGAGATTTAATTTGTGAAATTCATATTTCAAATGACAAAGTAAACCTCTCATGGATCCATCCTGTAACAGAGTTTCTTTTGCTGTCTTTATCCTGATCTTGCATCACTTTGGATTGCAACTTAACCAATTTTCAAAAGACATGATAGATGTGAAAGGATCTTGTGCTCATTTCTGAATACAAAGTTGGAATTGGCTACATAGAATGGAAAGGATTGCTACATTGTGTTGGCACCAATCTGCTATTTTTCCTGATTGTTTTACAGTGAGCACTGTAAATGCAATCAGTTATTGTATAACTTGTTGTGTCCTGCATAGAGTTTCTCATTCATGAAAAAAAAAGCTAAATCATGGGGATGAATGCCAAGAAATATATGTGTAAGTCATGTGGTAGAAAGCACGGAAGAAAGAAAAAATCAATAAATCCATTTAACGGGGAACAATGGGCCGCTATGTACGTACGTGTGAGCCGCAAATGGACATTTCAGCCAGAGGTGCATTGGAAAATGGACAAATAGATAGGAGGCGATAAACAAGTTGAGGAGATGATGACGTATCAGTTCACGGAATGAGTCATATGACCAATGACTATGATTGTCTGTGACATGCATGTTGTGTCCATAGCTAGACCGCCCTGCTTTTTGCTACAAATGATTGTGAGAGTACCTATTGGGTATGAACAGGTATCAAAGTTTTCATGCACAAACCCCACAAAATATGCTTTATTTTCAGTAAGGTGTTTACACTCTACTTCTTTTTGTCGTGCAGAAATAAATGCAGTGGGCATGTGTAATGCAGGGGTTATGTAGAGAAAAAGAAAAATGTAAAGGACCAAGATCAACACAAGCCTGCTAGGCAAAGAAAGGCCAATGGTTTGCCAAGTATTTATAACGTATAAAAAAGATTGCTCGCTGGCTATTCAAATTTGGGTAGACTACATTCCACCTGAACTGTGGTTCACATTTAATAACCACCGTATAATCCCTACAGCTTGTAATAGAGAGGGGAAAATGCTTAGTTTACTGCTCAGACAATTGAAAAAATCTATGTATTATTTCTAATGTGTAGTGAGTGGAAGCATTCAAATCCACCAATCACAGGCTGGCATGTCATACCCCCCACACATATTTTGACAGGTCATTGACGCCTGCACTTACAATAGCAGTGATTGTGGAACTCTGTAGGGTGTGCGAGGAGTCACTCAGCTGAGACCCTCGAAAAAATGAAAATAATCTTTTATGGGAGTCCGCTCCATCGAAGCATTTGTGAATGAAAAAATTTTAGAGAATGGAGTGTAGGGAGGCACCCATGGTCCCAAGTACTTGTATGGTATTTGTGAATCACGCTGATCACCAGATATAATCATAAAGGAATGTTTGTGAACCAACGGACATATTTGTTTTCTTCCCAGTCAAATGATTTGCTGCTCGTAATGGGGACTTTACCCCCAAACACATACATGTAGCCTGTGGATTCATTGACTGCAAAGTTGTGAGTCAGACGCATCAGTGTAGTGTGAAGGAATTTAGACAAGTTCTTTAAAACTTATAAACATTATGAAATTTTGGTTGAATCCATTTCTGGATGAGAAGTCTGTAAAAGTTTGTGATGCCACAAGGATGGAACGTAAAGAGCACTTATCCAAAGATTATTCCATGTATGGAATATTTTCATCTTCTAGCATTTATAGACTTAAACCCCCTTTGGAAGACAGGGGAGTATCATTACCCTTCACATGTGTCAGTTGCAAGTCGGAGGAAATATGTACTTTTCATATAAACATGGAAATTTGTTATAATTTTGGTATATCTTCTTTGTATTGTTCTATTACTGTAACAGTTGTATCCTTATCTAGCAATGGTAGCATATGGGTTTAACCAAAAAATCATACATTTTGAATGCCTATGAGTTGTTGAAGTTTTCTCAAACTTCATTGCTTTTGTCTTACCTGTATTTCTATGTTCTCTGAATCTAATTACTATGTGTAGAGTAAATTCTGCTTTGAAATAACCCAGTCTTTGTGTCATGCTGAGTTGCAGCATGAAGAAACTGGAATAGGATTAAAGTTACCATGACCACTGTTTTTTGTCTTTACACACACACAGGCAGCAGCCTTTCAGTGTAGCAGACCCAAAGCTGCAGTATGATTCATGTACAGAGTGTAAATCACTAATGAAAATTACTGTGCCTATGCTATGATTTGACTGACGCTTTCTGACAAATTTTACTTCCAGTGTATTTGTGTGTTTGTGTGTGTGTGTGTGTGTGTGTGTGTGTGTGTGTGATAGAATAGCGGAGAGCTGTCTAATAACTTTTTTCTTTCTTTCTCTCTCTTCTGTTAATCCTGTGACATGAGAATGTAATTCATGATTTGTACAGCATTATGACTGACATCCTGTTGAAGATTTACAGCCTGCACTTAATGACCGAGCCAGGGATTTATCTGCAGTTTCTTTACTTGCCTTGCTAATGTGAATTCATTCAGGAAATTGAGCTATGCTGTGAAAGAGTTTCCACTGATAGCTTTAAAAAAAAGAGAGATAGCAAGCACATCCTTATGGTCAGTGATTCGAAATGCAAGGGAAAAAAAAGGATGTCAGAGCTTGAGCGTGGTTGTCCAATGAGTGCTCTCGAAGCAAAACTGAAATGACAGTGCAGGAAATAAGTGGAAATGGTTGAGACACGTTATTTAATATATATAATGTGCAAGTGTTCTGTAAACTCTCACTTCGCTAAGTTTCTATCGGTTACTTCACTTCATCTGCAGAGGTTATTGGATGTATGTGTACAGCGAATGATTGAAAACTGATTTATAGGTCATTCACTAACACCTCACTGAGATCCTTCTGTTCCATTCAATTCAATCTCCATTTTTCCATATTTTTGTTCTCCTCACAGACGGATTTGGAGTGGATTCAAGGTCGTGCAAGCAAACTGGTCTGGGGCACGAGAGCCAGCCGCAGTGGAAATACTGGGTTGCCGCAGAATCCGGAGATCAAAAGATGACTTTGTGATTATTGACGAACCACGGCCAGCCTCTTTCCTGGCAAACACAGAGCTCAAAGCGTACAGCAGGAAGGAAGGGTCGATTGAGGGTATGAGTTGTGTATTACTCTCATACAGTGACTAGTGTGAGAGAGGGAACATCGCCAGTTACACTCGCATTTTCAGCCAGTGATAAACTGGCAACGCAACTGTCCCTCCTCCATGCAGCTTGATTTTGCGAGTTGATCACGTGTTATGTCTGCTCTGTCATGGAGATAGGAACAATCCACAATCCACACCGGAGGTGTTGAAGTGGGCGTAAAATGTCCGATACGTGGGAAATAGCCACAAATTATATTTTGTAAATGAGTCGTGCCGTGATAACTGTAGGTGCTGGCAGAGTGCAGTGTTGATATGGTGTGTGGCTGACTATGGCCACAGCGAGTAGAAGTGTGCATGGGAACTGGGACGTACACAGTGGAGCTGTACAGCCAGAGCTCATCCAATCAGCCCGAGAGAGTGCTCAGGAGATGGCCGACTACTACCACAACAAGGTTGTCCAGAACGGCCACTCATCACAGCAACCAGAGGACAACTACTACAGACTTCGATCTGGGTCACAGGGCCACAGGAACGGCTACCAGTCTGGCAGCACGGTGTCCAGAGGTGTGAGCACCCCGAGAAGTGACACCAACTCGTGGGGGAGGAGCAGCGGGGACAGTTCCAGTGGTCAGCTCGGTCTGACCAGCGGTCAGTTTCGTGCCACACCGGTGAAAGTGGACTATCAGACCGAGGACTACTCGGAGATTTCAGACAATGAAAAAGAATATCACAGTGAACTGATGTCATCGACACAAGACTTGTTAGCTAATAAGACTTCCAGACTGAGCAGCAAAGAGAAGGCAAGGCAGTACTGGAAGGAAAACGAAGAGAAGCGCTCGGTGAGATCTCCTCAGCACCGTCGCCACAACACGAGCCCAGATGGAAAGTACTTTGAGCCCGCTCTCGGCGTGGTCAGTGCCTCTACGGGGAGTCATCGAACCCTGGCGTTGACCACAGATAACCTCAGGAAGTTTAATCGTAGTGACATGCCCCGTGTGCCTATGATGCAAGCTCTGCGCCGGAGCATGAGTAATTCCACGCTGGATAAGATCGAGAAGACGGACTTCACCGCAGCAGCTGTTCACAGAGACTTTGGAAGCACGTCATCCATCGATGCCCACAGCACCGGAGGTGAGAGCTTCTTCCAGATGGTGCAGAGCTTCAAGCCGGTGGATGACCGGAGTCCAGCCCCGCCCCAGTTTAAGCAGCTCTTCCAAAGTCACGTCACTGTCCATGATGGGCGCAGTCACACCTCCCCGCTACCCTCGCGCGTCTCAACGACAGAGTCCACCCCCAAACAAGGCAGTACTACACTGGAAAGAAACCAAACCATTCACAGTCCTAAACCGCCTCGCCGGCACCCGAGCAAACGCGAGAAGAGGGACCGCACAAAATCATACTCTGGCAATGAACGGAAGCATGAAGGGTTGTTCTTCAAGAAATTACGTAAGGGGGAGAGGGGATATCTTGCCAAAGACCACCAAGACAATAGAACTGCAGATGAAATGTTGGAGGCCCGCATTGAGGAGGGAGTACGGAGAAGAGCATTTGAACACTTTGATGTGCAGAGCCTTTACTTTGAGGTCTGTGACCTCACCAGGAGCAGTGACCTAATAGCCAAAGGAAATATGAGGACAGGAGCTTCAGCTGCCTCAAGGGCCAGCGCAACTAACACTCCAGAGGTGAGTATGGAATGAGATGCCTTATATCTTCTTTTTTTTTTGCTGAAATGTATAGGTAGAATATTTCATTTTTTCCCATTTCAAACAGGAAATATGATAAATCAGAATATATCATCACATGGACTTTAGAGAGTTTTAGTGTCAGTTTAATGAGAGATGAATTCCAAATTTCATGAATGTTATTTGTTTATCAAATTTGATTCTGAGTACGGGCTGTGACAGTAATGCTTTGACAGAATGACTGTTTGTACAAAGTCTTAACAACAAAATTATTTGTTTCAATTCATTTTGTGCAAATTTTGTTTTCGAAATATTATGTTGGGAAAGAGGTGTCTTTATTAAAGTTTGGTTTAAAATGTTGAAATTGATAGTAATGACAGAATTCAATGTGTGTGTTTTTAGAAAAAAGTACCCATTGTCTTCAGACAAATAGATATTGTAGAATGTTTTGTAGCATACTCCTCCAAAGAAAAAAAAAAGCATATAAAAAACAGTAAGCTCACTACTAGCTTAATGTAGGATCTAGTATTAGCCCTCACTTTAAATTGTCACTTTGGGTTTCTCAGCAGAGTTGCATGTATAGATTCTTTTAATGATTACTTTTCTAGAAAAAAAACTTTTCTAGAAAAAAAATAGTATAGAGATTTAACATTTCATTGTGCAAAAAAGTGGAAACTGCCAAAATATATCACAAGATGGAAGGTTAAAGAAAAATTAACACAAGATGTTTCAAGGAAGGTTGGAATCTTTAACTGCTGATGTTATAGTGGACCTGTTGCCATATATACTGATGAGTTCAATAATTTTGTCTGCAAAATTACTTCTGGATGGTTTTTCTGTATTTCTGGAGGAAACCTGGCTGGTATAAAAAAGCAGCTTGTAATTTAAACTTTGAAAAGCTAAAACTACCTCCTGATGGTTTGTAAGTGAGAAAAGAAAACTTTCCTTGAACTTCCCACACTTCTGGCTCAATCCTAAGGACAAATCACAAATTCTGCAACTTACATTTTCATGCTGTCACTACACTATGCAATTACAGTAACAGTTATCTACATTAAAAATTCTGTGTCAGCTGCTGTAAGTTTTGTTATGTTCATGTGGGACTCCATCAATATTGTCAAATAAGGGTTTCCAATCTTCATCTTCTGTTTATCTTTATCACAGGACATGTCCCTTTAAAAAAAAAAGTTTCTTTGTGACCTGAGATCAAATATTATGTGTATCATACTTGTCGTTAGTTTGTGCCTCAATGGAAGATTACATAATTTATATTGAAGAAATTGTGATGAGACCCAACTGTTCTGTAGTGCAGTGAAGGACTTCAATATTTAATCACGCAATAAGTTTTTGAAGGAAGTATAGGATTTCATACTGTAAAAGCTGTTGCAGTTTTGCATGGGTACAGATATTTTTGTGAATGAGGAGGTCACAGACATTTTCACAAGATGTTGTTATCACGATTTGACCTGTGGTTATCGTAAGTGCATACCACTTTACTGTACGTGGTGGTATTTTTGTGTGTTGTTAAATTCACAGCCCTATAAGAGTGATTCACAGAATTCACAACAATCAAACCCTCGCAAAAATAACAGCTTTTACGGCACAAATGTATGTCGCAAAAGAAGTATGTAGTTTTGTATTCTTCCATGAGTGTAAAATTGTATTTCGGCCATAAATGTGTTAACAATATTGTGTAAGTGTTATAACATTAAAAAATTACCAAAATGGTCCTGTGCAAGTCAGGTTTCAACAGGAATTTAGTATAAGAATACAGCTGTAATCAGTAAAATGACTAATTGTATACTTTTGTGAAAGACAAAACGTGATGACGTGAGTAGCAGTCTTAAATGCGTTTATGTTACATACAAACATGGTGTATCTGTGTCAACATTTTCCTGGACACAAAATGTAGGTTCCATCAAATTTCCTATTGTAATTGTACTTGTTCCTCCCTCCACACAAATCAAGAGTATGCCATTTAGACTTTGCACAAATTAAAATTTTGACCAGAAATTTTCAAAAACAGAAGAAAATCTTTCTTTTTTCACTAAAACTCTAAAAACACTGAAATGGCTTTATTTTTCAGAAATGAGCTAAACATGTGGATTGGAATATTTTCTCTGATATCCACTGCTCTTTGACATAATCAATGTAATTTTCTACCTTCAAGTAATCAGAGATTGCATTGCAGTGGTATATTGCTCCTCGGGTTAAACAAATAAACAAACAGACAAACAAAGCGTGAAAAGAGAGAGACCAAAACGTTGACATTGATCCCGACAAGTGTGAAAACTGCAGCCTCATGTCGGCCAAACTTCCTGCAAGACCACGTATTGCCTTTGATACCAGAAACTGCCATGAAATCTGCTCTGAAAGTGATGACAAAACCTGTGCACTGTCCCTGTCTGTAACTAATCGTGATGCACAAAAGGAGGTGTTTGTATCATAACCAGTGGCGGATCCAGAGGGGGGCGCACCTGGCGCGCGCCCCCTCTTTATTTTTTATGTTAAACAAAAGAAATAAAAAGGAAAAAAATGGGGGGAGGGCGTGCGCCTCCCTCCCTTTAATTTTGTAAAGGCGCCTCCCCTTTACGGAATTCCTGGATCCGCCTTTGATAACTCTCTGTGTTTATCATCAATGTGGTTTAGAAAAGGAAGTGGTACAGTATTCATGTCTGTGATAAACACTTCTCACAAGTATGAAATATATTTCAGCGCATCCATGCATTTGTATTTCTTAGAAAGGTATATGAACTTCCCATTAAGCCCTTATATGTTTCAGAATATCCTGTTTACAAGCTCTTATTTCATGTCTTACTCTGCCTTTTATCTCCTGAAGTGATTTTTCATGATTATGAAAGTGAAATATCTTTTGCATCATAAATTTTTAGTTTAGTGCTTGTCTTTAATTGCTTGTTAGCTTCCTAGTGAAGGAAAGCATTCCTTGTTTACCAAACATCATTGGAAAAGCTGATGAAGTCAAAATGACTATGCAGTTTCTAGTAGCTTGAAATTTTTCCAAACCTTGCTACAAAAATTCTGTGCTGTGAACACATTATTTCTGTGAATACAGTACTGTACTTAAGAGTGTCATCCCTTTGAACATTCGGATGCCATCCACATTCAGATGAGGAAGTCATCAGTGTCAAAATGTCTTACATGGCATCTTGAAGACAGATGGGCTTATTATTGTTGGAGGAAGAATTTACAGCCGAGACAGAAATGTCTAAAATGACAGCAGGCAACTTAAAGTAACAGATCTGAAATAATCTTCAGACCTGAAGGAGGCAGATTAGTCTAGAAGAAGAAGAAGATGAAGATATGAGGATCTGAGCAGAAATAACACTATGCATGAAAAAAGAAAAGTAATGTCAGCATTTCTTTTTACATGGCATCTTGCTGTAACAGTACCTCATAGAGCTTTTGTGGTCTTGTGACCACAAGGTAAATTGTATGTGATGACCCATGTATAAGTTCTGTGTCATGAAGAAACCTAAGGGTACTTCTTATGCGGGTGTTCACTTCCGCTCCTTCTAACTTGTTACGACATTTGTAGTGTATTCATGGAGAAAGTGAACGGAGAAAGTGTTCTGACTACTTTGACAAAGTCCTAATCAGGCATAGCTGTGTGTAAAAAACAGAGATATGAATCAGAAGCTTTGTCAGTCTGCCTATGAATGTTCCTATGATCACAACTCTGCATACGTCGATTTGCAAGTTCTAGTTTTCACTTTGAAAAAGGCTGACATTGCTTCTGTGTACTTGCTTTCGTACAAGGACCTCTTTCCTTGAAGTGCATCTTTTGATTGAGGATGTACAATGTGAAGGATCCCACTTGAAAGTAGATTGATGACCTGTAATTCCGTTTCCTCAAGAAGTTACATTGCTTTTGTTTCAAGATGACTACTGTACGTGCCAAATATTTTCTGGTATTTTGTATTTTCACAAATATCTGCAAGTCAGCTGATACTTGCAAAATGAAATTATTGCCTGCCTTAACAGAGATGCAATTTATATGTTGTCCAAGACGGAATGTCATGAACACTTTTCTTTTAAAAGGGTATGTACATGTATCATTCCATCTCTAGGATTCTTAATCCTTAATTCAACCATGTGAAAAATTGTCTTATAAGTCACTATTAGTGACATACATGTATCACACTTGCAAACTATATGGCAGTCACAGTATTAAGCACATTTAGAGGAATTCAAAGAAAATGAAGGAAACTTGAAAAATTCTTTGACCAATGGCATTTGATGATTTTGGGACATTTTTGTTTTTGTGAGATATTGGGAAAATCAAAATGAGACCTCTTCTGCATTACTTAAAAAAAAAAATGTCTATTTTTCATATTGTCAATGATTTGATAAACTTCATTACTTGTCAAATGTGTAATGCTGGATATGATCACTGGTGCCTTTGGAAGAGGGCTGGTACCTCTTTTGCACAAGATTATTTTTTTTTAAAATTCATATTTGCCCCATGAAGTGCATTTATGCTTCCCCCCTCTCATCCACGCAATACCTACTTGCTGTGCCATACCAACAGGGGAGTGTGGAGGACCTACTCAGTACTGAGGAGCAAGATGCGGGGGACAGCCGTAGCAACGACCTCATCAGCAGCTGCCCGTTCTTCCGCAACGAGATCGGCGACGAGTTGGAGCCGAGGGTCACCCTCTCCAAGATGGGCGTGCTCAGTACACGCGTCATGAGGAGGTGAGTTTACACTTGACACCTGAGTTTTTGCAAGGGGCTTAAAGTGTGCAGTAGTTGCTCCTCTGAGCTCCAGTCCCTTTCACATATAGAGGAAACGTGAACACTATTGTGTAACCTCACAGTACTGTAAAGCAATAAATGTTCGCGGCATGAAATTTTTGCGAATGGGAGCCGACGACCTTTTTCGCAACATGAATTTTTTTCACGAATTGCCACTGGTATCCAATGCATTATAGTGTAGACAAGAACTTTGTACATTATAATTTCTCGAGAGTCAAGATTCATGAAATTAGAATGCATGCAAAAATTTCAGGTTTTACAGTATTCCCCATTACATTTTTTGATATCTTGTTCAACTGTTTGTTTGAGGTCTGTCTTGAAGTTGCGTCATAGCGCAAAATATGATATTCACTTCCTATATGTGGGTGTAAAATGAAAATTTTAGCCCAGTACAGAGGTGTCCAAGGAGATAGGTGAATGTTAAAATGATTTCAACTTGAGCTACTGTACAACTGAAATATTCCTGGTGCAACTGTTGACTGGATAAGTGGTACCCCGTGTATTTGGCTAGCGTGACTTGCTGTGGTGTGTGGACAGAATGTGATGCAAACAGGGTATGATATGACAGCACACATGAGCTGTGAAAAATGGTTCTACTAAATCTGGACCCTGGGAGATGTCTGCAGAATGGAGAAAGATATGGGTATAAAGACAAACAAACAAACAAACAAACAAACAAAAACATAGCTATATTTTTAAAGATCCATGAGGTAATTTTTATTCCTGATATGTGGCCGTAAGGAGGGCTTCTTTGTCAACTCTGATATTGTCTATTTAGCTCTACATGCATATTTTATAACATGGCCATGGTTATATCAATCCATAATCTTTATCATTTGTCAATTCAAACTGTCTGAAGTCAGAACCTCTTTAGCAAAGTGACATTTTTATTGGGACAGATATATAATGTATAAATGTAATTCATTGGTTGCTGAAATTGTGTGATTTGACCATAATCTGAGTAGCAGTGCATGTTTGTTCTGGAGGTCTAATTTTTTTCTGTCAAGTGGGAATAATTTGTTGCTACTGATTGACAAATGGCCCTCAATGTAAATGTATAAGGTTTGTCCAACCGTAGTGTGTATCCCTATGATTTTTTTTTTTTAATCATGGCTACTATTAAACACTGAATAATCAATGCTTATTTATGTCAATGAAGGGCTATTTGCCAATCAGTTGCAGTGAAAATAATTATAATAGATGCATATTTTCATTATCTTGAATAGAAATAATTAATTCACAACTTTTTCATGTTGAGTGTGACTTACTGCCTTTCTCATCCCCCAAGGTGACAAGAGCATGATCCTAAACTGATACAGATAACTTATAGTGGAATTAAAATAGAAATCATGGACTTCATCAGTGTATACGGATGTGTTTCTGTCTGTCGGTGGGAGGTTGTCATTGGAGAGGAAGTGCTCAAATTGGTTACACTGTTGCTGGCGTAATACACTTTACATGCTATTTTTCTCAGCAAATTCAATAATGGCAGCATGAGGGCTTCAGCTGAGGACATGCTGAATCTATAGCTGCCCTGGGCGCCGTTGCTGGCAGGATGAGCTATTGGGCTATGTGCGCTATGTCAGGTATGACAAGCCGGGATTCTTGACTTGTCGGGGTGCCGGTAATGACTCTGGATGGTGCCAATCGTGTCTCGCTGAGCGGGGGATTCTGGTGCATGTGCCGGTTGGAAAATGTCCAGAGCCATATGTGCTATTAATAGGGCAGCTTGGGTGCGCGATGGAGGGCAGGCGGACTTGACAGGTCGGTGACCTTTAAAGGGAAACATGGAAACGACTGTCCCACCTCCTCAAATGTCATAAGAACACCCAACCATGCACATACACACTTATGCTTACCTAATTCATTTTTGCTTCATAAGTGTATGTCAAGTTCAGAGTACTGATATTAACCTGAACCTACATGACATGTAAACTACACACCGTAGTATCGTAGATTTATGAACATTAAACTGATTGTCCCAGGTTTTGACAGTTGAAATGTTCAGATGACATGGAGATCTGGTTATCTCTAATATTTTCCTTGAATACCAACCATTTTGATATGTCTCTGAAACTGAAACTTGTCATAGATCTGCATCTCTCAAAGAGACATAGAGAATGCTGGACAAAGCTGAGAGAGACACTATTTTAAAAAGCTACGTGTGTATTTGAGAGACTCTCAAACATAATTGCAGAGGAGGCAAGCCTTTGATTATTTTCATATCATAGCTGATATCCTCTTCCCCAGTATTTTCTGTGTTGTAGGGTATGTCCTATTAATGAATCAAATCAGCAAATGAATTTGTAGGATAGCCACACAATGGACATTTGTCATGAAGTTTATGATTAGTTTAATCTCCTTTCAGCATTTGGATTACAAAGGAATTCTTTCAAAAGAAGAGTTTGATAGATAGGTGTAGAATTGTATACAGGAATTCTTTGCATTATGCTGACTAGTGAAGAGGCTGGAAGCTTGTGCATCCTGGGCTTATTTCTCATTGTTCATTATCCTCAAGGGTCAATTACCAGATTTATGTCCGCCCTGTCTGGTGTATGTATACAACCAGGGCCGTTGCATTCCTCCGGCTAGCCTTCCTCCCCGGAAACCCATCTGCGACAGCTTGCAGCTTGAAAGAACATTGCGAGATCTCACATGTTCCGAGAGTTACCTGTCACACGGATGATGTATAATAAAGTCTGAAGATCCAGGGACTAATGACAGGAGACTGATAAATCATCACCGATGTGACAAATTTCTGCGTGTTTCATTCTGTGTCTCGGGACCCGACGAGAAGGTAATGCCGCCGTCGCCGCCGCATATTTCTCTGATGCATAGGCTATCGGCGGTGCGGCGTGTGTTCGCTTGCCCGAGGCACTGCTTCCATCTGTCTTCACATGCGTACCATTTGCTCCCGCAGTAAATGTCAACAATATATTATGTCTTTGCTCCAGAGGTTCGAAAACGAGGAAGAGAGGCCGATGAATTGCTTCAGGCCCAACGTTTTTGGCTTCTTGTGGGGAAGAATAGGAGTGACATTTCAAAACTGTTGTTGGAAGCTTTGCTGTTGGAGGTTGTCAGTGTAATGATTGTTTTTGTTGCTGATGCTTGTGTCGGAGTGGAGTCTCCAAGTTGATGATTTACTTCATTTTCAAATCAAAGAAGTTTTAAACAAAAACAAACAAACAAACAGAGATGCATCATAAACAAAGACAAATTCTACCCTTTCACCATCACTACATGTACATTGCTGGAAGCACAAATATATTTGGAAGTTACCTCGTATCAGAAACTCCTCACCCCTCCTCATTCATAGCTATAAAGAGAATGTGTAAACTTCATCAGTGGTAAGACATTTGACTGTCAGAGGTGAACTTTCAAAAGCAAACTACTGGTAAATTCAGCGGTGTGTTATACCGTATGTCTAGAATATAGCATGCATGTGTTTGAGAGTGGCAATTGCTAATATTGCATAGCTATGTCTTTCTTTTTTCTTTTTATTGGTAGGAGTTTACTGATTCCAGTATTTAGGAATCTCCCTGTCATGTAGTGAGCTATGCTGTTATTCCTCAGCTTACAAATATAACTTGTATACAAATTTCCATCCTCATAATTAATGTGTGGCAGTGATAAAGTGATCCTGATCAAAAACTATCATCAAAATCATAATCAGGGCTTGACATTAGTGGTAGCCCAGTGTTTGGGCCACCAATTTTAAAATTTAAAGATTTTAGTGGCCTGAATGGGCCACCAGCGAAAAAATGTAAGCGTCGAACCCTGTCGTAATCATCATCATCATCTTGCACAAATATGATTGACAAGAGTGTCCAGTGTCCATTGACAATGTTTTTGGTTGTTCATGTATAAATGGATGAATAAATGATTGAATAAATGAATGAGTGAATGAATGAATGAATGAACGAACGAACGAACGAACGAACGAACGATTGATTGATTGATTGAGTAATTGATTTATTGATTGATTGAATGAATGAATGAACGAACAAATGAATGAATGAATGAATGAATGAATGAATGAATGAATGATGAATGAATATACACTTTTCTTTTCTTTGTTTTGCAATCAGATATCGGCATCAGACCATACTGGAAAGAAGGGGAGGAGCGGATCTGGGTATCGCTGAGGATCAATCAAACTATGTGTGGCGTGGCCCTGTGGTGGAGCATGTAGATGAAGGGGCTCTCTATTACAGGAAGCACTTCCTCAAACACGGTAACAATACTTATCAGTTTGGGTTTCTCTTTTCCTGTCTCTACATCTCTCTCTCTTTATGTTTTTTGTGTACCGGGTATGTGTGTATAAATGTATAAGTATATTAAAGCATACATATCTTTCTGTCTCTCTGTATACATTTATATTATCTATTTAATTTATATACCTATACATGTATGTATGTAATGTATGCATTTGTGTGTATGTGTGTGTGTGTGTGTGTGTGTGTGTGTGTTGTCACAGTACTCTCTTCTTGGTTGCAGAATGGTGACGAGAGCAGGTTTTACTTGATTGTGCAGTGATATGTCCATCACGTTTACAAAAAAGTGTCTTAATCGAATTCTACTCCACTAACGGGAGTAATCCATTTATATTTCTTTCTCTTTCTTTTTCCTATCTCTGTTTGTCTCTGTGTATCCCTGTCTCTGTCTCTCTCTCTGTCTCAGCTTTCATTTTTTTCCTTCTATGCGTGTCCGGGTCCACTTTCTGTCTTTGACCGTGAGTTGAACTTTGCATTGCCTGGAGTAGTTTGGTTTAGGCATTATTGTTGTGCAGTAGATATTGTTGATCTACAAGTAGGTTGTTTGTTTGTTTCGTTTTTTAAGTTCATGCAGTAAGATCCTTCCTTGTTTATATGCACATTTCAGATTTAGAAGGAAGATGAAGAAGAGAGAGGGGGGAGGGTAGGGTGAGGTGGGTGAGGGGGATGTTGATGGAGATATAAACACAACCTGGATATGTGCTAATACATGTACCAACACAACAGTATGATATCATTTAGAAATGTCTGAATAATATACACACACCTCTTTCTTACTTGATGTGAAATTAAAAGAATAAATTTCAATTAGTAGTGTGTGCTTGGTAAAGTGAATTAAGATGATTTTTTGTAATGATTTTAAGATACATAACCTACTGATGAAATGTAAACAAGTCAAATCGGGTTTATATTCTTCTAATCTCTGTATTTTTCCATCGCTGTAGTGTGTGTATGAGGTTCCTGATGAGATTTATTGAAAGTCAAACCATCTCCACTGATTGCGTGATCTGTAATTTAAAACGATGCAAAACTGATTTGATTGTCTGCTAAGTTCTTGAATTCAAGTGATGGTTTAGCAGTGGCTGTAGTATGTCTGTATGGGTTTGACAGTGGAAAGAAACACGAAACACTTGGACCATCATATCGATTTCACAACCATTTGAGATACACGCAGTCGGATAGAGAAACCGAATTTGACTCCCCATGATGCGCCCGCTTTCTTGTGCACGTCGCCACAGTCCATTAACAATTGTGCTTCGTTCTGAGGAGGGAAAAACGTGTGACGTAGGCGCTGATGATGTGCAGAGAACATAATGTGCAACAGAAAGTGAAAGTCTGTGCGAGTGATGGATAAATAGAGCTTGTTGGGTTTATGCCATGTTTTGATACAAGGACTTCCTCTCATATTGCACGCACAGATATTATGAGGAAGGAGAATTCTCACAGTCAAACTATTTGGCATGCGTGATGTGTCTCAAGTTCTGCGTGACAGCCTCTCCAATGAAGAGACGTTATTTGATCCATGACATGTTGTATACACCGTGAAAGGATGATGTGCATTTATTGGTCTCTGACACAGGATTTTAATCAATTGTTTGATGAAGCTTTACTGTGAGATATGAACATCATTCATTGATTCCTAGAACTCAAACCAATGGCTTGATGTAACATTTTAGAGAATCCCATGTCTGCCCTCTCTCCCCTTTTCAACTTGAATATGGCTAAAATATTTTCTTATATCATGAATGACATTGATTAGGTATAATAATGGTTGTGTAATTACAAATGGCACTGTTGTGTACTTTAAGAACTATTTCCATCGAGGGGAAATTTCAGTGTGGTATGATAATGCTTTAAATGAAGTGAGTGTATCTTTGTACAGATTAGCCAGGAATAATGTGGTTTGTTCTGTTGTGCTTTCTTCGCCAATTAGCACAGCTATGGCAAAACTAACTGCCAATGAATAGAGATTACCCAATCCCCTTAAACCCTTAAACCCTTCCTTTTGGACTGAGGCACATTGCTATACCTATTCAAATGGGCTGGATAACTTACAATTAGACCAGGTTTCAATGACTTAATTGAATCCTGATGAAAAAACATGGCAAGTTATAAAGTTCTAAAAGTGCCTGGACACATAGAAATAACTGTTTTTTTTTTTGTTTTTTATTAACAAATGTAACACCAACTTGATGACTGCCAGTATTTATATTGCAGTTGGTGTACCAAAATTAATAATTGAAATGTATTTTAGGTTGATGTACGTAGATTCCTAGAAGTTGATGAATTCTTTGATGAAGTTGTACTTTTTTTCCCCCCTCCATCTTGTCATCATGACTGGGTTTCACCACCGTCATCCGCAGAGCACCAAAACTACTTCGGCAAGGACGACAGCCTCGGTCCGCTGGCGGTCAGCGTGCGGCGGGAGAAGGTGGAGGAGCAGGAGAGTCCAGCGGAGAACAGCAAGGACAACAACATGAGATACCGCTACAGGATCGTCCTTAGGACCAGTGAGGTACGACATGATGGTGGTGGTGGTGGTTGAAGTGGTGGTTGTAAAATATGGCATATCAAATCTGTTGCCATTCTCTCTGCATGGAGCAGTAGACGATGGCCTTTATTCAAAGTTATATGTAATCTCCTTGGCCATATCTTTGATGATAAGTCCTTTGAAAAAAAAAAAGCAGTGAAGAGATGAGAAACAAGTAAAATAGCACAAATGGGATGTACATGATACATAACACAAATAACAAAATCATGGAACTTTCTTAAAATTTCAGAAAATTTTGTGCAATATTTGAGAGATGGGTGATTTTAGCTGAATGCAAATTGGCAAGCCAATGACATCGTCACTTCACAAACTGCCGCTCATTCTGTATATATATTACATAAAAAAGACCCACCATTCTACAGTCATTTTTCAAAAACTTAGTCTCATATAACAGGATATTTGGCAAGTGACCATTTCATATTTATCTGAAAGCAAAATACTCAAAACTAGGTAAATCGTAGGAAAGAGTCACAAAACTTCAAAGATCTCAACTGATTTCCTCTTCTTTTCTTAGTACAGGGTAAGTTTTATATTGCTCTTTCGATTTGCCATCAATGTGTAAGGGGCGTGGATTTGTCCTTCACATATTCAATTTTAGGAGTATGAGTTTCATTGGAAAGAGATGTCAAGTGGTAACTATTCAAACATAATCTTGTGAATGGTTGTATTTCACATCATGCAGTCTTGAGAATTGTTAAAATCTCAAGCACTTGGCCTGATTTGTGACGTCGATAGACCCAATTTTCATAATTTCCTGCTCATAGCAGGCTCTCAATTGCTCTGAGTGGTACTGGCTTCTCTGGAATGTACTTAGTGGAGGAAGATTTTAAGTCAGTCAAGATTTTGAATACATTTTTGAGGCTTGCAAACAAGCAAAGACTAACACTGAGAGTGGCAAAATCAGGATTTCTTATTAATCTTTAGATCTGATTTTTTTGTTTTTTGTTCCACATAACAATATGCTGCCTTGTGTGACAAAGAGTACACACAATGACAAAGATATTAAATAAATGCAAACCAAGTAAGCTGACCAGAAATGAGTATGATTTATTAGTGCAATGGAATCCCATTTTCTATTTCTCAATTTTTGACCAATATGAAATCTTACAAATCAGACTAATATTGATCAAATTTTCAAATTTCAATCTGTGCAGATAATGACGCATGAACAAAGATTAAGTCTTTCGTTTTGTCTAGAGGATATGTGATTGTGAAGCTTACCATGAGGAAAACAAACAGGAAGTAATGGACAGGAAATGGTACTCGGGGTCAGGGCAGTGACCTCTTGGCTGTGTTCTTTCATTATAAAGTCACCTGATGTTTTGTTATGTCATTAAACTCTTAACCAGCAGGTCATGCAAAACATTTTCCTTTCCTATCAGTTTCTAAGTGCTTTGGTATCATGATATCAAGTTGCCATTGATGGGGAGATTGATTTGTAGCTCAGCAGGTCGCCATGCTTTTCAAACAGAGTGGCAATCAATTCATAACTCTCTAAAATCGAATATATGGCCCGGAACTGCATAGAATATGAGCGGGATAAGCCATAGAAATAAGAGAACAGCAAAACTGTGGGTGCCTGCTGTCACAACAATTTCACTTTTTCGGTATATATTCAGAACAATGGAGACGTTTTTTAATTATCTCTAACAACACAATGTTTTCTCATTGACACAAATGTAGGAAGTTGATGGTTGATAGTAAAAGGAAGTGTTTGATTCTGTGAAGAATAGAAGATTGGATTCACTCTTTCAAAAAAGAGAGAAAACCGTTAAGATCATATTAAACACAGGCAATTCTACTAAGCTAACAAATATTTTTAAGTCATTGATGGGATACTGGTGATGTTCTACGGAAAAGAGTTTAGCAAGACCTATACTGTATTTTGCTATCAGTTGTATCGCTTCATGTTTTACTTCATGCTTATAGCCTCTGAAAGAGAAAATAAGATTTATGGAGTGTGGGCTTAAGAGTATTGGCATGTAGACTCTACACCATAGCGCCTGACTTGGCGGATACCGGCGCTATACAAGACTTCATCATCATAGCTGTTTGTATGTGTGTGCATGTGTATGTTTCTGCTAAGAATGTTGGAATTCTCACATCTCCTTTCATCTTGGCACGCAACTTCATTCAGTACTGAGGTAGTAGTGAGTATATGGGATTGGGGACAGTGCACTCAATTAAGTGTTTTGCTGTTAGGCTCTTATACTGGTAATGTTCTAAGTCTTGGTTGTCATGGAGACCAGACAGAGATGGGGAGGTAGTTTTCGAGAGAGTGTGAAAATGTATTTCTGATATGGATGTGGGAGGGGAGTACAGGATGGTAGGATTTGTGCAATGAAAGTAATCTAGCATCCTTTTATCAGCTTGGCATGTCTCCCGTCAGAAGCCAGCCATAAATATTGCTATTTTTGTGTATGTGTGTGTGTGTGTGTGTGTGTGTGTGTGTGTGTGTGTGTGTTTGGTTTTTTTTTTGGGGGGGGGGTGGGAGGGGGTCTGAGAGCCTCCCTCCCCATCCAAAGTTTTTCAAGCCTGTAGAGAGTGAATTAATTTCAATCTGATATTTCCTGCAGCATCCAAGGGGCCAATCTTGCATGTATCACATTCTAGTGCAATTTGATTACTGTCGAAAAAGCCAAAACTGGAATTTGCCGATCAGACTCGACTTTTTATTTCTTTCTTTTTTTGGCGAGCCTTCATTGACAGAGATCCAAACGTGGGTTGACTCCACGCTGTCTGCTGATAGAACACTGCCGGAGTTGCTCAAAATTGCCCCTAGATACTCAGCATTAGCATTTAATTTTAGACACCAATTAAGCAGTGAAATAACTTTGTAAAGTTTTCCAAATCCTGAAGGCACAATTACTACAGAGCATATGATTTATTTAGCACTGCCTTCACTGAAGATGGAAGACAAACACAACAATATCTTAGTTCCTTTGTGGATATGTTTGTATCATGACATTAGTTACAAGTCACCCCCCCCCCCCCATCACATAGTTTTTACCATGATAGTGTCATTACAGTATGCTTCCCTTGTGCTGCAGATATAAAATTATATGTAGCATAGAATGCTGCCCTTCAAATGAAGTGAAAAAAGATGGAGAAGGTAAAGAAGAAGAGGAAAAGAAAAATGAAAGAGAAAGAAAAAGTATAAAAGAAAGAAAGAGAAATAGAAGAAGAGGAGGAGGAGGAGAAGAGGTGGTGTTTCCAGTCAGTGCCATACAAATGCCGTAATGTAGGACAAACATGGGTTGTTAGTAACCTTAGAAGAAGTTTCAGACCTCCCACGTATGTCAAAACCTATTCTTCTAGGAGTTCTCTGGTCATATTACTGTGTGAAGGATCAGGTTATAAACTATTTGTGCAATATGGAGTACAAAGGTTTCCGTGTGAACAGCGTCGGAACCATTGTGATTTGATTGACTCATTGTTCAAGATATATACAAAATGATGTCACAGGCATTATTCATAGGCAGTATATTCTTTAATCCATATTGATTTCCTGTTATGGATCGAGTAGCACCCTCTCAATAATTTTTGACACGTTGCGGGCAAAAGAAAAACACACTGTAGATGGTGATATCTCAAGATTAGAGGCTTGACTTTTCTGAATATACAACGTATATTGTATACTTTAGGCAGTAAAGACTACTGTGAAGCAAGAAATGTTCATAGCATGACATTTTCGTGAATTGGAGTGGATGGCCTTTTTTATGGCATGAAATTTTTGATAATTGCCACTGGCATTCAATGCATATATTGCCGACAAGACTTTCCGCATGCATTTTAACTTTGTGAATCTTGGCTCTTGTGAAATTCGCAAAATTGAAATGCATTCGAATATCAGACAGAAAACACAGGCAAAGTTACCTTTGAAAATCTACCCTCCGATTTTTCTCGACAAGTGGCACTTTAAGGCAGTGGAAATATGTAATATTCAGCTTGTTTCCTGTCCTCGCTTTCCAGGCTAGTTGAAGGGAGCAGGCAGGAAATCTTTCATGTTTGAGTAAACGCAGAGGAAGGGGCAGAAATTTATCCCCAAACTTTTGGCAAAAGCAGAAAAGTGTTGTGCGAAAATAATAAAAAGAAACTCCCTTGATCACCATTTCATAATCTGAAGTGCAAGAAACTTTACAGAGATGTTATCAAGACTTCTCATGATTATCACATCACATCATTATGAATGAGGAGAATTTGATTTGATTTGCAAGAGATAGATAATATATAGAGAAGGAGCAATAGAGAGATCAAAATTTGAGGCTTCTCCATTCAAGAAGAGGAGATAGCAGCCAGATAACACTGCAGCCACATCAGATGAGATATTTTTGTCCTTAGTTGGCTCTGGAGATTAATTTTCTTCAATGTCATCAATGGGTGACTTCCGGCTGGTTGTATGGCAGGTGTTGTCCAGTTGTCAGATATAACATGCTGACCATACTGCTGCCCCCTCCTCTTCCTACGTCCTTCCCCCTACCCCTCCCTCCTCTTCCCCCTCCCTTCCTCCCCTGCCCCCCCCCCAACAACTGTCAACTGAAAGGAGTGCAATCCAAGGCTGCCTGCCCTCTCTCTAACATAAGGCAAGGTATGAGTAGGAAAGATAGGCTATTTATTATAGAATTGATCACTCTCTCTTGTTACCAAGTATTTTGGATAGTATGCAGGTTGCTTGATCGAGTAACACACAGCATTGCCCACTTAACTCTTCCATCACCACTTGCAATCACACAGCTTGAGATGTCTGTGGTGCTGTAAATCTATAGGCCTGAAAGGGTTTACTCTGCAGTACATATTGAGGAAAATGCTCCTTAAAGGGACATAGAGCCAGGATTCAAGAGGATGCTGTTTTAACGGTGTGATGATTGCCGCCATCTTCATTATGAAGATCAGCAATGTAAAAAAGCTACCCGTAGTTAATGGTCAGTCAGAGTAGATCATGTATGTTCACCCAAGTTTCTGGGGCTAGATAGCAAGTAAAGTTTGTCTTTGAAGGATCTATACAGTTGTATGTGTACAGCTGATCCAGCCAGGAACGATGGCTGAATCAAGAGACAAACTGATCGATGTTGACATTTTGAACATGGCAGATGCGTAATTGTGGATCTATAAAACAGTGCCCTTTTAAATCCCAGGTCCATGCATCTTTAATTTACTCTCATGCTATGACAATGTACATTATGTATGTATACACATAGAATTTTGCTTTCATGGAGCGATGTGAGCTTTTAAACTTTCATGGAGAGATGTGAGCTTTTTAGCTAGATCCTTCCTAAGATAAATTTCTGTATGTTTCACATTGGGTGGGGTCAGCTAGGTGTATGACGTTAGATGATGTCGCACATTGATGAGCTCTGACAGTGTGCTCATTTTTTTTTTTTTTTTTTTTTTTAGTCGTTAATTTGAATGTTGGCTACTGTGCAGGAACTACATTTGGCTGTGTGTAATCTTTTCTTTTTTGTGTGTGGAATGATTCACCTATGTTATCATGTTGTGTTCAGAGGTTTCAGAACCAGGTGATTTATCAACATTTAAATTGGAAATTACCTTGAGAGAGTCTTCCTTGTGTCAGCGCTGCATATATCATTAATTTCACGAGTGGACAGACCTTACATTGATTTACTAGGGTGAGGGGGGAGGGGGGAGGGATTGGAATCTGCCAGTTTATATAACCGCAGATAATTTGCAATCAGAGATCCTGAGGGGAAAGATGACGGTACAGATTTGATTTGATTCCGGACAGTGATGCATTTAGGCATAAGGTCATCTGACCTTGGCGCGGTGATTAGTGCCGGTCATCAACTGTCCGCTGCAGTAATCTTGGGGTCTTAAATCTGGAGCCACGCTGCCATGGGCTTTTACAGCCTAAAATATCAGGATACAGTGTAATGGGATGACAGCGAACACAGATTGCTGCAATACTGAATTTTTTAAACTTCTCTCTGGTGGTGCCTTTGAATCCCTATTGTTCCCAGAAGCCTTTGATATACTTGGCCATCAGTCCCATGTATTCATTATGAAGTGGGCTAATTCCTGTGAGAACAAATTTCTCAATGCGATTAAATGCAATGAGTGTCATCATTAAACATATTAATGATTTATGAAATTAATAGTACTTGATCACACAGTTCTTTCTATCTGATTCTTATGTCTCTGTAATATTAAGAATTATTTCCTCTCTTAGCAGTTTGCTAACATTGTATTTGTAACTGCTAATGCTCTTCTGATGGTCAATAAATTTTTGTTTTTGCACTGAAGGTGCACTGAGTAGAATACTGTAGTACAAATTGGGGCCATATACGCAGAAAGTCAAAAGTCGTGTCATTTTATATCAAAACAGTGTATTACATCTAGGCATAGCGATTGCCACTTCTGCTGATATTGACTATATTGACTATATGGCTGGCCTATTTTGTAGTAAGTTGTATATGTAAGTATCTGTGTGTGTTTATCCATTTGGCTGGCTAGTTGTCTCTCTATTATGCACCTATCTCTCTATCTGCCTCTGCTTGATATACACAGACACAAACACAATCACATATTTATGTGCATATGATATAGTCTTTTAAAGTTTGAATTCCACCTTGTAAGGAATGAACTTTTTTATCTTTTGCTTTTGAATGGGTTGAATGTTTTTTCCAATCAAAGCAAACTTGTGCAATAAATTCACACTGCGTGCCTTTTGATGAGCATCATGTCTTTCCTGCCACATTGCTGCTGTGGTGGATCGACCCGTCATCCCTTTCCTCCGTGTTGGCGTGAAATAGGATTTATATCTTCCTCATCAAAATGGGTATGGGAGCGTGACTTTCTTCCTGCTGATTTCCCATCAGACGGGAGGGTAGGAAAAAGCACCTTTGAGATGCTGGAGCAGGAGACAGACAGCAGCTCTTCCTCTGCAGCCAGGGTAATTGGTTGCCAAATCTTCAGTCATTGGACAACGGAGGGCTCACTCCCTTCTCTTGAGTATCAGTGTCATCCATCCCTATACCGGAAACTGATTATCATGGCTGATTGAGTGTGGAAACACAGAGTTAATCAAAGCTAAACAAAGATGATGAGAAAATACCTCTCCCATTTCCTTAGCACTTCTCTCATGCGAAGAAGTGGTTTATCGAAATTCAGCAACAGTATTGGAACTTCTGAGGTTGGGTAGCAACGACTGACCACAAAATATGTTCCTTTTACATTTGTGTATAACATATTCAATGAAAAAAGAAAGAAGGATGTGATACAGTGCTGATTTTGAAGCATCTAGGACCATGATTTAATATCAGATATTTCTGGTTTGTTATGCAATCACTAATTGCCACGTGATGTAAGGCTATGTGTACTGTGTAAATTACTTAGTTCATGAATAAGTTGTTTATTTTTAACTGCCAGAAAAAGTTACTTGTGGAACAACTGGAAATGCTGGCCTTTTCCATACAGTACACATTGATGCAGTTTGATTACCCATCAAATGCAGGGGGATTTGCTGTAGAAATGTTCATCTTGTCAGCATTAAATTAGCACCTTTGAATTCTACTGCATATCTTGTATTGGAGAATATTTGACAAAACTGATGAACTTCATTAAATTTACACAAAATTGGAAGAAAATTTTGCAAAACTGTGCTAATTTGAGTGAGACACAGGAGCTGTAATAATCTAAAATGTGTTTCCATTTCAAGGACCAGCTATAGACTTGAAAGGCAAGAAGTTTCTGAATATTCTACAACCAGAGCAGATCATTTACATACACTATATTTAAAGTGCAGGAAAGGGCTTGAGTGAAAGAGAATTTTCACTTTACCCCATGAAACATCTCAAATGAATAGTAAAGATTATAAGAAATGATACAGCTTGGAATCACGGTAATGCAGTTTCTGAGACTCTGTGGTTTAATGGAGAGCTTGTGTCAGCGGCTGTGATGGTGCATGAGCGAGCGAATTGTGTTACCAGGAGTTCTCCTGTCATTCCACCTCCAGAGGTGCATCCTCTCCGTCGCATTTTTTGATCAGTGGCGGTGACTAAGGACTCCTCGGCCCACTTCTCACGGCATTTGTGGTCGGGAGATTTGAAGGGCCCTGCTTTGGCCATCATTTTTTCGGGCTTATCAACTTCCTGTGCATGCCTTCCCATTCAGGAAGTGACAAATGTTCGTTTTACAGAGTACATGAAAGGTATTCGAACAGATACCGAGCATATAATGTGACATTCGCAGTGGGGGGTGTTTGTTCATAGAAATGTGTTATGCTGAATTCGGAGAAGACATTGAGAGTCAGAGAATCACGGACGCTCTTATCAAAACCAACTTCTCTTTTGTTTTTGTTTTTTTTTCTCTCTCTCTTTTGACATGAGTAATTGCTGATTCTTGTTGTCTTTTCCATGGAGAGAGGAACCTGACGACGTGTGTAAATATTTCCGGTGTTCATTTCACAGTCGTTGATGTCAGACTTGTTGGCCATCTGCTAAATTTGTGTGTATTTTACAATTAGTGCATGCTCTATCATGCACTATACTGGATTATAGAAAAACAAATACTAAAATTATCCGGAGCACCGTTCTGTTTCATCGAGGCTGCAGGCTGAGCTTAATAGAATTGCACAAGGGATGATTTAGTATTATGAGGTCTATAGTCCAGTACTGGTGCATCGACAGAACTTGCACTAATTTTTATGGTAAAAAGACCCCTCAATCTCCATGCATTTTCCATAGGTCTAGGATTCCCCGTGCTGAAAGGCACTAATGCTGAAATTTCCGCACAATCACGTGATGCAATCCAACCAATCGCAGTGCATATCATACTTGACCTATTTACTAAGATATTATTTTGCTTTCCTTGCGCGCTTCACCTATATAGATCCCTTTTTTTAATGCTGCTGATAGTCTAGTTGACGTGTTGTTTTTCCCTTGCTCTCTCTCTCTCTGCCATGGTAATGGTAGATTGACTGGTCCAAAGACCTAGTTTGCTTCAAGTGAAACAAAGATGGCAAGTGGGATCCTACCCACATCCTAAATTATTTCCAGGATGCTTGTGTCATTGCAGGTATAATCCCCAGCCTACAGGCCAGCCTGTACATGAACAACTAACGAATAGTTTGAGTTAACGGGAGTGAACAAAGTGTACGCGAAGGATAGAACCGCTGCGTGTCGCAAAATGCTGTGGGTAAGGGGTAGATGGCAAGGGAGGAAAGGGGAGGTGGAATGATGGGTAGCGAGGGATTAGCTGGATTATGAATGACTGCCTCCACGCAGCTGCTGAGGAGATGGATGGATTGCCGCTATCCTAATCCTTCCCCCCTCAACCAGGCCCCATCGATATTTTTGAACTTTGTCATTTCATGCGACATTAACCCATAAAATGCCAAGCTCTAAAAGGTGCCCCACTGCTCTCACATGGTACTATGTCCTTTTGTACCTAATTGAAATTGAACTGTTGACTGCTGAGACAAACAGGCATCAGAATGAAATATGACAAAGCTGCTAAAAATTCTTGTTTCACTTTTCCTATTGTAAGTACAAAGATGGCAGAATGAATTTTACAAAATGAATTCAGAGGCAAAATTCTTGTAAGTGTAAGATTTTGCGTGAGAGATTATATCAGATACCAATAATGTTGTGAATTGAAAATAAACATTTCTTGATGGGCATGTTTATCACTTGTGTGTGTTTTTTTTAAAACCATGTCCTATGTTTATGTTGATATGTCACTCATAAGACGCTGTTTTGTTTCTTCATCTTTCCCAATGCACACAGCTGACGACGCTACGGGGATCAGTGATGGAGGACTCCATCCCGTCGACCACGAAGCACAACACGAATCGCGGCATCCCCCTGCGGGACGTCCTGGAATACCTCGCCCCCGAACTACCTCTCGGCTGCCTGCGCCTGGCCACGGACACACCCAAGGTCAGGGAGCAGCTGCTGAAAATCGACGAACAAGGGGTGAGTGACCCTTCCCTTCCTCTTCGCCAATGGCGGGAATCTTTCCTGATGAATCTTGAACGTTTTGCCCTACTCTCTTCCACCATGGCTCAGAGTGCAAGTCTACTTCATTCTGAAATTGACTCTAGTGTACAGCAAAAGATAAGATGAACACAGCAGTAGAAGTTTCATCAAAATCGGATTTACATCTAGCCAAGGAAGTTACAGAATTTTGAAGTTTTCACAAATTTGTGATTATATTATTGAACTATGGAACCATGTTTAAATCTGCTTTGAAAAGCAATACTTCAGTGGATATGTTTTGTTTTGACTGTTTTTTTTTTTTTTTCCCCAATCGGATCTGATCAGTGTCTGTAAGCAGAGCTTTTGTAACAGATAGCGAACACTACTTAGTATTACTCACAGTGATATTGCAGCACTGCGAATCTCAGCAACACAGTCTTCATTCCCATTGGAGTCCTTTTGACAGAAGTGGTTTTGAAGCATCTTAACTATTCATAAATCACTTCATCATTATTTGCTTGTAAAGGAAAAAATTGGTGCTAAATTCTGCTGTTAAATGTGGGATCTTCTCTCTCTCTCTTGTTGCAGGTCTCGAATACATACAAGGTTGGCGTGATGTACTGCAAGACAGGACAGAGTACAGAGGAAGAGATGTACAATAATGGTGAGATTTGTTAGTCGCCATTTCTTCGTTTTATAACTCATTTCTGTCTCCATTTGCAACCTCATGGGAATCACATTACACCTCAGAAGGCTCTTACCCTTTTGAAGAAGTGTGCACTATTTCTAAGAGACCAGGGGCCTACTTCATGAAGAGATATGGTTGAATTTACGCTCAATGTATTGAGCATACTGTATAAGCTGCTATTTTCATACACAGATATTTTCCCAGATGACGAGACCACGGATATTTTCGCGAGATGTTGTTTTTGCGAGTTGACACCGACGCTGTCGCAAATGCACTATTACTTTAGTGTGAGGTGACATTTTCGCGTGTTGTTAAATTTTTCGTCCAACAGTGATCTGTGAGATCTGTGAAAAATAACAGCTTATGCAGTAACTCAGGGAATTGGGCATAAGATCAATACTGATCAGTAGTCTAGTAGTCTATTTCATGAATTCCATGTCTGGGGACTTTCTGACATTGGTATAATATTGAAATATGTAAAATATTTTCAGATTTGCTCAAACTTTTGAGATTATATTGCCCTCTTTTTACTGTGTTAGCAGAATCAGATATTTTTCTCTTGTTTAAGTGATATTTCATTACTTGGATTCTTTTATCACTTTGCACCCAACACACACAGAGCACTCAAGCCCCGCCTTCGATGAGTTCCTTGAAAGCATCGGCGACAAGGTCCGTCTGAAAGGCTTCGAGAGGTACCGAGCGCAGCTGGACAACAAAAGTGAGTTATTTCAACCTAACCATGTGGTGCAACGAAATGATGTGGTAGTCCAACCCAGTATGTTCTGACATTCAAAAGTTGTGTGGTTAAAGCCATGTCAAAGCTGGAGGTCATTGAACCAATTAAATATAAGTCTGAAATTAATACCTGCAGTTTATTTTCTTTTGACTGATGCATATTTGTAGGAGCAATTAGGGAAAAACAGAGATATATCACCAAAAGTTTCTGAAAGTAAGATCAACTCCTCAAAAGTTTTATGTTTACATTGATTTGAATTATGATTTGAGGCTTGTGTGACAACATTACATTTGTTAGTTTGTTTATTGGACAGCAAGTCATGGAGTATGGGAGCTAATGTTGAGATTTTCATTCTTGTCTCTCAAACTTTGCAGCTGATTCAACGGGTACTCACTCTCTATATGCAACCTACCAGGGCAACGAAATCATGTTTCACGTCTCCACCATGCTTCCCTTCACCAATAATAGACAGCAGGTGGGTTGTTCTCCTTGTTTTTTCCTTCCCTTCACTTTCCTCAATTCTAAACTTTATGTAATTTTATCCTTATATTTCTCTCCGTTTTTCAAGTCCCATTCTGTCTTGTTTGTAGTGCCTATGTCTTTGATTGTTTCTATAAAAATGAAAAGCAACGCCACACTTGAACACAAGACTCTGAAGTGTTTGCAGAGTATGTCGCTGCTGTTCTCACGCTGAGATATAACCTTGTTTGTACAGTGTCTTGCTGTATTCATGGCAAAGCTCTCAGTGTAATAATAATAATTAAAAAAAAAAGATATACAGTGCGAGGAATGTTTAGGGTGTCTGATTGCATTGGTAATTAGGTGTCACTGTTCTGGGAATTTTTGCTCTTTCTTTACCAGGGTTATTGGAAAGGAGAATTTCTCAGATGTCACTTTACTGATAATCGAGTGACACTTAGCAAGTGTGGCCATAAAGCCAAGCTTTGAAGATGAAAAGTTGTTCTCGTTTTTGTTGAAATGTATGGTCAGTGGAACCATTTTACCAATGCTTAATGTTTCTGATGCACAGAAAGTGGTTAGAATGTTTCATCTCAGATTATACCTCCCAAGAATTGGCATGAACTTTGTTTTCTGCTGAGATTTGTCTGTAAACTGACATCCATGAGCACAACCCATGACCACAACCATTTTTTTTTTTTTTTTTTTTGGGGGGGGGGGTTTAAATAGTTTCATAACCAAGTAATTTACCTGCCACATACCACAAAGCTCCTTGCCCTCCAATGCCTGTGTACAAGTCTTTGACTAATTATAGAAAACATACTGGTACTCTATAAGCTGTTATTTTCGCAAGGGTTAATTTTTGCGAATTTCACGAATTGCCATTGGACCGCGAAATTAACAACAGGCAAAAATGTCTGCTTGCGCTGGGGTAATAGTACACGTACGATAGCCTCAATTTCAATTCACGAAAACAACATCTCGCGAAAATGTCTGAGACCTCCTCATTTGCGAAAATATCTGTACATGAAAATAACAGCTTATACAGTAATTAGGCAAGCTGTTGCAGTTACTTGATGGTGTTTAAGCACTTAGACAATTTTTATTGGTATTTCTGGGAGGTATTAATCATAAGTAAATTGTGTTCTTGACAAGTAACCATGCAGGCATACCATGATATTTCAACTAATGTGAGTTTATTGTTTTGTAAAATATTTGTGAATGCTTGGGATTGAATATCAGTGTTGATTAGTGAATCAACAAATTTTTAGCTTCAATTACTATTACTAGTATTATCTTCTTTTTCTTTTCTTTTTTCATATGGAGCAGCTCCTTAGGAAGCGTCACATTGGCAACGACATCGTCACAATAGTTTTCCAGGAGCCCGGCGCTCTTCCATTCTCGCCAAAGAATGTGCGATCTCAATTTCAGCACGTCTTCATCGTTGTCCGAGCACACAACCCCAACACGGAAAATGTTCTCTACTCGTAAGGACTCAAGTTTTGCAGATTTGCTTTTGACACCTATTCATGAAGTGCTTGCAGGAAACATTCCATGCATTCAGTAAAACATGTCTGAAGAAAGCAACATGAATATGCTTTGCATATTATGTACTTGCCACCCATTTGCTGATAAAATAATGTAAATTTATGTGATATTCATTATCTACATTGTATTGCTAGTTCCCTTCAGTGTGTTTATGTTCACAAAGGCAAATTTCATGACTGGCAGAACATACATGTGCTGCAAATGTGAAATGTTTATAAGTGCAGAAATTTTCGGAGAATTTTATGCTCTTCTGATCCATCATGACAATATTTTGTGGAGATATGGAAATATTTCTAGAAATTCTCTCACTCGCAAAGCTATACCCAAGTAAATTTGACTGAAATTAACATGGCACCAATAATTCATGTGCATTCTTGTCATATGAAAAAATAATGAGCCAGTTTGGTCAGTGTCATATGTTTTGTACCACTGAGTGGTCTTGGGCTTGGTGCCTGGTCGATCCATCTGAGCAATGCGTTGCCGTCATGTGCCCCCCTAGTAAGGGACGAAACAGAGCATCCCTCAGATAAGTCATACATAATGTGGAGATCCAGTGTATGAGAGAATCACAACTTATGCGTACGTGTAAAATTACTCTTCATTATTCCCAAGCTTTTCATGCTCTCAGTGTGCATAAATCTCTCTGCGAGACGTTGGTCACATGTTTTAACAAAAGAGATACATTGATTGATCACGAAAACTTGAGAACAATTTTCTGACAAGAGCCGCAATCCTGTAGAGTTCTCTTGAATGTTTGCATGATGAAAAGCGAGATTAAAGAAATACAAACTTGAAATTCCTCACTCCTCTGTAATATAGGCAAAGTGAGCGGGATACTTTCCCATGAAAAGATTGTTTGAATAGCATTACTTGTCAAAACCAAATGGTAAGACGCATTTCCGCATAACTTGTCCTGTAGTTGTTTGTCTTTCTTGTGGTGAAAGCATTAAGTTGTATGTCCATCACGTCTGTTCCCAGGATCGCCGTAAGCAGGTCCAAAGAAGTCTCAATCTCGGGCCCTCCCTTGCCACCGGCAGCCACATTTCAGAAGTCAAAATCCTTCACTGATTTCCTTCTTGCCAAAAGTAAGTTACTGTAGACACACAAAGGATAATTTCTCCTTTTGTTTTCCTCCCTAAACATCTGATCCTCTTAGTTGCATCATATATCATGTATCAATTGTCCTTGGATATTCTGTCTTTCACTAGGATATTATGAAATTTTATCAGCAGAAAAATATTGGCGGTGAAAGTCTGCACGTGTATAGTGTTATGACCTAATTTGGACTTTGTGTCATATTGGCAATCCTACAACTGAATATTCATTAATGGACACCGAAATCGTCCCCTGTAGATCTGGGGAATTCTCGTTACGTGAGATTCAACTGCGTAATATTTGAAAGATATCATAACCTTTATGCAGGTACTTTTTTTTTCATGGTCAGTTTGGTCTACATTTTCCATTGAAAAAGAAATAATTCTAACAGGCTTTTATGAAGTAGACTTCCAAGAATAAAAATGGCTTAGTTGACCTATGCACAATGTGGTTTGTGTGGTAACAACAACAAAAATAACAGAATCGAGCTTTCAGTGAAAAGAAGAAGCTCTCCTCGAAATACAGCAGACTTTCCAATGGTTGCCTTTTTAATATCACTTGCAGTCATCAATGCCGAAAATGCAGTCCACAAGGCCGACAAGTTTATCGCCATGGCAACACGGACACGCCGCGAGTACCTCAAGGACCTTGCCGACTCCTACGTGACGTCGACGGGCATCGAGATGGGGGGTGGGGGCAAGTTCAAGCTCTTCGACAAGAAGAAGGAGAAGACTTGTCCCAGGCCAGCCCCAGACTTCAAAGCCAAGGGAGCCCTCGTGTGGGACATCCAGGTAAGACTCAATGTGACTGCCACAATTGGATTTGTGTTATGGGGGGAGGGGGGGGGGGATTGACTTATGGACAATTTTTGGAAACTAACTGTTAGAGTCATGTCACCAATTTCAAGAACTGGTAGATGATGGTAGAAAGTATTGCAGCTTGTGATTGGTTCCTTTCTCTTGCTTCTTGACAAATGTGACGTGAAACATTTACAAGTATTTGTAACAGCTTGTTCAAGATCAGAGGAAACTTTTCTAAAACTTGATTAAAAATGTACCACTTCCTGGGTTCATATGAATACAATGCTGCGTTCCATTTCCGGCAGCAAAGACATGAAGTGCTCTCGAGGGCAGAATTATCCCCTACAGTCTGCTGTTTTGATGGCTACGAGAACGATGACCACTCAAAACCTTGCTGTAGGAAGTGCTATCTAGGCACTTATGTGCATGATCTCACTGTGTGCTCATAATCTCTTCTAACTGAGGATGATTTGCAGTGTACATGCTGTGAGACAATAGGACTTTATTAGTGACGAGGTTTCACTTTCTGTTTTTTGAGGAAGCATAGTGCTGCATAAGGAAGTGATTTTTTTTTTTGTTGTTTCGGTAGGGATTTTTTTTTTTTTCTTTAAAGTAGATGAGGATGCAGATGTACTTTTGCGTGAGCTCTACTTAGAACTCTTGCTTTCAAACCGGAAGACATAATGCCAGGTCGTCAGCCAAAACATGACCGGAGAGAAATAATATCATGGGGTAAGAAAGGCAAGTTTTTGGAAAATTATAGATTTTTCTTTTTTCACACATCTGCGTAATAGTCATAGTAGCAAAGGTGTCTTTATTCTATTGGATTTCCTACCCAAATGAGATCTATTTCCCTCTCCAGTGTATGTGAGTCAATAATGGATATCTGGCAATGTAGCAAGTGTATTAGACAAGTAATATCAGTGGAAGAAGTCAGAAGTCAGTAGCAATTGGTGAGATTTATGATAGCTACTCGTAAGTTTCCTTGAAATAAAAGTCTGGGGTGTATGGACTGCAGCCTTGTAACTTCCCCTCGATCAACTTGCTCAGAGCTACTGAGAGTTACATAATGTTTCCTCATTGCTCAAACATTCCGAATACAGGTTTACATGTGGTCACCTATGGGCAAAGACGTAAATTCAAAGGTGAAGCTTTAAAGTTGACACTTGTAGTGCGTAGTTGGTATTCTATTTTTGTTGTTTTTTTTTGCATTGTTCCTACACTGCATTTGGTTTTCTGATTTTTGTTATTGTTATTGTTATGTTGGTTGAACTGTCTTCCCTGCCCCCTTCTTTATTGTCACACATTCATATCCGTATCTAAGCTTTTCCTCGTTAAGGGCGGTTTTAGATTTGTAGCATGCCAATGATGTTGTGTTGCATTTTGGGCTCTGCTGCGGTGGACCTAAGCCCGGTTTGTGGGGCGTGATGTCCATTTTCCATGAGAGGCCATACACTATTTTGTCACTGATGTGTTTCGTTTACATCAAACTGCATGGTTTTTCTGTATCCCACCCACCCCAATCTCTCCTGTTCCTGTGATATCAACATTAAAGTTTGGAGAACTTGCCAGAAAAGAGGTCTACTATTCAGAAAAAGTTTCATTTTTATTTTCCCCATCTATTTTGTGGGATTTTGTATAGAGGCGATGTATATACACGCATGCGGTACTTCTTGGAAAGTGTTGTTTCAGAAACTTAGCAATTTATGCTTTGCTGTACTTTCCATTCCAGTCGCATAGTAGGATTTACGTTTCCAGTTTGCACTTTCACAAATGAGTTTTGTTTTTTGAAAGTCATGGTTATTTAATTCCTGTCCAGGTTTTCTTCTTTTTGTTTTTCCCTAGTTATTGTATGGAAGTACCCTTGTATCATTTGCAAAGTATTTGTTTTGTTAGCAGTGTATACATTTATATATTTTTGTTAGTCTGTCTCTGCGCTTGGTGTTTTGTTGACTTGGCATTGGATTAAAAAAAAAACACTGTTTGCATTTAAGTGCTCTTTTATTTACAAGTTTGATAGTGATTTTGAACAAAACAAACCCAATAACACATAAAATCATTGAAAGATGCACTGGGTTTTTTGCTTTTACATGATAAATGCCGAGCACAAATGTATATATTTTCTGTCAAATCATTATTCCAGTTGAAAAAAAAAAATGCTTCTGCGTGTTCATTATCTTTTGTTGAAATATTTGTCACCTCCTTCTGCCCTGCCACCTTTGTTTTTACCCCACCACCATCCTTTGTATACCATGTACATACATTGCACTTTATTGTTGATGAATGACATCATATTGCCTATGTCATAGTGGATGCAATGGTTGTCACTGTAGTGTAAGAAATTTATCAATTTTTTCTTTAAATGTGGTCACCTTTTTATGCCATGCATGGCTTGTGAACAAGTCATCCAGATTGTGCACGATGTGCTTGCTGTAGTAGTGTGATGCTGACATCAGCCTGTGTGCTGTAACAGTGGTGACCATACACTCCAACATGTCCTCGCCGTATGACTCACACTTTGGATCTGTAAAATCATCAGGCAGAAAGCTGACTTACCTCTGTGTGAAATGAAAGCAAGTGACAACTGATGTAAAGCTACAAAACAAAACAAAGCAAAATCAACACACAAAAAACCCACAGAAACCCCTGTTTTGCAAAGACCTTGCCATAACGTATTAAATTTTATAGTGCTGTCTTTCTGAAAATGCCATGATCCTAAAGTGAATTTGAATTGAGAGCACATGAAAAAAAAATGTACCATTTCTAGGAAATGTGCAGTTATACACACTGCCATCCATCTTTGTCATAGAAACGCTCATTTAAAACAGCACAATGATACATTTGCCATAACATTTAAGGTAGCAAGTCAGCAATGGGCTCATGGCAAATGTTTTTTTCTGCTTTATTTTTTCATTTGGAAAATGTACATTTCCATTCCATTTCCATTTATTTCATTTTCAACAAAGAGTGCTAGTGTAAAAAAAATGGCACAAGAATAGAACATGCAATATAAAGTACATATTCTCAATCGTTCAAAATATCATATAGACACAGTGAATTGAGGAAGAAATGAATACACATGGACATTCTATTTACTGCATAATGTTGAAATAGAGAGGAAGCTAAAAGGTAGAGCTTGTAATATGCTTTCCCCTCAAAACCAATATTGATAAAGTGCAAAAATGTAACCATGTATGGGAATATATGCTTTGTGTGTTGAAGTAATTGTGTTTAAAGAAGCTCTCCAGCCCAATTATCAAATGTTGGGAGTAGATATTCATTTTTTTATGAGCTCAATTTTTGAGATATGAGAGTTGTGCTGTTTCCATATGGGTGCACTTGCATGACATGTCATGTACATTTCATTCTTCTTTACAATCAGCTTGTACTTGAGTCCTTGGTTTCTCTGAAGAAGCTTTAGATGTACACATATTCCAATCAGTTTGCTCTGTTTTATGCTCACAAATAAGCAAACAACGGTGGTGATGATGATGATGATGATAATGATGAATGTTATGATAATACCTGGTAGTACCAGTGATAATAGTAATGGTGAAATAATTTTGATGATGATGTTGATGATAAAAATAAAATATTTCTGTGAAATTCTGAGCTTACACATGGTAGGGATCAATGGGATGATAGATGAAAAACTGGAAAACTGTCTTTCAATAGTTTGTCTACCAGAAGGGAATTCTGTTTGTTTGTTTGTTTTTGATTTGGTTTTGTGTTTTAGTCATTGCTATGTCAAGCATATTTATATCCTGCGTTGCAAGCGGTTGTCAAAGTGATTGTTCTATGCCTATCCCCCTGTACATTTTAAGAAGAGAGTCATGAAGTAAAGCTGGATAGGTAAATGACCACACAATGTGTCAGAGCTACCAGACTCTCTTCAGATGCGCAGTCACAAAAATGTTCGGCACTGCATCCACTTCATGAGTGTTATCTTTTTTTTTCAGTTGGGAAGAAAAAAAGTAATGCAATGATGCCAGTGAAAAGAGGAATTTATGCACCCAATCCATTGTTATACTTTTGGGCTGTACTGGTGCTGTGTTGGTACCTGCGGAAATAACTGTACTCTTTATTTCTTGACCCCTCTCTACGTCCAGGCGGAGGACTTCAGCCTGTCTGACCCCGTGGAGTGCATGCTGGCCATCTCAATGGACATGATGGTTCTGACCCACCTCAACACTAGGGAGGTCCTCTTCAGCATCCCCTGTAGCTCCATCATCGGCTGGACGCCGTATCCTCATGGGTAAACAGGGCGGGGCTTCCACCGACTGTCTAAAAGCATTAATTTTGTTTTCAGTTGATATTGTGCTGCAGATTTTGAATTATTTCTCTCTGTTGTCAAAGTGGATATTACTTATTGAAGATATCTGTCTGTCTGCCTTTGTGTACCACAGAAGATGTGCAATTGTACATCGCTTACAAAGTATGATTACTTCAGTAAAGAATGAATGTCACATGATACAAAACTTACAGTGTTTATTTCCTTAGATTTTTTAATACATATTGAATTTTTTATTTAGGTGGGTTTTTTGCAGATAATAATAATTTAATTTTCCAACAGAACATCAAATGAATATAAAAGACTCATACATTATTATTTGCTGACAATATAGTGTGATGAATATATCAAATTTTTTTTAAATGCCTACGTCATGTAAATGTGATATGCAATATATATAATCTATGTTTACAAAAATATTCCTGTAAGCGGCGTTAAAGTAATGTTCTAATCTATAATACAGCCAGAATGATATCTTATGTTGAGGCTTAGAGACACCTTCCACCTGTTAGTAATTTGATACTATTTCATACTATCTTGTGTGTTCCGTGTGCCCAGTCTGAAGCTGTACTTTAACGAGGGGAACTGTGTTAGGTTACGGATCCCTGACCAGGAACTGGATGAGGTGCCGGAGATAGTCAAGAGATTTGAAGCCGTATCCAATGGAACCAGGGTAAGAGGAGTTATTTGTGGCAATGGCAAGGCCATGTGGTCAAGCACATGATTGACCAGTCTAGATTCCAGATCTGATCTGGTCAGACATTAAAGACAGACACTAAAGACAATTTTTATAGTATGATGTGATGATTTACCCATATATGTTGCTAAACTCTAAGTGAGGCAAACACCTGTAGCATTTAATGTCGTGAAATATCTTATTTCATACTCATAAAGGCTTTTCTGTGATTCTAGGACATTTTTTTTTGTCTGGAAGTAGCTTGTTTTATACTCATAGAGGTGGTTGTTGTTGTTGTAGTTTTTTCTTGAGGTTAAAGATGGAAAATGGTCTAGTTGTATAAATGAGATGTAACCACTTTGACATTCTGTTACCAAATGGTAAATAATACATACCAGACTGTTTTGGTTCCAGGGTTACAGAGATTCCATATTTTGTAAATAAATGTGTTTGAAATTAATAAAATATGCTTTGAATAGAAAGGGAAAGAAATTATTGCAATATACAAAGAATGAGAGCATAGTTTCTTACTCTCTCACATTTTTGTTTTGTTTTGTTTCCATTGCAGACCAAAGAGATCACGCTTCGTCGCAATGGCCTTGGTCAGCTTGGCTTCCATGTACACTACCAGGGCATAGTGGTTGAGGTGGACCCGTATGGCTTCGCCTGGCAGGCTGGCCTCAGGAAAGGGGCAAGGCTTGTGGAGGTGAGTTCTCCACCCCAAAAGAAAGCAGGAATCTCTCTCTCTCTCTCATTCTCTCTCCCTCTGTGTCCTTCTCTTTCTCTTCCTCTCTGTCTTGAGTAGCTAACAACAATACTATTACCTTCTTTCTTTTTTTTCTGATGCAGTCTAAGAGAAGAAAATAAATTCATATTCAAGAGATTTTGTCATCAAGTGTACAGTTTGGTTCTTTTCTCCTCTTCTTCTTCTTCTTCTTCTTCTACTTCTTCTTCTTCTTCTTCTTCTTCTTTTTCTTCATCTGCTTTGCCTTTTATCTTTTTTGGGGGGAGGGGGAGGGGGAGGGGTACTGTAAAAGAGGATATTTTTGCATGAGTAATTTTTCACGCTCGGCCGGGTAAGATGAATTTCGTGTGTTTTTAATTCTGCATTATCGGGACAATGACTACTGGAACGTATGGCATGCAAAAATATTTGCGTGCTTTTATTTTCGCGCTAGCTTCTGTTTGCGCGAAATGTGCGAATATTTCCACTCCACGAAAATATCCACTTTTACAGTACTGAATGAAATAATTCATGATGTACCTGTGATGACAAAATCACTCACTAAGAGTGCAATTTTGAGGTACTCAAGTGATAACGCTATGAAAGTATGCTTACATACGGGAGACATAACTGCCCGCATTTCACTCAAGCTTTATTTAATATTTACTGATAAAGCCTGATTTGACATGGTCTGATCTTTCCACATACTCAGATCTGTGAGATAGCAGTGTGCACCCAGACACATGAGGAGATGATCGATCTCTTGAGGACGTCGCAGACGGTCAAAGTGGTGGTCGTGTCCCCCTGCGAAGACGGCAGCCCAAGGAGGTGTGTAATCGCTACAGTGACAGCCATTACTCCCACCCCCCCAAAAAAAAAAATAAAAAATAAAACACACAAACAAACAAACAAAACATAGCACACAACATGGATTAAAGCCAGAGTTAAGTTCTCAGAAGAGCTCAAAATTCATCTTCCACCGTCTGGAATTTGCTCGCAATGCATTAAAAGGGTCTACCAAGAAATTTGTCTGGCTGATATGATTTTCCAGGATATTGAGTTGCTTAGGAGTATTCTAAGATCAAAAGGTGTAAAATAATTTCAAACATACATGTACATGTAGTACACAACTTTTATTCCTGAAGCACCCTCCCCATTCAGTAGTAGGTAGGTAGAACTTTACATGATGATCGATCATGCCCTAGCAAATGTATTTTCCAACAAGTTATTTTTTTTCATTATTGCCCAACCCAAATCTTGTTATTACAGCATATTTTCTTACATTTCCTCTGCATATGCATACATTTCAGAGCAAATATTGGCAGTTCTTCAGGCATTTCAGAACTATTTTTTTTTTTTACTTTACATGCTAGCACTTGCGTTCATATGTTTCATGCATGTGAGAAAGAATTATTGCATTTAAGAGTGAAATTGAGGATTCCATGTTACCTACTGTATATGCTGAATATTTTGCAAGGTTTTTATTTTCCCAGATTTCACGAATCAGGTGCTATATACGAAATTAAAGACACACAAAAATAACGACTCTGATCCCAATGTGAATGTGACGCACACATATACATTTCTCCATTCAGTACAGTACTCCATGATCGCGAATTTAATCACTTGCGAAATTGTCGGGAAGTCCCAATTTGCGAAAATTTAGACTCGCTAAACATATGGTGTATACAGTATGTGTCTTTATCAAAATCTTAAGCTGTAGAGATTTTTTTAACTAGGGATATTTGTTTACCTCACGCAGGGGAAGCACTCCTCTTGAATACACAGGAAACAGCGATGCAGTAACCCAGCAGGGCGGGGCACGGCTAGGCTTCAGCCGGGCCACAAGCAGTGGCAAGGGACCACACAAAGTGACGACATCAGTGGGCAGTGTGCCCAACAGAGGTGAGAGTCTGCACAGCCTTTTGTTTGCACTCAGTGTAGTTAGTTTTGAGATATTTCGTGCTCACTTTGATTTGAGATGAAGAAATTGTACATCTGAACATTGAAATGGTCGCTATATGGTCACTAGGCCATCTTTTGTGTCCAAATCTGTGTTGAGAGAAAAGGAAAGCGTTTTATCCAGTATTGCTGTTTCTTCTGGTTACCATTCCTCTTGTGCTACAGGCGACTCCTGTGATAATGAATTCCTTGGAATTGGTAGATATCTTTCGTTGGATCAAAATTTCATTGTAGCTGAACAAATAGATTATACAAAGATATATAGAAAATAAGTTTGGGACTTGAATTTTTGCTTTATTGTAACAAAGTTTTGTTATAACTGTGTTTTCTTGTAATGGGAAGGCACTGTACATGTATGCTTCATACTTTCATTGTGTTTGCAGTCTGGTTCATTTGGTATCACAAGTATTTGGTGGAAGAGTTACTTACAAATAGTTCTGTGCTTTTCAGATGCAAGAACCAGAGGAGCCCACCATTCCCGCTCTGTATCGACACCAGGCCAGCCGGCTTCCAGTCTCATGCACTCAGCCCCGACCACACCCCTCTATCCGCCCACCCCCAACGATGAAGCCCTGCCGGCTAAGGGGAGTGTACGTTCTGCCATCTCCACCTTCGAACGGCGCATCAACGCCGACGGCTCCTCCAGTACCGGCCAGCACCACTACCGGGCGGCTGTGGACTACTGGAAGGAGGTCAACGCCCGGGCGCGACAGCAGGCCAACTCCGGAGGGAGCAGCGTCAGTGGCGTCAGCGTCGCCAGCGGAAACTCTGCCCCGGTGGGGTCTGGTGGACACTCCCGAGGGCTGTCCCAAGAGTCAGGGGACAAGTCCTTCATGCGGATGGTACACGAGAGGAGGAGTGCCAGGGAGGTGAGGAGGAGACCCAATGACACCCAGGCCCGGCTCCGCAGCTCCCAGGAGGAACTGGACCGGATTGGCACGGGGACTCACTCCAGGCAGGACTCCCTAGAGGACAATCTCGACAGCTACAGAAATAGAGGTATAGTCACTTTATTGTGTGTGTGTGTGTGTGTGTGTGTGTGTGTGGGTGGGTGGGTGGTGTGAAATGTATTCACGTTTAGGCAGAGATGCCAACTATTATTATTTTTTGCAGTGTTTTTTACTTTTCTTTGCCATAAGTACTGCGGGTTTTATGGAAAATACTGTTTTTCTCAAATTGTATTACTACACATGTCTATAGCAAGAAAAGTAAAAATACTGTTTTTCAACAAAAAATTCTGCTTTTCAGCCCTCAGAATACTGCAATGCTGTTGTAAAGGTTGGTATCCTTGTTTAGGAGTTTAGGAAGAGGTCAGATTTGATAAATTATTGTTTATTTACGTATCTGTTGTGAGTGTGGATGTGCAGACCCTTTGTTCAAAGATGAATCCATATGAATGTTTTCCTTTGCAGTGTACAAAGAACCTGGTAAGGCGACGAGCTGGCAGAGACAAAGTGATCAGAGCCCGTACCCCCAGGACAGAACGAGAGAGACTGACCAGCAGCAGGCCCAGTTTGTCACACCCAAGGCCAGATATCCCCACCACAATGTAGCCCAGGTAGGTCGTTGGGTCAAAGGTCAACAATTGTTTTGTGTGTCATTAGTGAATGACCATTCATTTTTAATAGCTTCAACATACATGGACAGAAAATTTATCTTCTTCAGTGATAAGAACAGTGGAGTACACGTTGAATTGCTGTCATTTCTTTAATAATCTCTATCCTGACAGCATAATCAGGCATGTTTTGATGAACTTTTTTTTTATTTGCAGAAATACACCGAGCATGCTCTGCCACATACCCTCCCTGTCACATTCCATAGACAGCTGAAAGATATGTCTACATAATTCATTACCAACTTGACGTTTAATGAGTATTGGTTCAAACTTATCTGAGATTGAGATTCTTCAGGTTCACAAAGTGGCAAGTGAATATATTCTAGACAAAATAGAGTCTATGTCATTAATGTCTTTCTGCTTTCTATTGAAGAGTCTTGATTTATGCTTTTATTTTGGTTGTGTTTAGTTATAATTTGTGGTCTACAATACCCATCTGTCTGATGCAGGCAACCATCAAGAATACCAACACAAGTGATGAGAAGTGGTATGACACGGGAGATGATGCTAATGGTTACCATGACGACGGGGTGTCCGTTTCTAAGGATGCAGCAGACGCCATGTATCAGACCTCCTTGTCTGCCTCCTCCTCCCTGACAAAGCAAGAGCCCAGGGATGAAAGCCGGGGCAACTACGCCACAGCAGAGCGCTACAGCCCCACCGAGCAACTCTTCCAGGTGCGAAGCCGGGAGGGCGTTGACATGGAGCAGCCTCGCCTCCAGCGCCCCACCCACCTGGCCGGCATTGTCCCCCACCACCATGCCACCATGAGCAGCATCAGTGACCAGTCTACCCACTCCACCTTGTCGGGAGGCTCTGGCAGCAGAGAGTTTGGCAGCCTGAGGGCCAGACAGTCCCCCGCCCGCAGCCCCATGCCCCAGAGGGCCCCCAGCCCGGAGACGGTCAAGAAGAGGGCACAGAGTCCCCGCAGGGGTGGGGCAGGGGACTATGGCTCCTCTCACCGGAGGGGTGTACCATCAGCATCGTCCAGCAGCAGTATGAGCGAGTCCAGCACAAGCCCTAAGATGGCTAGGAGGTAAATTGGCCTTCATCAACCAGGCTCAGGTTTCAGTAAAGACAAACAAATAGTAAACAAAATTATGTGTAAAGTTCAATGTACATGTGTAGCAAGCTAGCTTGACTAAACATCCTACTACTAGTAATGTAGATCCAGCCTAAAGAATTTCCTATATTGATGTTTGATTATAATCTGGCATTTTTGCCATGGGGCGAACATTCAATTATTCTTTCTTTTTTTTTAAGAGGCAGTGTGTTTTGGAGTTTACCACCTGTCATGGCCTGTTCATCATCCCAGTACCTGTGGAAGTGTCATTCAAACTTTCATCAAACACAGAAAAGAGGATGACATAATGCCAGAATATTGCTTGATGAGAACTTGGGGGAAAAATCAACAAGAGCCAATGTATTATGGTGTAGAGCAAATTCTCAAAGTTTGGAGTTTGTTCATTAACCCCTCAAAAAAAAAAGAAGAAATTTTGCTTCAGTGCATGAAACTGGGTACATTGTCACTGTACAAGTGCTTAACATTATTGTCTCATAGGTTGGTTTAGCAATGTATTTCCACAAGGTACTATCTCCTGTTTTGGGCAAAACATGGGGAAGGTCACTATGATATACGCACAAAGATACCTGATTCACATAGAGTGTTGTTTTGCGTAGGCATTAGTGTTGACACTGATTTTCTGATAATGCAACACCTCAATTTTGTTTCTGATGTGTCTTTCTTTAATATAGAAAGACATTAATGACCATGCTCTGGTTCATATCTGTGTAGTCCTTGCATATTCTTCATCACAAAACTATCTGTCTGTATTGCCAACTCCTTTTTAGTTTATTTTAGAAATTTGACTGTCTCATTCTAAAGTCTACATGTGTTAGATGGTGCTTTAAAAGTTCAACTGATTAAGTAGAATAACTCTTGAATGACATGCAATGTTGGTGACTTGGGAAAAAAGGCACTTAGTTGTTTAAACCGACCTGAACCATTATACATGAAAGACTTTGTCATCTCTCTTCACAGAAGACCCCTGGAGAGTAGCAAGTCGTCAAACGAGTCCCTGGTCACCCGTCCCCGTGTCAACTCGGCCACCACGCCGACGATGAGGACGGCGGTGACCACGCCGCTCAAGACGCAGAGTGACAACCGGGTCCAGGACGATCTCAGGAAGCTGCTTGCCCCCGAGGCATTCAACAGTGCCTCGGAGCGGGAGAGGAGAGAGGTATGGGGTGCCAAGAGTGGGCGAAGATAACAACAATGCCTTAAGATAACCAAACATATCATGTAGTAGGATCTTCCTTAAAGGGGAATTCCAGACCAAGTGAGTATGTTGATGATGTCATCACCTCACAACTTGCCGCATAATTTGTACATAAAAACTTGAAATTCCCTTCTTTTTTTAAAAATCATACTTATGCCCTTGTCCCAAATCCAAATATATCTGAACGATCATTATTTTGACATCATTTAGCCAGGATAGACATTATGTTTTGCACTTTTATAACAGAAAAGTTAAGTTTTGTCAGTTTTTTGTACGCAGTCGGGAAAATTGTGAGGTGATAACTTCGTCAGCTTGCAACTGTTGGAGAACTGTTTTGCAGAAATAAGCACAACTTCACAGCTTCATGACTTCCAAATTTTGTATATACTTTTTATCAATTTTTTTTTTTTACTGTTGTGCTTGTAAATTTCTACACTTTCTTTTCAAACTAACTCATAACTGGTCTGGAATTGCCCTTTACCTTTGTCCTTACCACTTTCAACAGTTTGGCATATGATGACAATGCTTTTTCATAGTAGTGGTTGTGTGATGGTTAACTAATACTGAGGAGTGTTTGTTAGAGAAGAAGACTTGTTAACAATGTTTGGTTGGTTTATTGTTTGTTTGTTGTTTTTTTATGTCGTACCTGTCAGATTTCAGTCAGGGTTTGGTGAATGTGGCATCTAGTCTTTATATATGCCACCTGAAATTACTATTGTATGTTTTGTCACACAGTTTGTTGATTAAGAATATCAGACAGTGACTTTGACCAGTATAACCCTCCTTCTATGACTAATCCTGCACAGGATGCACCGCATAATCAAATTGGATTAATTATGTTTGTTCACTTCTAATAATTGTTTACAATGATATGCACTGCTCACCTTGATATTGTGTACTGTTGTTTAAACTGGTTACTGTGAGCTGTGTGTTTGAAAGATTTTATGACGTGCACAATTGTGAACTGTTGCACCACTCACAAAATTGTATTAGAATAGGAGACATCATCTGTAAAATATGCAGAGTATAGAGTGTAGCGAGGTATGACAGGGTCTTGATGGTGATTGTAAACTATTGACCTGAGATGCTAGTCCAGCAATGGCAAAATGATAATATTTATAGATTGCAACTGATGGACAAATTGCCCTTTGTCGACGTAAATGAACAGCAATTATTCAGTATCTTAAAGTAGTAGTCATGATAAAAATCATAGTCATGCATACCCGAGTAAAAATGGTTCAGAGGTTTGAATATATACATGAATAACTGAGTACTCAATGTATCTGTTTGATTGAAGCTTTCATTCTTATTCACTGTATAAATGCGACAATGCTATCATAATTTGGTGAATTGAAAGTGTAAAACAGATTTGACATGTAAAGCTGAATTAACGAAAAGAAATTTCAAGTTTCTGGAGACAGTATTGTTCTTCACTGTTGTTTGGATATCATATAATTCTTCAACGACCCTATAAATCTCTGACAACTTGATTGCAGTACGTAGGCTCATTTAGTTCAAAAGATGGAGAACAAATATTGTGTACCAAAATGTATGTAACTAGATATTCTAAATGAAATAATTGTCTGCATCTCAATGTATACTTGCCAATGCAAACTACACTTTTTTGGGAGGTATTCTAGGGGCCTTATGATGTTACTCTGTATCAATAGTAACTTGTGAAAAAAAGAGGAAGCAAATTTGGACTAAAATGTGTACACATTGTAATTAAATATTGTCTAAATGAGATGAAACAGTATGCATACATGATAAACAGTATGTAATGATGGCCAAATTCTATGGAAAGATGAATGATTTGATGAAACTGTGAGGTGTGTGTTTTGTAGAGAGTTCAGGTAGCCATTTATTGCCTCAATGCAGAAACACTGTAATTTTGATAGTGTGTCGAGTTAATGCACATCATGTGCTTTGTATGCACACAAACTGTAAAAATAGATATTTGCATCTTATTTTGTGGTTCTCTCATCCCTTGACCCAAATGATAAAATCATCAGTGGATGTAAGAAAGTAACATTGATTGTTCTCCCAGAGCTCAAAAATGGAGTCTAGATAGAAACAAACTTATTAAGCTAAGTTTGTACTCTCTGTTGTGTTCATTGTTGTGTAACTTTCTGTACTCTTCTTTTCCCCTGTTTTTCTTTCCCCATCTCCCCTTTTTTTACCCCTTACATAAACTTGGTTCCCACCCCTCCCTTACACCCCTGCTCCCATCCTGGTTTCCTCTTTAAACCCTTCCAATTCTATTCCTTCATTTTGTGTATGAACATTTAACTTTGTATGCCCTTTAACACACATCATGGATGACTGTAAATATTGTATGTTTTAACCATCATTTTTTATATCATGAATGTGACATTGCACAATTTTTTTTTTCAAACGTCAAATCATTTGTTGTTTGATGTCATACCTTCTCCTGTATGCAATACGACCATGTTAATGTCACAATGAATCTGGCAATGAAAATATATTCTAACTACTGAAAATGGCATCATGTTTTGTATACCCTTGTCTTTATTATGCATGAATACATTAATATTTGATATAAATGCATGCTTTGTTGTCACTTTTTCCATGTGTTCACATATCATACCATATCATACACCCTCATTTATCTGTCTCCATATCCCTCGTTAACATCAAATATGCATATATTAACAAATACATCTGCTTGAGGGAAAAAATCCTCCTACTCCCATCATTCTCATTCATCTGTGTGATATGTTAATGATTGTGTAACCCACATCAACATAACATAGCACCAGACGCTGAACGGCGAAACACTCCACTCTTCCTCCATTACCATCAATGTCCCGAGCAATCCCAAAGACATCCCCAATGGCCACGGCGCCGGTAGAGATGAGACCGACCTGCCCAACCACTCCTCCTCCTCCTCCTCCTCCCTGAGCCCCGCCCCTTCCCCCATCATCCCCGCCTCCTCGTCTATCACTTTCACCCTTCCCGGTCCCCTCCAGACAGGTACCGAGGAGGATCAGGTCGTGGCTACCACTAACCGAACTCCGCACTTCCAAATCTGCATCTCTCGCGTTCCTAATTCGGGGGTAAATATTCAGCCCATCTTCTGTCAGTAGCCTCCACTCTCTTCCTTACGTGCTTTTGCTGTCCATTTAAATCAGCAGAGGTTTGGACAATCTTCGTCAAGATGAAACACTCTTGTGACATGACCATTCGCCACAAAATCAGGAAACGTTCACCGAATATCCCAACCAGATTCATCCCTTTATTTGATGTGTTCTCATACTAAATCTACTGTGTGACAGCCATTATCTTGTCATGTACACATGTATAATGTGTTGTGACATGTGGTAAAGCGTAATCTTTTGCGTATAGTCCATATTGACTCTCTGGACTTTGCCATTTTTGACATTGCACCAGTTTATTGTGGTGAATGGTCCCATTTATTTAGTCTTCTCACTTTTAACAGACTTGCTTGAGAATACACATTTTAATACTTGGGTTTTTGGAGGTAGAAAACCTTTAATCTTGTTTTGTATTCATCAGATTTAGCATGTGTGTAGTGCCTGTAGATTGTTGTGCAGTGCCTCTAGATTTTTATGTGATGTTTCTGCCTTTTCCTACATATGTAATTTTTAATTGATTCATTTTTTTTGCCTATAAATTAACTTTAAGATAAATTCAGTCAGTATTGATTCATAGACTGATTAGTCTTAATTTCTTTCCTTTTTTGTGCAATCTCAAGTTTTGTGAAGTTTAGATAGAGATTCTATCCATTGTAGTGGAAGAAATCTGTCGACAGGTTATCACAGTGTTGAGTGGTCCACATAGGAATTTGCTGTCATGTTAAGTCCAATGTTACACATTGTTACCTCTGACAGACTCCAGGCCCCGCCCTGCACTCCCAGCCCCCACCCCTGAACCGCACCCTCTCGGAGGAGAGCATTGGCAACCGTGTGGGTACCTACCCCAGGAGGAAGCAGTCCCACCCTGCCACAACCACTGGCTCCGACTACATTGTGACCAGCACTCAGTCGGGCGCCATGCCTAGCAAGATGCAGGCAGAGAAGACAATGCTGCAAGGTATGACCTCTCCTTTCTTCTTTTGTTACCCTAAAAAAACTCCACTCTACTTTCCAGGTTGACTTTAACAGCTGGAGTAAAAATAAAAACAAGCAGAACAGCTAAAGTACCATCCACATGGCCCCCTCCCCCCACCCCCCCCCCCAAAAAAAAAATGAAGACATTTGGATTTTGAAATCTTGTGTTTTTACAAAGCTGATGTCAGTCACAACAGGAGATGCAAATGAGATGTGAAAATGATGTCATGGCCTCACAAGTCTGGTAGCCCTTTTCAGAGATGTCTGTCTATTTGATATTTGATAGGTATGTGTGTATTTGTGTGTTTGTGGGGGGGGGGGGAGGTTAATATGTTTTCAGCCGATATTTATGAATAGAAATAGTGCACATATGCAGCAATGGAAATGTATTCTTGGACATTCTCGACTGATGCACAAATATGTGTGCATGAGTCAATGTGACGGGAACAAGAAAAAGTGTAGCACTTTGTGTCGTGTGTGATGTGCGTTCAGACAGCGCTGACTAGTGTGGCAGGTGATAATTAACTTTGTTCTACAGTATTTATGCCCCACTGCATGTCTTGGCTATGCTTGTCATAGGGAATATGACTTTGATTGCTAATCTTCATGTGCCTTTACGCCATGTGATTTTCGTGCTTCTGTATGTCTGGTAAGACGCTTAAAGTGTAATATATATTTCGTCTGCAGTTGTCTGCATTCGTAAACCCTTTGTCTCTTCTCAATCAAAGCTACTGTATGTGTCATGCCCATGGAAGACATAGGTCGCTGTGACTTGTCAAACAGAAATCTGGGCTTGTACATAGATCTTATATACTTTTTTTTTTGTTTTTTTTTTTGTCGTCTTCTTCTGTTGAAGTGGAGAATTCACCACAGGGAAAGGAGTTGCTTTTAAAGAAATCAATTAGATTAGAGTGCAACCAGATAAACGACATTTTAGCAAACTTGCACAAAGAGTTAAAAGTTACAGCAGGTATGATGTTTGCATCAAATTGAATCTTATTTAGTCTCATGTAGTCCTATTTTTGTGTAGCATTATCAGTAGCAAAGAATCCATGAAAAGGTTACCTAGGGCCTTTTGTCTCTTTTAGTGTAAATAATGAGAAAGAGAGATGTAGAAACTGACAAGAATCAAATGGAGTCTGCATTCTGATCTCTTCCAACACTGATTGATCGACAAAATGTTTGAATTTGGTCTGGCCTTTCATAGAAATCTTTTGAGTTGACGTCACGGTTGACCTTCATGTATGTACAGGTGTTGGGGCTGACATTATTTGTGCAATGGTAGAGATCCATGAGTAAAGTATTCATCAAAATGCTATGCAGGGAAAAGGCAGTCACATATTGTGAATGAAGTCACATTCATCAACGCAAAGACACCAAGGGGAAAAAATGAAGAAAAAAGAAGAAATGGGCGGCATCAGCTCAGCATGTGATATATACACGTATATTTACTTTTTTTTTCTATTGGTAAAGGCAAGCACTTCTGTTTACACGGAAATGCTACTATGCACTTGAACTTTTCATGTCGTCTAAGCCCCCAAACCATTGAAAATAACATAATTCAATGCCAGACGAGGAGATTAATGCCATTCCCTACCCTATCTTGACCTTTGACCCCCTCCTTTCCCCCTTCCCACGACACTGGCGTGCCCCAGGCGAGATGAGACAGCATGGTATGTCCGCCAGCACAGACAACCTTTCATCTGGCTTTCCCCTACCAGACACGTCTACCGCCCTCGACTGGGACAACCTGGTGAAGGCGGCCAAGGAATTCCATGGTACAGTTCTCCGCTTCCCCCTGCGCATGCCTCGTCATCATGTATCAAATCAAATTCAATCCCGCATAATCTCCATCTTTGTCGGCATTGTCGTCGTCATCATCATCATCCTAATCATCATGATATGTCACTCCTCTCTCGTACTTCAGCATGATGGTACTCGCTGGTAGCCGCCGCCCACTGGGTTTCCCTCCATCTTACATCTTCCCTTTCCAATGCATCTCTCCCCCTACATGCATGCATCTTTCACCATTTCATGCCGCATCTTCAAATTCCATGAAAAAAAAATTCCACAAGAAAGATGCAGTGACTCATAGTGTGCTGTTCTCAATAGGAAAGATCTACAAATTGTATTTCTGCAAGCCATTACCCTTATCGTGTAAATCTGTAAACAGCAAAATTTTATGATCATAATTTCAGTAAATTATCATCACTTTTCGAAAGGTTGGACAGGATGTGTCAGGAGAAACCTCCATTTTCTGAATATATCTGAACAGGTGCAGTTTTATCAGTTGGAAGCATAACATAAAAAAACAGCAAACCTAAAGAGTAAGTTGTTTTACAGACGATGATGAATCTTCTTCAAAAGTAATGCTTACTGTAGCCCCCTTGAAGTAGAAGTGCTGCCCAACTTCATTATTTAGCAATAATAGCAAAAAAAGTAACGTTGTCAACTACTGTATAAGTGGATATTTTCGCGCAAGTAATTTTTTCACGCTCTGCCTAGTAAGATAAATTTCGCATGCTTTTACTTCTGCGGAATCAAGACATTACATAGTGGTACATAAAACAGGCAAAAATATTTGCATGCTTTTATTTTCATGCTAGTTTCTGGTCTTGCAAAATACATGTACATTTCTGCTTTTTGCAATGTGATTATTATAATGATCATTATTTTTGTCTCAAAGAAGGAACAGACACTATGACAGCTATCCTAGATAAACTTGTGCTCATAGTGTTGTAGTTCAGAGATTACAGCCACAGAACAGCTCATAGAAGGCTCAATTGACAATCTGCAACTTGCATCCAGCATTCTGTGCATCTGCTTGTGGGTGGTGTATTAACCAAGATTATCTCTCCCCCTTTCCATCAATAGCTAGCCATTGCTCGCATGTATCTTGGCATGACTTCATCACTACCATATGATTGGATATATTCATCTCTGCTCAATTTTCAATTATATGTCTGCCACTCTATCTCTCACTATATCTGTATCTATCTGTCTTTATATTTATATGTTTGTCTGCCTCTGACAGCATCTCTCTTTCTCTCTCTTCTTCTTTGTTTATCTCATATATAGATTCATCATGTATAAAAATAATAATGTATTGCTCTTCTATTCTTATCACCCATATAATCCGCTGCATGCATATGTTTTTATTTTGTTTATGTGCCTGTGTAATCAGGCCTTCAGAGTTGTTTGTCTATGTCTGTACACTGTAAGTGGTAGTGTTTATGAGGTCACAGACACTAATTATTGGATTGGAAAACTGTCTCCTGTTTGCCAAGAATTTTAGCTCAGAGGCTTATGCCAGATGTTAAGTTTCTTTCACTTTTCATAAATGCATTATAAATGGACACCCTTGTTTTCAGTGTGCAAAGAGCATGTACATTAATTCCTTTCCTATTTGATCCTGAAATTATTTCTGTGATGTCAGGCCAGGTGTGCAGTGTCCTGCAGTTTAGAAATGGATGCATTTTTGAGTGATTTGTATTGACCACTCCCTTCTTTCAGCTGAATAATGTATTAATGCATCGTGAAAGAGAATGCATTGAGACTCAAACTTGTTGTGTGACCACAAAAGTATTTGGACTAATGTAGATGTAGTCTTGGACATCGACGATGTGACAGCAGAATACTGTATACGCTATATATTTCGCGGGGGTTTTATTTTCGCGAATTTCGCGAGTCGGGAGCTATTCGCGAAATTAACAACACGCGAAAATATTACCTTCCAAAATGAATCCCTTGCCTTGATGATACGAACATTTCAGTACCAGAATACCATGTCACGGCTTACCGAACAGACCATACTGGCTAAGCTTGTTTACGCACGTCCACATCTACTTATGAATACTGTAGAGAGCCAATCCATTATCGCAAGGGGACCACTCGTCAGAAATCTAGCGCAATAGACTTTCCACTTCAAAAATGTTGAATTCTAACTTACTAGTTCGCAGAGTTTGGCAAGTCTTTTTCATGCAGTGCATAACTAGTATCATTCTTATATGCTAGTAAGTTGAAAATTTATGTACGCGAAAATTATAGCGTATACAGTAGTGATATTGATGTGTGGTTTTACCTTGCATGGTCTACGAATGCACGAATGTGTGCAATTACGCACATATGCAACAAACTGCCAATGAAGCTCCCCTAGGGTGGTTTTTGATGTGGCAGGGTCTGGCTGCCATTTTTATTTGCATGCTGACGCTGTCCGATTTTCACTAATGCATGTTCCCACTCTTGTATTCCCCCAACATGTTATCGTTGTCCAGGTCCCGGTAAGTACCAACCCAGTCCTTCCTATTTATTGCCATCTCGTTTGCGTTGTGTGACGTCTAATCAGTGGCCATGTATTCTGTCATGCTGTGCTCTATCCTGCGCCATAGATAATGTAGTTTCTTTAGACACTGGTGGTGTGGGGGCCTATTTTTCTACTCTCATTGTATATAGTGGAAAGTCAGAATAAAGGGATACTGAATACCCGATGCATTGTTCATTAAACATGCCTTTATTGTATCAGAGCCCCCCCCCCCCCTCAATAAAAAACAAACAAACAGTCGAAACTAATGTAAACTAAAGGATCCTGTCCCATTGGTTACACTGAAAAAAACTTTCAATGCTCTTTTTTGTTTTAGGAATGGTGTGTTTCAATCCATTCATGGAATCAAATGTATGTGGAAGCTCAGATCTGCCTAGCCAGTGTGCTGTAAAAACCTATGTGTAACAAAAATGGACATTATGGCCCGAATTCACGAAGGTGGTACAAATGAAACCATGGTTTAAACCATGGACAAAAACCATGGAGTTCCAAGTGTCGCACGGAATATTTCGTTACGAAATTGGTCATTTCGTCGACAAAATTACCGTTTCGTTAACAAAATTATAATTTTGTGGACGAAATGTTTATTTAGTTACAAAATGTCATTCGTTACAAAATAATCATTTCATCGACGAAATGACTGATTTCGTAACGAAATATTCCATGCGACACTTGGCGCTCCATGGTTTTTGTCCGTGGTTTAAACCATGGTTTCATTTGTACCACCTTCGTGAATTCGGGCCTATATGTAATGCACATCATACAGTGTCTGTTGAGTGTAAACTCCATGTATTATGGAAACACGGTGTGTACAGGTTTTTGTTCGTGTCTTTCCACTTTCTAAAGTTTCCCCACACTCTCTGTTTGCACTCTGTGTTTCTTTGTTCCTTTCTAATTCTTCTGTTTCTTATGCTCCATTCAATCTGTTTCCTTCCTGAAACTGCATTTTTTTGCTGTTGTTGATTTGCATTTCCATTTGTGTGTGAATTCATGATAAACTGTAGTATTTCAGTCACTTTTTTCATGCCATCGGCAAAATTAAATAGCAACAAACAAATGATATAAACACAAAAGTAGGGTTTGGATCAACATGATAACTCATAATAACATTAGAGAATTTTTTCAGGGGTTGGGAAAGAAATGCAGCATATCAGGAAAAAAGTAGGAAACAAAGAAACATGCTAATAATTGTTGCTTGTGTGCGGCAGTCTACCCTTTGCAATTTCAGAATTTGGTAATGCACAGAGGGTTATGTTGTTTTTCTAGTATGACAAACCTGATTCTGAAGCTCTGATTTTTTGAGTCATAACTGCATGCTCATATTGAAAAAAAAAAGTGTCTGGCAACCTGTGATTGAATTTGGTAATGTGATTTGTGCAAACTAATGCTTCCAAGACTTAGGTCTTCCACAAACATGATGATTCACATCGGCATATATATGTTAAAGGATCACTGGTCACACATAAGAAACAGAGCTTTTTGGGAAGGTGCGGTATTAGATATTCACATGGTCTGTGTTCTCATTAATATTTAGGTGTTTTCCAGTTTCGTTTACTTGTCGCTGGCATTGTAATCATCCACAGCTATCCTGCTTGTGTGAAAGTGTTTGTGCAGGCTTTATTTTCAATATTAAATTGAAGATGCTGTGTGGTACAAGTACATCCTGTGGCTGCCGAAAACACCCGTCATCCGCAGCCTATGGTCAGTTCTTTTTAGAACTCGGCCATAGAGGGATTCTATAAACAGTCCCTCTCGGGATTTCTACACACCATGGTGTATGGCAAACCCATCTTCAGTTTAGCTGCTCATTGCAAGAACCAGCATGCAAATGCAATGCTTTTACTGTTTTATATGAAGTGATCTGCCTCTCTCTCTATCTGTCTATCCATCCATCTATCTGTTTATCTATTTGTATTACACTGTCTCTCTCTGATTGTATCTCTCTCTCTTACAAACACATTTTCTTTTCTCAAAATGCTTGTATCCATTTCAATTAGACTGTATGATGTAGGCGACGAAAACTAATCATCTAATGTTTTAAAAGTATTAATCATTCTGCAGAGATTTGTGGCATGCTTGCAAAATATGAAGTACCACCCCAAAAAATAAATAGATGAATAAGATTGAGGCACATTCAATATGCTCTGATGCGTGTGCAGTGAAGAGATGAGGTCTCTCCGACCACGGTGTCTTGTAGGGACTCAAACAACTCAATCTAGGATCTTTAATTTTCTGTCATTCCTAGTCCATTATTTGATTATGATGATTCATTGTGCAATGCTACATATCACATGAATCATGCCAGTGAGCAAAGTCAAGGGCAAAGAGCAAGGGGGGGGGGGATGGGAGGGGAGGAAGGGGATGGGGCGGGGGAGAGTATTATTATGACACACACACGCATAAAAGCAAGCAATATTCTGAAAGCAACAATATTTATCAGAGCAGCGAGATATTACTCACTGAGAGAGTCAGGTGTCAAGTAATATCCCTGGGACTTGTTAGGGTTTTATCGCGAGGTGTGAAGGATCATATCTGAATGTCATGATTGAAGCTATTCCCATTGCTCATTGGCTCCCTTGTCATTCACAGCCAGACTGCCATGTATACACAAAGTTTATCAGTCATGGAATTGTCTTGTATTCAGAGTTTTGTCCTCGGTTGTAATTTTAGTCACTGTACTTTTTCATTGTACCCAAACAGACCTGTTGTGTGTAAAAACCACTGTTCCTATTGCAAATATCCCTAGATTTTAGCATAAGATGAATTTACAAATTGCAGTGAATTGAATTGAATTGAATTGACTTGAATGAAGTGGAATTTAATTTAATTGAATGGAAGAGATATGCTGCACACCAAATGATTGAGACTAGCCTTTTATTTTTCTAGGTAAAATATAAGTATACTGTTTTTGGATAGAATTTGTGTGGCGTTGCATGTGAAAATAAACAAAAGGAATGAAACTAAGATAATGAACAAAATACAACAACAAGTCCCTGTTAAAGACTCACTCTGCTTTGTAATTCCATCTACTAATGAACACTAATCACCATTTTTTTTTAAAATAGATTATGGAAAATGATGTTCTTTTGTCTGAAAATATCTACCCCAGGTAGATCTTCATTGGTTTTACATACTTCGGAGAAAGATGGAAATCATTATGAATCTAATTTGAATCTAAAGATCTCTATTGTACTTAAATTGTACTAGTGAAAAAGATTGAATTGTATGCTATCCCAGTAACATTCATTTCAGCGGGAGCTTTCAGAAAGCATTGATGAGTTTTACAATGTATGCATCAAAGTTAGGTCAATGATAGAGTTGCCTTTTTTAAATTCATTATTATTATTTTTTTGCCTCATGTTAGTCAAATGACAGTCCTGTGTTGTGTGGTTATATCACCCATGCACTATCTTCTGTACATTTATGTACTTCTGTTGGTGAGAAGACCCATGATAACCCAGCCAATATGTGGCAATAGACACAGACACACACACAAACAAAGAATAATTCTTGTAATCAAGGAAGACATTTTTTAAGGGGGAAAAGTCCTAAAAATAGCTACTTGTCTGTGTCTCAGAGTGAGTCACTTACCTCATATCATAGCTGTGAGCTGATTGCAAATCAAAATCATATGTGTGCACTGTGTGTTTGGGTTTGTTGTCTTGTCCATTTTCTGTCCAGTATGTCTTCTATGACTTGTCATCATGGTAATCTCAGCAATCATGTTATCGTCACCCAGCAGTAGTTATTTCCAAGTAACCTTGCATTTTGATATAACACCCAGCAAATTTTAAGTCCTCTAAAAATCATTTCCTTAAATATGCTAAGTATGTTATTGTGCTCCCATGGCACAACCCCTTTCCCCCACTTCTTTTCATTGGCTGTGATGTCATAATAAACATTTTACAATACTTCATTCTGTTGGAGCCTAATTATATTGGGTTGGACCTGTAGGTGGACAAAAGTGAATTCCATTTGTTTGTTGGTTTGTTTGTCTGTGTGCCAAAAAAAAAAAGTAAAAAAAATCAACAAATTTGTGAATGGATGTAACTTACGGGAAAGGTTGAGTATGACACAAGGAACAGATGATTAAAGTTTGGTAGTGATCCTGGAGTTTTTATGGAGTTTATGAATGATTTTTTATATTTTGGCAGGTAGGGTTGTGAACTTCGGAGTTTAAGCTGCGCGTTTTTTGAGGTTTGCATACATGCACTAAAGTGTGTGCTCTCGTTTCTGCTAGGGCGAGGTGCACTGCGCAGCTGGAAGTTGATGACGTAACAAAAGGTTTCTATATTGGGAAATCGGGCGATTTTCAGCATGCATACGTACATTGTATGGGTGGAAATCACTGATCTGTGTGGAAAAACAAGATCAGTGGTGGAAATGAGCCGCTTGACGGAGGTCTGCGCTCTCAGAGTGCTTCTCCAGTCTCTGGTTTGTAATAGAAAGCTTTTGATAGATTACAATTTACCATTATTTACAATACTTGTACCACTTAAACAATCTTGTTTGCCAGACTGTGATGCACGGCTTCCTTATCTGTTGCTGCAAGCTGTTTGTTTGTTGTTGCTGTTACCAATTGCCCTTATCTGAACAAGCATATGAATTATTTTGTTTCCTTGTTTTCGTCTTTAAGCAGCTGTGTGTCACACATGTGTGAGACTCTTTAAGATACAGGACTGGCAAAGATTAACAGTGACTCAAGTTAGGGAAGAGTTTGTGTTTGTAAATGGTGGAACAATAGAAAGAAATGTTTATAGACAACGTTGACAGCTTTTCATGGCACATTTTAATAAAAACCAAATGAAAATGAACTAGTATGAAAGAGTTACCATCAGAACTCTGTCATGGATATGATTTAGTGGCACTTCCTTGATTGTCTTTCAAAAATTTATCATGTATTTCACAACTTGCTTAAATTTCACAATTTGCTTAAATTTCACAATTTGCTTAAATTTCATCTAAAAAGGCAGGATTTTGTAATGTAGCCTAGGGTGATTAAATCATTGCATCAGCATAATAGTTTTGGGTAAGGAATGAATAGGCTTTATGATGATTAGATATCAAAAAAGTAAACTGAATTCTCTGCCAGATAGAAGCTTTCTTTCACAAGGAGGCAGTAAACAAAGGCCTGAGGGTGAAGTTCATTTCTGATTGTATTTTCCTGTTTGTCTGGCACCTTCCCAGACACAGCCACAAGTTTAAGGTGAGGCATCGTCATCAAGATGTTCTCCATGATGCATTATGATCTAGTTGGGGGGGGGGGGGGAGTGTTTGTGTGCCTCAAGTGACCGCTATATTTGGTGCTAATTGGAGGAAATAGTCATTCATTAGATAAGGACTGAAATGGATGGGGATGTGGAACCATGCAGAGTAGAGGGATCTGTTTGCGTCGGCCTCCATGCACTCTACGTATTACATTCGTTGTTTCCTTGGGAAGCTTGTGCTGAGAAAGATGATACATACAGTTGTATGCATGCAAACAATTCACCTATGTTTGGAAGCTGCCTATTGTGTGTGTGTACATACATTTTCATTGTGCAAATTGTAGCCCTGTGCAAAGGCTACAACATGAATGTGAATGGAGGTTGGCAGTATTTAGAACAATGCCTTCTGTCCCCCGTAGAAGTCAGAATGCACAAGGTGTTTGCCAAAGATTCTGTCTGTTTTTGCTCTCATGATGTATTTCTTTTGTGACACTGTTGCTACTGTTTGCAAATAAGTAGGAAAAGTGGGCTTAAGGGAATTATAGAATGAGTGAATTTAAGAATGAGTGCATGTATTTACAAGTTGTGAGCATTATAGAATGGGTCTTGCTATTCTTTCTTTGTTTGACTAATGCACATGAAGGAAAATTTGAAGTACATACCCTGTCAACGCTTCTCCCTTTGAAAACTCCTGATAGATAAACTGTGTGTGGTATGTCAGGACACATTCTTTCACTGCTTTCTTATCAATAGTTGCAGAGTAAGGGAATCCAAAGGATGCATACAAGGATTATCTTTGCCTTTCACCAGTGATGGCTGTTATCTCATCTTGATATAAACAGCAATTAGACCGAAGATGGGGGAAATTCAATTAGATCGGAACAGATAGAATCATTAAGCCCCTAATTATCACATAGCACCCGCTAGACCGTTTACTTTGCCTTCCTAATCTCCATCCTAATGGTTAAATCCAAGAAGATCAGAAAGTAGCCCGGACTAATTCAATAACTATCAGCTCTCCTGCTCCAGTTTGCCAATGCCAGTGCCCCACAGATTCACAATAAGAGAGAACTTTCGTTCATAGAGCCAGCCATTTTCAGGATATTTTTGTTTGTGCACGTATGCAGCGAGAGAAGCGTACGGGAGCCTCCAATCGTCACATCCTGTGCTTTTTGCGAAGCTGGTCTCGGCACTCCCTCCACTTTTTGGTGGTCATTTGCCGATGCGCAGCTCTCGCTGCAAACAGCCAGTGAGTCACCCGGCCACGCTCGCAGCCGCAAGCCACAGAGCACTGCCAAGAATTGCTTCAGACTCAGTCTCAGCAAGCGGTTGAAAGTGTGTGTGTGTGTGCATCTGTGTATGCGTGTTCTAAGTAGTGAAGGAAAGAACCCCTGGCAGTCTTCCGTACAAGCAATTTGATCAAGGATCTATCTGAGACGATTGCCACCTCATCAAGCCAGGTTTCCTCTTGTTTGGACCCGTGTGTGTAATTGTTATCGCAGTGTGACGAGCGACAAGGGGATTAAAAGAAAAAAAAAAGTGACAAGGGTGATTCGTCACCTGTCCTTGCGGGATCTTTGTTTTCATATCAGACTGAAAAAACAAAGGCCTACCTTGGGTGAGGTTGATCACGCCGCCATAGGTGGAGAGGGGGGAGAGCCCCTCGATAAATCTTGGCACCGATGCGAGAGTGTGCGTGTACGTGCTCTCACATCTGCTGGCCGTGGTGCGTGTACAGGACGTATGGCCGGGCAGACATGCAGAGGCTGGACGAGGGTTCTTCGGGTTGCGGGCAGGTCGCGTATCTGCAGACGCTGGCGTTGGGCCGCTGGATCGCCAAGTGCGGGAGCGCCACCATGAACTTCTTGATGGGATTCTTCCAGCGGGGTTCTTACTACATCCCACATGATGAGGACTTCTGTATCAGTCGAAAAAGTGAATATTCTTCCTCTTCAGAGATATCTTTTTAAAAATTTTCTTCTCGTAAAGTCCCGTTTTGTTCTAGGAGGTTGACTCTTGGATGGCTCCATGTTGGTAAAGTACTATGTATGGCTTTTTCAAAATGTGCATGTTGCATATATGTGGGGATAGGGGTTGATCAGTGCAGTGTATTCAATTCTTGGTGCTCTCATACTGTAGCTGTTAGTAAACTTAGAGTAACAATTTTGAAAGAGAAAATGCAACTAATATATGCAATGTGTCATGCTCTAAAAAAGGCATGTGTAGGAAATTCTACTTGTGACATTTTGAACTGAGAAGGAAAATGTTGCATTTTGAGGGGGAATTTTGTTTGATGAATAGTATTTATTGGCCTTGAGAGGAAAATGCTGCATTTTAGGGGGAATGTGGTTTGAAATGTTATGAGGCCATTCATTATTGAACTTTGTAGAAACTCTTCTCCTCAGCCTAGTTTCAGATGGTAGCAGAAATACATTAAGAATAGGGTTTCTAGATCTTTGCCCATTGTGACTTAGCCAAAGGGGTACCTGTTTGTCTGACTGCCTTGTTAACGCTGGGCGACTAATTCGGGACGCCCATCCCTATCCATTGGTTGACCCCCCGTGCACTCTTAAGCAGGGGGGCTTTGTGGCATCCGCTTTTTGGAATATTGGGGTCAAACACCTGCAGGGGAGGGCATCTTCTTGTCGCCACTCTTAAACTGACATGACTCACGGTCAGCCACAGGTGTGGAAGCTCTGCTTGTAGCCGAGCCAGCCCTTCCCCTGCCCCTTTGCCAACCACCCATCCACCCATCCATCCAAACAGCAGGAAGGCAGGAGTCTCCCTCATCGACTATAGCTACTGATTTGTGCCTGCATGCTGCATGTTGTTCCCCACCCCTCCCCCATATCATCTCTGTATTTTTCCCTTTTCACACATTAGACAGAGGTCTTCAAGTACTGAGGGAGAATTATTTTTCTGCAGTTACATTATCTCATTTCATGATTAACATACATGAATTTTCTGGATCATTTAACTGTTTGAGAACGCAGTGGAGGTAATCTTTCCAAGGAATTTTACCATTGTCTGTCCTCAGTGGCAAAACTACACAACCCAAATATGCACACACACACACACACACACACACACACACACACACACACACATAACCTCTACTCAAAGTTCCTATACGGGCCCTGTTGCATATAGAGATGCAGTCTAATGTAAGTCAGAAAATCAGACGTACATGTCAGGTAGCAGCCAATCAGAACTGAGTATTCATAGACTTATGTTTGATTTTCTTACTTACGTTTGGTCTAAATTTTGATGAAACAGGGCCACTTTCCTATGTGTAATCAGTCTTCATTTCCTGTCTTTTCAATCATATTTTTCTCTCGAGTGTCTGCTTCCTACCTCACCAGAATACTAAGGGGTTTTTTTTGTGTGTGTAATTTTGTTCATGTGCTAGGATATTTAGAGAATAACCCCTCGTGATTCTGGCTATCCTGCAAGATATGGATACTCTGAGTATTTTCCGTAAAAAGTACACAGAACTATTTATAGGCCTGTGCATCCACGGCAGTCACCTTTCATTAATCTACTAGAGTAGTTTCATACGTGTTGTCATCGTGCATACCTCAGTAGAGTTTAGGACATTTTTCCTGTTGATGTTGTGAAGCACTGCTTTTTTTTTTCTTCTTCTTCTTCTAAATTTGAGTGCATTATTTCTGCACTTGGCTGCCTAATTTATAACTTTGGCCTTGCAAATGCTTCCTGTAATCCATGGGAGAGGGTTGTTGACGCTGGAAGACGTAGTTAGTGCTGTGAGAGAGTCAAGTTGGGTAATCCTGTATGCTTGTGTGAAAGTCGTTAATTGCATTGTAGCATTATTTGGCAACCTTCCACAATCCGTGGTAAATGTGATCAGTAGATATAACATCAGATCATTGCCTGTCACTTCACAAATTATCAAAGTCATTCCTCAAATGCCAGAACCAATAAACCTCACTCTTTGTAAAAATAAGTACGAGACAGAGAAGATAGTAAACATGTTATTCTATTTTTCAAGTGAATTAATTACAAAGTAGGCATGATTTTCGTGTCCTATTTTTTCATGAAGATTTCATGTTCCCCCTCCCCTTCATCTTACCAATGGATGATTGGATTAGATAACAGACTCGATAGTTCTTTGCATTTATATATGCCTAACATCCTGTGGGATGCCAGCCAATAAAAAGCAAAAATGAAAAGTTTTAACCAAAGTTTGGGGAGGTTTTTTTTTTTTTTTTTTTTGCCTAAGGCTGTGTCTGCATGTCATTTCCATCCTTCCATGATGTTTAGAAATGGGAAGTGTTGGAGACTAGTAATTTCAAATTTTGCCCCACTCCTTTCCAATATGCCTCATAATTGCATAATGGGTACTCACCAAAACACTGCCCTTTGAGGGTGCCCATTGATACCTCACTAGTTCCTTCACCCTTATGTCATTTCCATTGCAATCTTTTAATGATTAAATTGAGATTGTGTTGATAATGCGTGATTGTTACTACTTTTAGACGGTTTGGCACATATTCAATGTTTGTAGAAATTGCTGTAATGAAGGGAAAAAGTACCAAGAGATAAGATTTTTTTTTAAAGTCAGGATGGGACTTGATACATTGTGATTGAAAAAAAAAATGGCAGCAACAAGCTTTATCTCAGTTTTTTTTTTTTTATAAATATATCCTAATTATAATTCTAGGGGAAGCCATCTATTTATGTAGTTCTCTGAATTGTGGGGTGAAATTGTGATTTGATTACAATATAATTTGAGGGTCTCCTTATCTTATAGCTGGTGATAAACAGGCTAATTGGATATTGCAGAGGGGCATGAATAAATTTAAGGTAATCTGCCAACAGTTAAAACATTCCTGGAATGTGTATTGTTTTTGATGCATATCATTTCCACATGTGATGATGCCGTTTCAATATCATGCACTTTGCATTATTTTGTAACCCTTCATATATATCTCAACCAGAACCAAATCAACCTTGATTCAATCGAAGTAATTGACCCAAATTTTCATTTGGATGATGCATCAATTAACCCTGTTCCTCGTTTAAGTAAAGAAAAAAAAAATGTTTGCCATGGCAATTCAGTTTCAGGCTAAAGGTGCAGAACTGAAACTCGGCAGCAATATGCAACTACGGGCAGTGAAATCAATGTTTATAATATGCCTGAATGTAGCGATCTTCCTTTAGCAGAAGAATAAGAGGAATATTTCCCTTCCACCTTGCTGAAGGTACAGTCAGTGGTTTCTGCATTGAGAGAACAGAAGTGTTCATTCAAATTCATGAATTTCTTCCGTCGAGATGTTTTCATTGCAACTGATTGACAAATTGCCCTACATCGACGTAAATAAGCACGGAATTGATCAGTGTTTTTTAGTAGTAGCCATGATAAAAATCATATGCGTACATACTCGAGCAGGATTCGAACCTACGACCTCCTGATCACCGGACAGGCGTCCTCTCCACTAGACCATCGAGCTTTCGCCCGACAGCAAGTGTTGGTTCTAATCCTTATAGCATGCAGCGGGTACTGCTTTGTTATTCAAATTCATGAATTTCTTCCGTCGAGATGTTTTCATTGCAACTGATTGACAAATTATCATGGCTACTACTAAAAAACACTGATCAATTCCGTGCTTATTTACGTCGATGTAGGGCAATTTGTCAATCAGTTGCAATGAAAACATCTCGACGGAAGAAATTCATGAATTTGAATAACAAAGCAGTACCCGCTGCATGCTATAAGGATTAGAACCAACACTTGCTGTCGGGCGAAAGCTCGATGGTCTAGTGGAGATGACGCCTGTCCGGTGATCAGGAGGTCGTAGGTTCGAATCCTGCTCGAGTATGTACGCATATGATTTTTATCATGGCTACTACTAAAAAACACTGATCAATTCCGTGCTTATTTACGTCGATGTAGGGCAATTTGTCGATCAGTTGCAAAGAAGTGTTCATGTTGAGGTGGCATTCTACAGTATGTTTTATACAGTACTTGAGGCTGCAATGTGCACATGTTCTTGCATCGTAATTCAACACGGAGGAGATAGATAAAGATTCTTTATGGCTGCCCAGCATGGCAATCCCAGACAGTACTGGGAGATAGGGGGATGATGCTAAGATGATAAGAACCCCCCCCCCTTTTCATGGAAGAGACGCTTGGATGCCAGTTTGAGTTATTACAGGAGGGTCCTCCCCCCCCCCCCCCCCCCCCCCTCCTCCCCACCCTGCCAATACATCTCCTTGTCTACACCATCATCATCATCAAGTCCAGTGTGCTAGCCCTGGAGGGCCCAGAGCAAATTGGCTCCCATTAAGCCATTTCCTTTCACATTTCATGGTTCAGGCATGTTCCAGGAGGGAGGGATGGGAGTTAGATGGTGTTGGTGGGGGGGGGGGGGGGGGGGGGGAATGGGGGGCAGGTAATTTACCATTTTAGGACTTGGCATCGATGAAATTAGATGGAAGCGAGATTTTTGGAATGATCTTTGCCTCTTTGTGGAGTATCTCCTCCATCTTGGCCTGCAGCTGAGGTTGATGTTGGCATTTCATCATGAAATGTATGATCTGCCATTTTATGAGGCAAGTTTGTACGATAGACTCAAACTACAAGCTGAGTAAAAGGCAGTGTTAGAATTGACATACAGTTGTGGATTTATCACCCACACAAGTTTGTGGTCAGATGCTTTAATTTTGTCTCACACTGCCCATACCCCTCCCCTCCCATACACACAGCCATCTTTCCATCTCCTATTTCTTGTCAGCTCCCCTCCCCCTTTGTTTTTGAAATCTGTCCCACTTGTTTAAATTGCATCTTCTTTTTCTTAATCATTTCCTGGACTTGGCAGATTGATTTTTGTAAGCCTGTGGTAGGAAATGTGCAACATACAGTTGATCCTTGTTAATCACCAAACATCACCATAAACTTTGGAGAATCTTAACCCATTGAGGACGAGCCCCGAGTATATTCAGCAAGTGTCTTTGGGAAATGTGTGTTGTAGCAAAATCAGCCCGTCCTGAACGGGCTAATCCAATGCCCGACTTTGAATGCAAACACTCCACTGCCCAATTCATACTTATGCATTCAGAGGAACCAACCTTCATCATCAGAGAAGTACACACACACACAAAAAGAACGAAACAATCTTACCTTAAACTCAAATCCTAATTCATCTGGTGAGTCCGTAACACTTTCATCATTGTCATGAATAGTGTTAATGTAGAAACTTTCAAACTCATTGTGAAGTACTGTTTTGAGCTGTTGTTGATTTCACCGTGATGTGAGGGAGGAAATAGGAGAATTTTTCATACAGGATTGTAGTCTGTTCTCCAATGCAATGCACATTGATAGAAACTCGGAACATTATATTTTCTCTCTATCTCTTGTGATAGAAGTGTTTCATGTTGCTAGGGTAGATTTCTGCAATTTATTGCAGGAACAAGGATTTCTTTTTTTTTTTATATTTCCTCCTTGCTCATGTAGATTTTTGTGATTTATTGTACAAACAAGGATATTTTTTTTTTAATATTTCCTTTTGACAGCTTTAGTTTGTCTCACTCAGAGTTCTGTTATTTTTTATTCAGAAATGAGGAACTTTGTGGGTTTTTTTTTTTCCTCTTCTTTTTTAATTTCTCTGAGGATGTGGGAGAATGTGTGTGGCCATGTGCAAATTATTATCAAAACTCTGAATAATAATAGCATGAGAGGCAGGAAGTGCTCATTATACCTTGTTTGTACGGCACATCTTAGTCATGGTACATGTATCTAGAACATTGGTGGCTGGCCGGCAAGGAGGAAAAGAATTTTTTTGCCAATAATCAGACCCACCTCTCCTGTACCCAATCTTTTACCTTTCTCGAGGAATGAGACAATTTCTCTGGATGGCAGTTAACAGAAGACAGATTTGTGATTTTAAAAAGTAGAAAACAAGGGGATGGGAATGTATTAGAGTATGTGAGAAAGAGTTGGGCCTGTATATAATAATAGAAGACATTTATAGAGCGCCTTTTCCACTGGATGCAAAGCACTATATGGTTTGTGGTGTTAACTAAACCAGTTGAAAATGGCATTATGGCAACTTTCTGACTGTTAATGACGCAAGAAGTTGTGAGCGCCACACCTGCGATAATGGAAGGAGCAAAACTTGACACTGCATCTTTCTGAGTGCGATGTTTCTGATTCTGTGCCGATTTATGTTTAGATGCGTAAAAGCTGTATAGAACAGGAGAGATTCTGTTTGTCTGTCTCTCAGAATTTTTAATCCCATCAACTTCAATTTTGGTGTTAGATAAAGACCATAGTTTGAACAGGATATGCACACATTCATTTTTCATGTCAGGAGTGTAGTAATGCATGTGAACACCTATAGTGGTTGTCACGTGATGTCGGGGACAGTGAAATCAAAGTTTAGGAGTAATTTTATCAGACATCTCTTTATGTACCTATTTGCTCTTCCTTCAACCTTGAGGGAAATGATTTCATTTTTTTTTCATGGGTGTTTGTTCATGTCACATGAGAGAGGGAAACATTTGTGCCCATTTTAGCTCATGGCTATACCTTCTCCATTTTTAAAAGAAAAAAAAAAGGAAATCACAACAGATTGTGATCTATCAGCATTTCTCCCTGGGACTCCCAATGCACTTACTCATGGTCGCAAGATGGTACCATAATTCTGTGATGACACTAATGAAGCGCTCAACTATGGCAGCAGGAGATGGTTTGGCCACACTTAGGTGTACCCTCGGGGGCTTCCTGTCTTTTGTTCTCTTGGCACACACTCAGCATCATCAGGACGGATGACATGCCATTTTCTTTTCTTTTTTTCTCCCTAATCACATGATTTTTTCCCCCATGGCTCTTAATAGACGGTGTATTCATCCTCACCTGATTTCTCAATCTTAAAAAGCCTGTTTGCCAACACAACAGTATGTCAGAGAGATAGAGAGAGAGATTGTAAAGATGCTGTGAGAGTCATGTATTGTATCTATGGCTTTAATATTCTTCTATTTCCTGGAGTCATGTGATATACAATGTAGATCTGCCCAAGGGGTCATGCTGCTTTCATATTTCTTTCTTGAATCAATGTTTGTCTTTTTTTAGATGCGTCTCATCTCATGCTGTTGCTGTGTGAAGTTACTCTGTACTAAGTCCCCACGACTATAGTGAAAAAAGGGGGCTGCAATAGTTTTCTGTGCGCAAAGATGCAGTGATTGCCGAGAGTAGTGGGAATATGTCCCAGTGCCGCAAAGTGATCATGAGTGGAGGTAGAATAGAGCCATAGGGGCAAAGTGTTAAGAGTCTTTGGCTAGATTGAGCCCTTCTCTTTCAATCTCGTTCTGTCTGTCTGTCTGTCTCTCTCTCTCTTGAGACCTTTGTAACAACCGTCACCACTGAGTGATGAAGGTCAAGCCCACCCTCGCAGTGAGCCGCGCTAGCCTCGGATTTGCTCCGGCGCCTATTTTTGGAAGACAGGCTGGATTAAGTGACAGATGTAGTACTTTAGAGGCAAAGCGTGCAGGCTCGCAGTATGCATGCTGGGATTGTTCAGATTTCAATGATGATATTTACACAGTGAAATGGGGGTTTAGACAGTGATTGTTTTTGCCTATCCTCACTGGCTTCTACCCCCGAAGAGACCAATATTGTTGCCCCTTTCTTGAGTATAAATGTAAGAATTGATACACATTTGCTGTGCCAGAAATTCCATGATTGGCATCTGTTTATAAAAAAAAAAGGAAAAGAAAAAAGGTTCATGTTAAGTTTATGAATACAGTCTCAAGAAAAAGTACTCCCTAAGCACATATTTATATGATGGACAGTAGAAAAAAAACCAACTTTAAAAAAAAGTGTCAAAGGGAAATCCTATTTGTGGTTGAACGTTGCCGTGACATTCTATAGGGTGATGCGGACTTTGTGGTCAACCCAACTAACAGGAAAGGAGGCAGGCAAATGTTTAGATTTGGGGTATGATTCATGAAAACAAGGGATTTACATGTCAAGCATTTTAAGTCCCATATGCCGACGGAAAGTCTGAACAAGATCCTAGAGATGAATCCTACAAGAATTGTCTCATGACCGATGCAACAAAATATGGTGTGTATCTGTCTTTTCATCTGTGCACAAACCAAATTGTTGGATTGCAGTTGATCCATGGTCAGTTGCCTATATCTAACCTTGAGTCAACAGTCTTTGTCGCAATATATTCTGCAATTTGTTATCCGGGCTGATATTGGTGCGGAGTGTGTATCAAATTGTCGACAAATAAAGTGGCCATCTCCTGTAAATCTCATCATAGTCAATCAGATGCAAGACTTAAATTAGAAATATGATAATCAGTATATCTCAGCTTTGGCTTATATTGCTGTCACTGGGATGAGACAGTTTTGACATTAGCTGTACTATCATATAGATTTCACAAAGCCATATACATACACAATATATTCATATTTCTGGAATTGTGACTAACCATGACATTGATGCATATATTTTGTAAAGCAAAGTGATTATTCTATTCCTTATGTGATATGATCTACTCTGACAGATCAATACTCAGGGTTCACACGGGTCATGGAAAACCTGGAAAGTCATGGAATTTGGCCTAGTCTTTTTCCAGGCCTTGAAAGTCATGAAAAACTGATATTTTCATCAAAAGGTCATGGAAAGTCATGGAATTGCAAAAATTATGAAGTTTATCTGTTGTTTGTGTGAGATGTGTATGTATTCCCTTTGCTTCGCTTTGATGAGATCAAATTTTCAGTTTAATGTGTTAAAAAAAGAATTGTGTAGAAGTCATGGAAAGGTCATGGAATTCTGGCTAAAATGGTCATGGAAAGTCATGGAATTTAATTCATGAGAAAGAGTATGAACCCTGATACTTGCAGTGATACAGCTGCTTATATAAAAAATGCCCTCTCTTTATGTCATATCTGAATTGCCATATTCCAATTCACCTCATTGCAATTATCATATTTTCTCCCAGAGTTTTAAGTCCTCAAGAAGAGAGACCTAAAACATTCCTGGTGTAGATGTGTGGATTATTTCTCCTAAATTCTGTTCAATACCACACTGAAGTTATGCATCTCAGGTACTTCTAAAGGAAAGGATTTGTTGGATAATCCATTGCCACGTATACCTCGTTGTTGTGACTCTTGAATGAAGAAAGGGGAGAGAAATGCAAGGTGCAGTGATTCAATGATTCATATGTCTCGACATTAGCACTGACCACCCAAAACAAACTTTCAGGAGGAACACACTTTGAGGAGGAACAACCCTCATCAGTTTAGAGCTGTCTGAGTAAAAATAGTACAGAGAGACAGATAGAGAACTTGAAGGAAAAAAAAAAGAGAGATAAAGAGAGAGTAAATTGAGAGAGTTTAAAAGAGAGTTTGCCTGCTGTAATGGGCTTTCCGGCATGTTGGAAGTCCTCTCAATACTGGCGTTCCTGAAAGGCAAACCCCCCGAGGGTCAGCGAGAGGAACTGAGTGAATTTGTGAAGTAATCCAGAGGTCGCCCTGATGAAGTTTGCTATTTCTTGTCCCTGCTGATTAAAGATACAGGTAGAACACCTAGACTTCCTCAGAGTGAACTAATGACCACTGACTGAAAGTCTAGTCTGTCCATGGTCGATAATTGACACTAGTTTTCTAGACATAACCTGTTCTTTTTTTTCCCAAGTAGTCTGTTTAGGGTGATTGGTCAGTTTGATTATTGCCTTTATGTGAAACATTAGCAACACATCTGTTCCAATTGTCCAGTCATGATTCACCAAAAAATTTGTCACTTTTATTGTCATGTTTGCTTCAATTGTTATGATTTGTGAACCACCAGTTCCAGCTAGTTCCAGACAAAAACAATTTTTGATAATCAAAAGTCAGAGTCACTATATGAACTAGACAGTAGTATTATTTGAGAATTAATTGATAAAAGTAATGCAGTTCTGTCCATCAGTGATGACCATAAACTGGCATTGTAAACCCTGCTATCTCACACTCCCCCTACTAGCAGAGTCGGGTCAGAGTATGGGGCAGGAAGGCAAACTCTGCTATTTTCAGCCCATTTTTTGTCCAAAAAAGTGGAGATGGATCACGTTTTGTCTCTAACTGTCTCCTTGGGATATGCATCTCTTCCGCTCACCTTTCTTGTTCATTCCCATCATTTCGTTTCAGTGTCTGTGTTTCTTCTATGCTGAGATGCATGCAGTAGCCCATTTTGATGTATGAATTGTGCCTGTTTACTTTTATCTATTGGCTATGAGATCATTTTGAAGTCTGCAACCTAATGAGTGATCTCTTTGTTTACCAGATTATTATTCTTTTTTGAAATCCACCATTTTGAATCTTCAACAGTTCTTGCTCACTAATGACATGATTAAAACAAAGACATTTGAAATTTCACTAGATTACAGTGTCCTCTTCTGATCAAAGCAAAGCAATATATGACAGAAAAAATCATCAGTGCAAGGTGCTTGGGGTAAATTCGTATTTCTGATTGTACTGTGCCTACACTGACACCCTTAAGAAAGTGTGCCACTGTGTCGACTTGTAGTGACTAACAATAGCTTAATTTTTCTTTCTTTAAGAAAGAAATAGTAACTATATGTCTGTTTGTTGAAGAGCCATTGCTTATCTGTGCAAGTTTTAAGTGTGATACTTGCATGTGACTTCATATATGACTGTTATGTCCAACTGAAATACATAGTTTCTCATATGGAAGCTTTCAATCCGCAAAGATGAAAATGTGGGATCAAATTTGCAGCGATCAGTGTAGCCGCATGAATTTTTGTGTCTGCATTAGTGTAATTACCATTTCCACTCTTCCCTTTCTATTGCAACTTCATGTTTCTACTGTTTTGCTCCCTTTGTCTCATGCAGGCATGGAACAGTCAGCATTCAAATCCATATCAATTGATCACCTTGACGACGCGGACGATGCCATAGTGGGCGCCATCACATTCGCCAACTCGGCGGCGGTGGACAAGCGCATGAGCAAGAGCAGCGACTCGCTGTCTGGTGGGCTGACACAGAGACGGTCCAGATCGACCAGCGTGGGCGAAAAGGATGCAGAGTATGTTCCTCTTAGATTTTCTCGATCCTAAATTTCTAAATTGTGACCCTGCACCTCAAAACAAACAAAAAGTCGCCAGACATGAATTTTTAGTTAAGACCATATTCTGAAAGGGCAGACTTTAAGCTTTAAAATGATGTATAACTCAAATCAAATGGACTCTCCTAACCTACCTAAATATTGGAAAGAAAGCACAAACTCAGGAAAAGTGTGAACTGAGAAAAGAGGCTCTGAAGTACAGTGTCTATTCAAGCGCTTAATCTTTACCAAACCTTGCTGGCTGTGCGATGAATGGGACAAAAAACAGGAAGTAAACCACCGAGTAACAACAATGAAGGGATTATCAGATTTACCTGAAATTAAACATGCCTCATTGAAACATTCTGTCCATAATTAATACCAACTTTCAAAGCAGTAGCACTATCCTTTCAAAAGTTATTTGAGTTGAAAAGTGAAGAGTGTGGACAAGGTTTTTCAGAAATGAAAAAGGGATTCTAAAGACACACCTAATCACACTATTCTACCAAAAATGTTCGAGATAAACTGCTAAAAAACACACTTTCCTGCCCGTTTTATGATACCAAATTTTAGGATGATGTAAAAGAAGACCCGCTCTTTCAGAAAATATGAAAAAGTCAAGTTCGGCTAGGTTGACCCATTTCACTTATTTTCAGTCCTCACGCAAAATCAGTGTGTGCGACTTTATGTTCGTTTTGAGGTGCACGGTCACAATTTATGATCATGACCTGTCATCCAATTATTAGTATTCTTAAAAGTCTCTGTAAACGTAGTGTGCCTGCAAAGGAAACAATCAAGTAATTGCAGTGGAAGTATGGACCCAAGGTGCTGTGATGTGATTAGGCAGGTGTGGTGGTCTGGACTTCCTTGTAGAAAGCCCTGGTCATCTCAACGCAACAAGACAAGTTTACCCCTTGGTCACCAGCTCCATTCCCAGTCCACATGTTATATCACCCCTTGGTCACCAGCTCCATTTGAAGTCCACATGTTACCTTACCCCGTAGTCACCAGCTCCATTCCTAGTCTACATGATATACATGTATTACCCCTTCGTCACCAGCTCCATTCCAAGTCCACATGTTATATTACCCCTTGGTCACCAGCTCCACTCTAAGTCCATGTTTTATATTACCCCTTGGTCAACAGATCCATTCCTAGTCCACATGTTACATAATATAATAATATAACATAATATGAATAAAATAATATACATTTTTTTTAATTGTAGGATCAAGCATTGAAATGGTAAATACGGAAAATCAGTGTTTGTCATTTGAGGTTTTTTGTGAGCGTGTCCAGAAAAAGCAATTCATTTTTAAGAAATCGTTCATGTATGAGTGACCCAAATTTGAGACAAATATAGCAGGGATTTGTGTATGATATAGTTAACTTCTAAGTTCTGCCTTTGAAAAAGGCAAAACACTTGTTTCCTTGTCCTTATCAACAAGGATCATCTGTGACAGTAGAAGGAACATGTGCTGAATGTTCTCAGAAATATGATTCAGCATGCTAATTTATGCAAGGTTTTGGCGAAGGAGAAGAGAAGCGGTGTGGCTTTATCGCCCTTGGCAGCTACAGAGGGAGAGAATTAAGTGATTAAAGGCGAGGAACATGTTGTCAGGCTAATTCTCCTGTTAATTAAGTACTCAAGAGTCGCTCATAGAAGTTTTCTGCTGGAGAATTATGCATTATGAGGACAGCCCTGCTGCTGCAAGCCGATTTACACATATTCAAGGTTTATCGCAACATGTTTCCATCTTTGCAATATGAGTGCACGAAGACCTGAGGTTCATGATGCTGAGGTGCAGATCTGTGAATGAAATCTTGGCAAATGAACTTACCTTTGGCGAGATGACTCTTGTCGCTTGTTGCCTCTTCCCAAGATTTAGAGACGGCAACTGAATTTAAGCTCACAGACTTAATTTTCATGATGCTGCCCGTTTGTGTCAAGGCCATGTTATGTAATCTCATGTCTTGAAGATGGTTATTAGACATCATCGGCTTTTGCTCACAGCATATCTGTTCTCAAAACAGATGTTTGGGATTTGGATGACATTTCTTAGGCAAGTTTGTGGTGTCAGAATAATTCTGTATCTGTCTTTGGTAGGGAATAGCTTGTTTGATTGAAATAGGTAATAAAGTGTCTAGATATATTTTGATTTTCTTTCATTGCTATTATCTCATTGGTATACTTACCGGTTTAAAAATGTATGTTGTAGGCACAATACCACTCAGAGAATACCACACATTGCAAGGTGTTCATTTAGTCATTCCAAATTCATGAACTTCAAAGTCAGTTTTAAGTGTATAACTTTTTTTTTTTTCAATCCATGAAATAACCTGTTGAGGACAGGCTGATTTTGCTGTAACACGCATATCCCAGACACCTGCCTGAGTATAGTCAGGACTAGTCTTCAATGGGCTATGGTATCATTATTGCAAAGATACTCTCAGCATTTCACATAGGATGACTGATTTCTTTTCTCTTTGTGAATCTTTCTTTAAAAAAAAAAAACTGTTTCTGATTGATACAGTGTACATCTTTGTAATTGTTCCATCATGCTGATATGATCTAACTGTGACCATCAGGTGACCTTTCAAATTCATATGAGCTTGGCTGACAAATTGGCACATCTTTCACACCATGCAATCAATGACACTGAAGGAGAGATCAAAATGTTTTCGTAGACAGTTTGCTCTTGGCAAAAGCTTTTAAGGTGGGTTCCCAGTTTTACTTGATCTGGAGAGGGGAACCTTTGAGGAGGAAAAGAAGAGCTTGAGGAGGAAACCATGGAAATTATGGTTTCTTTGAACAAATCTTGATGCAGCCTGTCTTCCTCAACCTGCCATCAGAGAACTTATTTATTATATTATCTATCTTCACCAGCCCCCCCCCCCCATCCCTATTTCATGGAGGGGAGATTTGACAACATAACCTCCCAAAACTGGTGAGAGGGATGTTAGACCATGGCTTGAAGAGAGCAACATCACTTTTTTTCACATACACACACAGACAAAAAAAAAAAAAAAAAATCAGTGCCAGAGATATGACTTAATACTATACTAATTTAGTCTTACTTCCTCTCTGAATTTGTTGGCAGAATTTCATGGCAGAATTTTTGGCAGAGTTGATGTTTTAGGGGTACCCCTCATGTAGAAAGAGAGAATTAGAAGCTCATTAAGTGAGATTTTGAGCCCAGATGGTGTTCCGTCAAGGGGAAAGTTTGTTCATTGGCAGTTAATTGGGTTGCCAAGGCAACAGGAAGGAGGGTGATTGGATGTATATTGATAACAGCTTGAACATTCTGCTGTAGATGTATACAGAGGTGGCAAAGGTTGTGTTTTATCTTTCTTTCTGTCTATGAAAATTGATCAACAGCAAATTTGTTGTTCTAAAAAGGGTTATAGATATATTTTTCAGTCTTTGACAGCATTGTCAGTTGGAATTTAGAGCCACTCTTGTCTGACTCCCTTGCGAGCATTGTTCAGCACTTATCCTCTACAGGCCTCCTCCGAAGAAAAAAGCAGCAACATTGTTCTTCTGCCAGGCTTCCTTTCAAATGTCATCAATCAACTCAGTAGCAACAGTGGAGAACACACCCAGAATGTTACTGTCTGTTGTGAGATCCCTTGCCATTTGTCTGTGTCTTGGATGTTCTGAAATATGTTACCATAGCGACAGACAGACTGCTTGAGATGGCATTAGGGAATTATCACACTTATAGTTGATGGGTCTGTTTATGGGGGGGGGGGGAGGACTTGTAGAGTACAGGGCAAAACTACTTTCATGTCTTTTGCCATATGTGAACAAGATGCTCATGTATGTGTTAGGAATTCTTTTCCACTTCTAGTAACATTTTTGTATCACTTTGTACTCTGCATGCACCCAGAGCTTTCAAGCTTGTTATTCATGCTGCTGCATCTCTGTAAAATTAAAGTCCCTTCCAACTTTGTGACCTAAATTTTGATATTTTCATCTTCTAAGCTTTGATAATTGATTTTTTTTTTTTTTTTTTTTTGGGGGGGGGGTCTTGTCAAGTCAGTGCATGCCTCATGATAGTATCTAATAGTCTATACAGACATTGGTGGTGAAATTGTGTGAAATTTAGGAAAATGAATGAAGAAAGATATTCTACCCATATCATAATCACTAAGAACTGATGATTCCAGCCGTTCTAAATGCTGAATGTTTTTTGAAGCTCCATTTCATGTTTGGTAATTGCAAAATGTGGTTCTTTTCCTGTCATCTACAGTAGTGCCTACGAGGAAGGTCCCACGACGTCGGTGAGGACGAAAAGTGAGCTTGAATCAGAACTGAGGAGGATTACCCACCAATTAAACATGGTAAGTTGAGCACCTGGTCCAGGACCACCACAGCATCTTCATGCTGGTCTAAAGTGACCATCACACTGATGGAGACTTGGCATTTCATAACTGGTCAAAAATAAGTGTCATATGGGTTGAAACTGGGCCTAGGGCAGTTACCCCCGGGGCAATTACCCCGAACCCTTCCCCTTCCCCTAACCCTAATCTTGATCCTAATTCTGAACCTAATCCTAACCCTAACCCAAACTCTATATCCAAAACCTAACCCTAATCCTAATCTTTGCTCTAACCTTATCACTATCTGATGCAGTTGAAACTATATCATTCTGGGTCTGGAATCAACCAACCATCACACTGGTTTAAGGAACTGTCACTTCACCCAAAGAAACCATCATTGTGGATCTAAAGTAACCATCCCACTGAGTCAAAAGGAACTGTTACTCAGTTAAAGTAACCATCACTCTGGGATCTATAGGAACTGTTAGTCCATCAAAGGAACCAGCATATTGGGTCTAAAATAACCATCACACTAGGTCTATAGAAACTGTTAATAAATAGTTCATCGAAAGAACCATCATACTGGGTCTAAAGTAAATGTCACACTGGGTGTAAAGGAACCAACACATGGGTCTAAAGCAGCTATCACTCTAGTCTGAAGGCGCCATCCCACTGGTTCTAAAATAACCACTACCCCTTCTAACTTTTATCATTGGTCTGAGGTACACACCACACTGGTCTGACTTAATCTCACACTGTTCAATGTAATCATTGCATTGTAAATGTAAATGTCACTCTGGTCTGAAGTAATTATCATGCTGTTCTACGATAATCATTGCTGTGGTATCTCAAAGTAGTCAGAAGGATAAGGAAGTAGTTTTAGTCAAATTTTACCTGCAGAGTTTGTTGTTATGTCATTGTGAACTTCTTGATCATCTTTCAAAGATGACTTTCACCTTACCACCATGCCTGATGATTACTTCTTATATTTGGCATGGCTTCAAGAAAATCTTCTTCCAACCCCCATGTCTTCTATTCTGTTTATCTCTCCTTTATATCTAGAATTTGCCGTAACACGAACACGTAAGGGAGATCTACTTATAGCAAGTACACCCTTTTGTTTTCTCATCACATTTTGGTTTCTTCTTTTGGGGGGTGCTCACTCAAGATTAACCCCATATATCTTAATTCCACAAATGAAATGTGGTCTGATCTGGATGACTGACAGTATCTGGTGCTGTCGTGTGCAGTTCCCTCCAAATTTGGACCAGCCAGGAGAAGTGTATTTAAGGATAATCCCTTGCGGCTTCAGTGCACCTGTATATCACTGTTTGACGCACCACCCAAAATCAAAAGCCGTGCTGGCTTCTGGGAAGCTGTAAGGAAGTGGAAATTACGTGTGGAAGACCAGACTTTTTTTTTTCCTTTTTGCTCCGTTGTACAGGAAGAAGGTGATAACAAATTTTGATTACATGCTAGATTGAGATAGAGCAGCAGCACAACAGGAATAAATCTAGGAAAAAATTCTAACTTTTGAAAAAAGAATGTTGTGTGTTTGCAGCTCAAAAAAAGCACAACATTTTTTTTTCCATGGCTTTGCAAGTCTCTACCATCAAACTGCTTTGCACAAAAAAAAAAAAATGTAGATGTAAACAGTGTCTGGTAAAAAATACAAGATTTGAATGGTAATGTTGTCTGTTCGCTGTGTGGAATTTACTCCTTCCAGTGCCTCTTAATAATGTTGCAGACACGAGGTTTCCAAAACTTTGCACACCTCTGACTTCAAATGGTTTTTCACATAGACATTTGTAGTCATAAACAATCCTAGGAAAAAAATAAGAAGGAATGCATTTTTAACAAGAATGTTATCTGTTTCACATGCTGTGCTTATTCCTTCCTGCCCGTCTAATTCACTGTCCAGATGAAAGTTTTCCAACACTTACATGTAGCAAGGCTCTTAATCAAATTGTTTTTCATGAAGACAGCTCATAGTTGTAAACAATGCCGGGATACAATTGTATTAATGCTTAAATTCATGCTTCCTATTTCTTTCTTGTCATCCAATGAGTTCATGTACTAAAAAAACATTTAACATTTGCTCTACAGCATGTAAGAGAAGGTTGCGATATCCATGTATTTCCATGCAATTGAAAATAACAATAATAAAACAAAATGCATGGTAATGCCACCTTTTTTTTACTCAGCCATTTTGTAAAATATATATTTTTTTATTTTTGTTTTTAATTTTCTAACAGACTTACTATTCTTTCCACCTGTGGAGTTAATGCTTTCACACTATAAGCATGTTCTCTTCAAATGTTGATCATGAGCTACAGAGTGTATGTAACAAAACAGTTGATTTAATGGGACAATGTGACAAATTTCCTTGAGCTATTTCAGTGCAACTCAGAACTCTCCAACTAAACTGTAAGGCCATCATTCCATCAAGAATGCAGCACACTGGCAAACTTTTTCATTCTCTCTCCATCCTTGGGAGTTTTTTTTTTTCTTTTCTTTTTTCAAAGGAAGTTATGTTTGCCAATACATCAACATGTAGTTTTGCCTTCACACAAAGTGAGCATGAGATTGGGTGTGGGTGTTAAATGATCCCACAAAGCAAACGGTGGATTCTGGAGAGATTTTTTTTTTAACATGCGCGAGACGAACGCGAAGAACACATGCGGACAAACTCCCAACTTTGTTCTTCCTCTACTACGAGCCCTCTTAACTCCCCAGTGTGGCTCTAAGGAGTCTTCTGTGACTCTGATGACTCAGAGAGGGGTCTAAAAGTCATTTCACCATGTCTGTCTCCAATCGACAGAGAGATTTCACATATGCACCATAGTTGACTGTCCAATAGAAAAATTTGAAGTAACTAACAAGTTAAAAGTACAGTGTATGTTTACATATAGTTTCAAACGAGACACATTATGGGAGCTGGGTGCCTTTGAATGTTTCTTCAGATGAATGGTGCTATATAATGCTGTTTCATCATCTTCATCATTTCAGCTTCAGAAAAAAAAAATGAGGTGTCCACAGAAAAACCAAATTTGTATACTGTAAACAACTCATAGGATCAATGCGAAAACCTGCAAAAAGAAAAAACAAAATAATTCAAAGCAGGACAGATATTACAAAACAGACAGGACAGAAAAAAAATGACTTAAAAAAAAAACCACACACACAATCACTGAAGCACAAGAGCATGGCATAAAACCCCTAACCCAGATGTTGAGAAACAGACATACAGGTAGATAGAGAAAAATGATTTTAAGTGGAAAGACTTGAACTGGAAGCCATGAGTAGTAATGATAGTTCCTAGGTTCCCATGTCCCAAAATAATGGAAGCTTGTTCCTTTACTGGCATATCATTCCTTCATGTCTGTTTAGACTGTAAAGATGATAAGTGCAAGCCATTTTATCAGTGGAAGTAAGTGTGTTATTGATTATGAAGTGTTGATATGTGTTCAGCATTGGGTAGCAGTGATCTTATCAACAGAGGGTAAGAAAAAAGTATTTCTGTCTTATCTGGTTATGATTTAGAGGACTTGTGGTACTTGTTGATTGTGATTGGGCAAAGCTCATCCATTACATACACATTTTGTTTCAATTTAACACCACAGATCCTCCAGTGTCATAGAGATTGCAGATGGGTCATTTACTGCTTGACTCAGTTATTGTCATTTCTGTGTACGACAGCTTGTTTTAGTACAGAAGGATTTGCCTTCTGGCAAGAGTCAAAACTCATACTCTCAAATGCAGCAAGTACTAAGACATCCATTGCATGCAGTGCTTCAAGTTGTTTTTTTTTTTCTTTTCTTTTTCATTTTAGCTTTGACGGAAATAAAGCATGCCTGCTTCTAATTCATGTTTGTATATTTCTGTTGTGTTTGGCAGACTAAATTCTTCTAACAAAATAATAAATGAAAAGAAAGAGATCTATATGCAGTACTTTGTTGTTCGATTCACAAAGATGGGAGGCATTGGACAACCAGTACACTAAATTTCATGGGGGGGGGGGGGGGGTGGTGGAAGAACACAATGTCTTTGAACGTAAGGTCAACAGGTGCAGTAAAGAGAGAGAGAGAAGAAATAGCAGCGGTTGGTCAAAGACCTGCCAACGTAGGAAACTTTGTTAACCTGGAATAGCACACGCAATTAAGACTTGATTCGTAGGAGCTGACAAACGATGCGTCTCATCTCTCGCCAGTGCCAAGCCCCGTGAGGTTACTCTTTTTTTTCGGTCTCGTTTCTCGCGAGGGTGTCGAGTGATTGGGGATGGGTCAGGCGTAGGTGTCGTTGAGGAGGAATTAATCCACTTAGGTGGAGGCACCCACCGGGGGTGAATAAAGAAGGAGAAGGTTGTAGAGATTTCTTCCTGCTTTTAATATTAAGTCACTCTCGCTCTCTCTGCATGTGTGGGATTACTGAAATTGCATTGGGGAAGGGGGAGGGGGGCAAAGAGAATTGATAGGCTGTGATGTCGAAGGTTCTGTGGATATATTACAAACTACATACAAGGTACTGTTGTGCCTCCTTCATCTGTATAAGATTAAAACTGTAAAATCAAATAATATCCATATTTCCTGCGCATCAAATTTTCATAGCACAAGTTAATGCAATGCAAATGCTTCATTTCAATGTTGCCCAATATGTCTGCTGATTACAAATAAGTGGTACAGCTATAGTGAACTCAAGTTCATCTATAGTGAACTCAAGTTCAGCTATAGTGAACTCAAGTTCAGCTATAGTGAACTCAAGTTCAGCTATAGTGAACTCAAGTTCAGCTATAGTGAACTCAAGTTCATCTCAGCATTGTTCAGAATGTTCATTTCAAGCCAAAGAATTGTGCATACGCTAAGCTTGCAGTGAGTAAAGGAGTAATGCATTTTAAAAATTTCATTTCAACACTGTTGTGCATTTCCTCTTTCTTAAATAAGTAGAATTCTTCAACCATTTTGTGAAAGTTGTAAGTTTCCCTTACCTACAGTATATTCACTTCCATTGTGTAGTACATTAAAGGTGCATAGTCCCGGTAGTGTAGAGGGCGCTGTTGATGATACTGCGATCACCGTTAGCATTGATACGAAGATTACCGAAGTTGAGCTGTCATCAAGAGTAAAGTGCGTAGGTGTTGCTAAATAACGTTGCCTTCGTTGTCTTCTCTGCGCATCACACAGTCTGTAGTAATGCCAGGGTGCGTGCATCTGCTGTGCTTGTTATTATGACATCACAAAAGAAGTTTGCTGAAGCTGTCATCCCCCTCAGCCGAACTGTGATCGGACTACTGACTACAGTGAATCGGACTTCTTTGGACTTGGGGAAATGGGCCACAGCGTAAGCGCTAAAGAGTCGATAACGTAGGTCTCTATAGGAAACTTGCGCCGTGCGCCCGCATACGCATTTGACTAAAACACCGGGACCATGCACCTCTGAGCATATGCTGATAATGGTCACTATTTTCCAGCATGGGTGTCTGCTTGTGTAGTCAGTATAGTGCTCTCTCTTAGCACTTTGTGTGCTACATTAGCATGACCAACTCAGTCGACAGCTTGCCAACTTTACAAAGTTTGCTCAGGTGCACAAACCGATCTTGAAATGAATCGCAGTATGCCAATAGTACATTAATAAAAGCATCACAGCCATAGCTTTGTCATAAACTTTTCATTACAACAAAGCTTGCAATATCCTTTACAACTTTGCTCTAATGCATTTCTAGCATAAATCCTTCTTTAGAAATTAACATGGGATTTGAAAACAAACTGTTTCCCTAAGCCACTCCTGCATTGTGTTCTAGGAATTACGTGGCACACAGGGTGTTACACTGTAGGATGCAAAGAGTTAGTTGAAATGGCTTAAAGTAAAGGATTTGAATCATGTTGAATTTCTGATCCCAATTTGAAGCTGACTTACACCAGACATGCAAGAAGTCTTAGTCGTGACAGAATTTGTGATTTGTGTTTTAAAGTTCCATGTACCTGTAGACTGTGTGTACATGTTGCCAGTTTGAATGAATATAGCTATAACAAGATTATTTACACAAATGGGTTGAAAACAAATGCGAGAAAAAACTGTTGTTGCATGCATGTCATCACTATGAAAAGGGATTGGGGACGTATCATGGTTTTCTGCATAATCCCGTACCAAAGTGGACACCCCACACACACCCAATACCATACCAGCCGTCTGTCATAGGGAGGAAATCTGTAATGTTCCCTGGGGATGGGGTGGCTGTTTGGGCAAGCAAACAAGAGATTCCTTGATTCATGAACTTTAGAAGAACCGTGAAAATTAATGTCTTCTTCCTGTGTTTTCCCATGTCTCAGGGTGTGTATTTGTGTCTGTGTGTGTGTGTGTGTGTGTGTTTGTGTGTGTGTGCCTGTCTGTGTGCTTGTGCCCTCGTGTTTGTGTGTCACATAGCCCTCCAAGTGCCCTCTTGGGTTTGATGTCACAGCAGTTGGTTCCCAGGGTATCTTGTGGGGGTTGCTTGCTGTCACCACAAGCCATGGCGGGAGTGTCAATGGGGGTTGTTAATTGAAAAGACTTTGGACGGTGGGGGGGGGGGGGGGGCAATGTTCTAGAGTTTCTCTGCTATGTTTGTTAAAACCAAACAATAAAATCTAGTATAAGTTTCTTTTTTTCTGTTCAATGGAATTTCTGGCCTTTTGGCGACGATTCCGATATCAAATCAACTACTGTACAGGGGCTTTAATCGAGGATATTCTCATAAAGGCTGTCTTTAAATTCAGATAGATATTCTAACCATATCAAATTTAGACTGGACTTAAGGAAGTAGGCCCTATATCAGAAGCCTATACAGAACTGGACATGTAAAATGAATTTGTGGAAATAATGTAATTGTATATCCTTGCGGAAGAAGGAAATGTGGAGTAGGTATGACAGACAATTTTGGTGACTGGTTATGCCAAGAGACCTTGAGGACACATTTGATTTATTTTGGTAAGCGTTTCTAGGGGACATTCCAAGGTGGTTTGTAGCAAGAGTGCCAAGGTGATGTACATGTAATTGTGCCATCCAACTACAGTATGACCTCCAGGGTTTCCCCTCAAGGATTATTAACCATGGATATTAGACCGGCCCTTTCTTGTTTAGACTATACCCCAAGTCTATTTTTATGTTGTAAATGCAGAGATCAGCCATGTCACTGAATGACAAATAACTCTTACTCATTGTGAAACTTCTGAGGCCTCCATCAAGATAAGGAGAGTAATATGCCATCATTTAAGTTTATGGGGTTTTTTTTCTACAAACTAGAATCAAGGTGTAAATATGTTTATGCTGTTAGAAAAATGCCACAAATATATCGAAATTAGATCATACTTAAGAAATGAGCTGTGAGCACAACATTTCTCAACCTTTGCACCGAAGGCTTTTTTTTTTTTGGGGGGGGGGATGGGGGTCTGGTAAAATGTTATGATTTAAATTATATATCTAGTACTATCCTATCCAATGTAGAATTTAAAATGTGTCTGTTAAGTTAGCTGTGTAGAATGCTCATTTTTCTACAGTGCAGGTAATAGACTTCTGAACAATCCCTGTAGCAAATGTCTAAAATCAAAGCACAAGACGACATTTTTCTATTCAAATCATCATTATTTCCTTGAATAAGGAAACATTTGCCATTCCAAAGCCAAAGATCAGTAAAGCAGACGTCAGCAGTCATATACTTCTAAGTTTGCTTGTTTAGTTGGTTTTGTTTAGTTTTGCTTTGTTTTGTTTTTTTCTGGCTGTTTTCATGTTCCAATACAGAGCAGCCACCTCCCCCCCCCTTAAAAAAAAAAGCCTTTAGATCAGTTTCTTGCCATTCCACCCAAAACTTGCAGTAAAGAACTGTAAGATATTTTACTATTTTCAGCAGTAGTCAGCTGCATGCATCACTAAGACTCAAAAGTTTCTGTGACTAATTTAAGCATTGAGTAATGCTGAGCTCATGTAATGAAATGTGTGACTTTGTTGCCCAAAATTAGAAGTGATTACTCTTTCTTAGGGGTTTCAACAACTCTAGACGCTGTGTACCTCATGAATCACACAAGAAGACTCCTCCAAGAATGACCTTGTAATGTGTAGTAGAGACTAAAAGAGCACAGATATCCAATTCTGTAGTAAGTGTCGACAATGTATTTCTGGGAGAATGCCTGGAACCTGGTCAAATTTGACTTCCCGTCCGATAATCACGATGCCTCTTTAGTGGGACAGTTTCCTCACGTCTTCCTCCTCCGCCATATTTATCAGTTCTCAGGGGGGCATCAGGGGATGAATTAAAATCTTGTGCAGCCAAGATTGGTGGAAGTTTCCAAAGAGTCAAAAGGGCTCTTGGAAGCCCTCAAGGTCTTATGGCTGAGTTCTAAAGCGAGCACATATCCTTTGATGTGACAGTGTGATGACAAGAACACCATGACTTCACGGTTTTGATATTTCTTTTTAAAGGTCTTTATTTTTTGTGATGCCCAGACAAAAAGACATGGGCGGTGTCCATCAGTTTTTTTTTTATGGCCCCACAGTTACATCCTGAATGGACATCCTTTGTGTGGCAAGGTTATGACGACTCATGTGTGCGCACATATTTACGTCTCTTGTCTCCGACGAATTTGTCTCCGACGAATTTGTCTCCAACGAATTTGTCTATTCACGCTAATCTTTGAATAGTGTTGAAATGGCGTGGATGTGTATAAGTTCACTTCTCCACAAATGCTTCAAAAACTTTTCATCTTTTAAAAAATGCTGAATGTAATGTGATTCTATCCTGCAGTGGAGTGGAAAAGAAAATTTTACCTACATTGTTCAGCACAGCATGGGCAGACAGTTTTTTTCTTTCCTTTCCACTTGCGAGTTTGGTTTTCTCCAGACTCAAAACAGGGAAGATAGATGATAAAACAACAAATCAGTTTTGTTCACTTACACCACCCCCCCCCCCCTCCAAAAAAAAATAAAAAATAATAATAATAGTGATAATAATGATTGCAAATGTAGATCCACATTCATGCATGGATTAAATGTCTATACAACATGCAGGGATAGAATCAGTACATAGGTGATGTAGATGTTATGCTGTCATGTCTAATCTGGCCAATAACTTTATTGTGAAATGGATAGAAATAGGGGAATATGAATTGAGATTTAGATAACGAGCACTGCATGAGAAAACTGTAAATTTTCCTAGGAATCACGAACATTTGTTCGGACTACTGTAAAAGTGGATATTTTCGCGTGACTAATTTTTCGCGCTTGGCCGGGTCGGAAGAGTTTCGCGTGTTTTTATTTCCGCGGAATCAAGACATCACGCACAGGCACATATGGCAAGCAAAAATATTCGCGTGCTTTTATTTTCGCACTAGTTTCTGGTTGCGCGAAATGCGCGAAAATTTGAACACCGCGAAAATTTCCACTTTTACAGTATGCGCATGGGCCATTGTCTGCTGTCTTCTGCAAATTGTGCACATGCATCACCAGAAAAACCACTCGCGCTTGAAAATGTTCGTGAAGGCTCTCGGCTAGGAGAAAAGAAACTCGGTGTTGCCGGGTAACAGAGGGATTGACAGGTGATGTTTAGTCGCCGGTATGTTGGGAACGGGAAGGGGGGAGGGTGAGGGGGATAGGTTGGATAGGAGGGGGGACACAGTGTTGACAGTGAGTCATGATTCCTGAATGCCTAGAAGACAGGCCACCAAGGTCGTTGGATAGAGAGTGTCACAAGTTCAAGATATTGTATGAAGGGGATATTTCAAAACTGCTCTGTGTATTAAAGCTTCCAGTAGCTGTTTTTGCATTTTTTTTTCTCTTCCGTGTTTTTTGTTCTTCTTGTCTTTTTCTTTTTCTCTGTGTTGTGCTGGTTGCAATCTTTCAAGTGTATGATAAAATGAAGAAACTGTATATTTCACCATTGAATCATGGCGTATTGATTATATGCCATGACTCTTTGGCCATTATCTTGCTGGATTCATTCAAAAAATGAAAACATGAAATGACACCTTCAAAGGAAAAGGCATGAGTCTCAAATCAATCATCTGCCAACGTATAAAGATGACATTGCTGTATACATTTGTATTTATGTGTGAGGTAATTCTAAGTACTTTCATAGATAAGACATAAAATGTAATTTTGCTCACTTTTTACTCACAGGATTGATTCTGTGTGTTTTGTTTTTCACCAAAATATGAAGGTTTTCTTTGTCTTTGATAGAGAGGTGGCTATTTTTTGTGGCCATCAAATAAAGTGATTTCAGAAGATTTTAATTTCATGAGCTTTGTAATTCTCACGACATAAATTTCATACCGGTATGTACTTAGAAAAGAAAATGCAAGCACTGCTGCGATGTAGACATATGACTTGCTTATGTAGAATAAACACTTTTAGAGAATACACAGCAGGCCCCATAAGCGTTGCTGCTATTTTTAGCCGATCTAAGGTCTACCATATTCCGGAGGCAAGTGATCATTCCCAGAAGTGTTAGAGTTATAAGCTGGGAGGAAGCTGGGCCAGGATATGGGTTTTCGACTTCAGGGTTATCACACAAGGGTGGCGTGATTTTTCGCGACATGCGGACTTCCCACTTGCACCTTTCTGACCGACTCTCCCCTTCCACTTTCATTAAGATAAGGGCCAGGTTTCAGTCAACGTGATTTGAAAAGTTAAGTGATCAACGTGTAGTAATTTTCCCAGATAATAACGACTGCGGTATGACTTGTGACCATTGCCCACCCATCCCACCCCCCCCACCCCCCTTCAGACTTCTTCCCATTTGGCAATCTCAAAGTTTGTTTGCCATATGAAAAAAACAAAATGGTTTTGATCTGTCTTAAGTCTGTAGATTTTTTCATCTATCTTTCTCTCCTCCCCCCTTTCCTTCTCTCAACGAAACAAACAAATCTAAGCATATCTTACATCTGACCTGGTTCTTATCTCTCCCTTCTTTTTGGGTTTTTTTTTCTTCTTTTTGCAGGAACGGAAGCAAAAGGAGGACATGCAGTCCAAGATAGACCAGCTCCAGGTGGAGCGGATGCGTCTCAGAGAGGAGCAGACTAGTCAGGCTCATGAGCTGCGGAAGATCAAGGACTGGCTCTACCAGGGAGAAGTGGGCCAGTGATGCCCTCATGACCACCTTCCCTTATCCCCTCCTTTTTTTTTTCTCTCTTATATTGTCCTCTTTCTTGGTGGGGGTGGGGGGAGGGACGATGACAAGGGATGGAGTTGAGATGGACGAATAGATATTTTCTGTGTGTGTCTGTGTCTTTGTCTGGGTTGGGAGAGAGGGGGTTGGGAGAGTGTAGGAGTGCAGCATAGGTTGGATGTTAGGGGTGGGGATTTTGATGGCTATAGCAGTCATGGCTAGGGTGCGTGGTAAGAAGGAGATATGGCAGGGGATAGGGGATGTAGGGGACTCAATCACACATATTGGTGTTCAGTTTTTATTATCTCAACTGAGTGATTTAGAAATGATCTGAGATTGGAGAATAGCATACATAGACACAGGTCCTCTGTAATACATTGGGTACAAAAAAAAAAACAACAACCATGAACTATATTTCTGGTATATTTTGCCATGGAAACATCACCACTGAAAAGCATTGAATTGAGAATGAAAATTTTGATGTCTTGTCCCTGCATTAAGTAAAATTAGTGTGTATTTACCTCCGTTTAAACAAGTATGTCTCTATAACTCTGTTAGGATATACAAAGAGACATATATGAGCACAACTGTAGAATGTATGGCAACCCCTCACAGAACCCCTTTACTCAGCCAAAGATGAATGCAGGGAGAGTCTTAAGAGATAAGATATTCAGAACTGATCAAACGGCAATGAACTCATTTCAGCTCAGATCGTGTCTCGGCCATGACATACAGCCTGGCTTACTCGGCTTAATACAAGACAAAATATTAGTCACTCTTGTCGCCATTGACGGAAATGTGAATAGAAGTTGAGTCTGTAGTCTCGACAGATTACCCAATCAGCTGTTATGAGTCAAAGACTTTGCCGAAAATGAATGTGATTGATGGAATTTGATTCGATTTGATTTTATATAGAGGCTTGTGTGTATCGTCATTGTCATGCATGGTTCAAAGAACACAATGTTCATGTGGTTTAAAGGAGGACAGTTCCTTGTGTATTGAATTAATTAAGATGATAGTTATCAGAGAATACTTTGACAACTCTGGCTGTCCAGTATATTTATGCTGTTGAATACTCTTGCTGGTTTGTCACTGATTGTAGAAAGTGCATGATACATTTGAGGTTGTGTTCATTTATCATCCTGAATTATGTTGTTATAGTGCTACCAACACAAAGGGCATATCAATGTGATACTATTAGTAGACATTTTGCACAAACATTTTGAACAAACTAAGTACACAAACTGTGACTAAGTTTCTGTCTTACTAAGTCTTGTAGATCAAGGACATTGTAGCTCCGGACAAAAATGCTACGTGGGATAAAGGTTTTTATGCTGCACTTCCAGAAAATGGGCTTAAGCCTTGGATTATCTTCTTATTGGGACAGATTTGTGATCCAGATATTGTTGCCCAGTTTAGACCAAGGACGTTTGTTGTTGTTGTTTTGTTTTGTTTTTTTCTACTGGTCCGTCCTCGTGCTGGTCATTGTTGCTGATCTGCACTGTGACAGGGCTAAAAGAGATTTTAAGTGGAAGAAAATAAAACCTTGCGACAAATTGCTGTCTTGTAGACTTAACTTTGAACAAATCCATACTTACAACATTGACCAAAGAGTCTAGGCCCAAAGCTAAAAGCTTAATCTTTGTCCATAGGCAATGACGTATGACTCATGTGAATATTTACTAAAGCACAGCGCAATTGTACTTCCTTGATACAAGTTAATGAAGAGGTTTTCACACTCCTTTGAGCCTACCACTCCTAGAGTAATGGCTTGTTTTTGAATGTTTATTGTTAGCACGCTTACACTTGTCACACAAGATGCACAAATGTGGTTCCTTGTCGTAGGAATGTTGTCGGCATTTAATCAAATGCTTTGAACTGAAATTATGAGGCAATGTGTGAATGTAGATAGTGAACTAATATCTCCTTTAGAATTCTGTGCTATTCCTAGTAGAAATGCAATATTTGTTTACCTGTATTTGTAAGCCTGTTTTAACAGTATGGCTGTGTGGTCAAATACATTGCTCTATGTCTGTCATGTCAATACATTCCCATGGGTATGTACCTCTTGGATTCTATCATATACCATTACACACCTTTTTTTTGGGGGGGGGGGGGGGGAATCCAATAATATTTATTTTCTCTATTTTAGTTCTAGTAGACCACCAGGGGAAAAAAGAAAAGAAAAAAAAAGAAACATACAAGCAAACACTATCCACAATCAATTGAAAATGTTGCATTCCTATATGATCATTTCAAAGTTACAGACATCATTGACAAGTTGAACATGTATAGTTTAATCAAGGAGCTCAATGTTGGACCAATTCTTAACAGGTTACACTCAACTTTTGGTAAACATGAAGAATCACTGTACTGTTCACTCCATATCTGTATGTGATGTTGTTTGATAACCTGGAGTCTGTGACAAAACTTGAATGTTACATTCTAGAGTTTACCAGTCTTCAAAGTCTAGAGCTACCAATTTTGCTCCTCCAGAACAAAGTAATGTCACTTTTCTCAGCATCTGTGTTTTGTTGTCAAAACTATATATTTTGCCTGTAAAACTAGTTTTACAGAACTTATTTATTTGTGACCAAACACTGTACATTCAGAACATAAGACATGAGAGTGTCACCGCGTAAAGGGCGAAGGGCAGTGGGTGTGAAGGAAACCATGGCAGAGGAGACAGTCAATTACCTCTAAATTGAAATGTACCAAAAGAGTCACATTGGAATGCCGTAGGAATGACAGACAGGAAGACATCTTTAAGTCTCTGTGATCTCATTAACCCATTGGACACTTGTGTGGTGACCTTGGTCAACACCTCGAAATTGAAAAGCAAAGTATCATTTTTTATGACATACACATGGTATTGTGTAATAGTGTAAAATATTTGTAATGTGTACCTTTGTACACTGAGTGTCAAAATGGCAGAATACCCTTGACCCATCATAATATACAACCTTGTGACATCACAGTCATCATTATTCAACCATTTAACTCTTAAAACTTTGGGTGGATGTTTTTTTGTTGTTGTTTTCACAGGGTAACTGTACATTTTTTACTATCAATCTCACAGGGTTCTTTTTCTCTATCCAGTGTTGATTGGTGTTCCATTATTCATGTCATACTTACCATCAGTTATAGTCAAATCCAGTGATCTAAATCTGACCCAACTTTGAGACACCAGCTAGGATATTGACTCCCTCACTCTACCCCTCCCACATTTCTCTCAACCCCTTCCCCACAGTTTACTCCCTCCCGTGATTGATGGGTACATCTGTCTGCTGGCCACTTGTCATGAGTCGTGGGTTTGGTGAAGTACAACTCAAGCCTGAAAACAAAAACAACCAAAACAAAAAAAACAAAAAAAAAATAAGGTGCAAGCAACAGCTCTTTACCTTTCACTCCTTCCTGTGTTGGTTTTGTTGATTCCATAGCTTCATTCCCTGGCTTTTAACCCATTGTGTGCTGTGAGGGTCAATCAGCACCAATAAACCCACAGCAGTGTCCACACTTTCCAAAGTCCCTGGCACTGAAAGGATTAAACATATAACAAGTCCATTCCTTCATTCTTTCCATGAAACCTTTCTTAAGTCTCATGATGTCGTGGGTAGATGCTTGGGATGCCCCCAAAGCAGGAGTGACATTACCAATCTCATTTGTGAAGAACATAGATAGACAACAGATGGATGCACAAACACACATACAAATCCTACTCTGTCATAATCATTAGATCCTCCGTATTCAATACTGTTGCTCCTCTCTATGTGTTCTGGTCAGAGAGAACAAAAAATTGGCATGATTTGAAACCATTTTGACCGAATGGGTGATGAGGTGCTGTCAGTCATCGACAGCATTGCATGTTTTAGACCTGTCTGCACAAATGGCAAAAGCAGTTGTTTCATGGTAGTGAGAGGGATTAGTCCATTTCCTATCAAGGGGTCATCAAACGGTCACACTCTACGTCCTCTCCTTGGTGAATCAGGATTTTTTAAGTTACATGTCAACAGGTACTCGGCACTGAAACGTTCCCCCCCCCCCCCCCACATCAGTCCAGTAATGCTGTCTTATTCACCAAAATGTTCAGTGGTGACATTGGGCACTTGTGACAAAATGACTGACATGTCAACCGCTCTGGTGGGAGTAAGAACATTTTTGTACCATCTTTCATATACAGTGGACTCCCGTTATAATGAAGTCCTTGGGACCGGCAGTTTTCTTTCATTATATCGGAATTTCATTATAACCGAACAAATAAACAATAGAAATACATAGAGTGGATGACATTGCAGCCCAAATTTTTACTTCGTTATAACCGGAATTTCGTTATAACCGTGTTCGTTATAACGGGAGTGCACTGTATATGGCACAATGTTGATAATTAATCTAGGATATGATCATGGTCACCTTTCAACAAATGAGCTTGCAACACACTATTGCCAGGTTTTTCCTGTGCAGTGATAATAAAAACGCAAATGTAATCAGAACTACATGTTATGAACAGAGCAACATTTTCAATATTTTTTAAGTTGCCATGTCAAATTTAAGCTCTGCCTGAATTGGATGGAAAACCGTATTAGAACTCAATGCAGGCATGTGTGTACTTAACATAACTTGTGTGATTTCTCATAACATATTATCATAATGAATTTACATCAAAGTGACCGAGGTGCCATTGAAGTACACCGGGTGTGTTTGTCCATGTGTATTTGTGGACATTATATTGTGTCTTCAATCTTTGTTTTGGTTTGTTCATCAAGGCATTGAACAAAATCGTATACTCCAATTCTTGAAGTGATAGTCAAAAAGAGTACTAATATATGACCTTTGAAGGATACTGAGAGGTTAATCACCACCAATCTCAAATGCACAATCACAGCACGTTTTATAATATGGTCAGTTGTCTTCGTCAAGTACTCTGCGTTGCCATGGAGAAATCTCTTATATCTGCTGTGAATGGGAAAGAGAAAATACTGTTGTTACCACCCGTCTGATTATTGGACCTGTTTGTACCATCATTAGAAGGACTTGTGAGATATAGATTGTATCATTAGAGGACAAACAATATGAGCGGTTTATACTAGAAATGCAACAAGAATGGCACATACTTCATAGAATTTTACAAGAAAATTATGTGAGTCAAATGCTTTTATACAAGAATGGGGGACACAAGATATACAGAAAACATGTTTGATACGATAAGATGCGGTGTGATGTGTGTGACGGTAGATAAGCTCTGTAGGAGGGAAAAATTAAGCCCAGCCATTTCTTTGTGTAAAGGATCAAACGTTTAGAGAGCCACAATGGCCAGCTAGCACATCGATATATTTTGTATACAAAGGAAGTTTGAATCTTGCAATGTCCCTGGTATCTATGCACTGACTCTGCAGGGAAGATGATTGGTTACGACTCGGCTCATAGCAGCAGTTTTATAGATTTCATTTAGGATTGTCTTTACATCCATTCTAATCTATAGGTTTATATTAAAAACTCTGATATACCCAATTTATTTATTATATGTATTTTGTAAAGAATTTTTTTCCTGTTCTTGTGTGTTTTGAAAGTAGTTTTGGTTTAAACTATACCTAATTTGTTCTTTGTTTTCCTAAGATAGGTAGTTTGTTTTATTTGTCTGGGTTTTGTTTTTCTCTTCTATATCTTTTGTCTTACTGTATCACTTGTTATGTATAGTATGCATTATGTACATAGACCTTTGTATGTAAAATAGTAATAATGTATTTTTGTGAATATCTTCTATTGATGGCCATAAAGTATGAATCTATGCGATGATTAAGTATGAGGAACCATTTTAATACATAACATATTTCAACACACACTTTGTTTTACTTGAGATTTATTTTACTTGAATTATTTGTCTATGTATTTTTTTAGAGAGAGAATTGGTTGAAGAAGCATTAATGAAGTGCTCTCAGAATGTTTGTGTGTGTGTTTGTTTGTATTTGTAGGTGTGCAGTTTTGTACATTTATGTGTTTATCCTTTTCTCTCTTTTTTTTTTGGGGGGGGGGGTGCATGATACATACAAGGGTGTACATTATATTGACTTCCAATGGGGAATTTAACTCTAAAATGGTTGATTGCCTTGTAATGTAGAATTGAAGATTCATGGAAATATGAAAATGTCTCTGAATAATTTATGCATGTCACTATGAAGACCATTAGATCCCCTTTACAATACGCTGGATGTCTATATATATATCAACATATATATATATATATATATATATATATATATATATATATATATATATATATATATATATATATATATGTTTATATTCATTTATACGGCCTCTGTAATATATTTCCATTACAATACCTACAATGCGGCAACTCTTGTTTGCAAGATGCTGAAGATGCAGCATTCTGCAATTGTTCTAATAATCGGGGACTTTTAAAGTGGTTGAAAATTCATGGAAATATGAAAGTGTCTTTAATTGATTTTTGCATGTCACTATGAAGACCATTAGATCCCGTTTATGATACGCCAGATGTACATATATGTACAAAAGTGTGTATATATATATATATATATATACACACACATATACATTTAGTACGGCCTCTGTAATATATTTCCATTACAGTATCTACAATGCAGCAACTCTCGTTTGCAAGATGCTGAAGATGCAGCACGAAATTATGCACTTGTTCTAATAAGTGTGTGTGTGTATGTGTGTGTGTGCGTAATACACTTTTTGTTGTATATATCTTAATAGATCCCTAGACGATTGGGAGATAAATCTTCCAACAAATTACGTTCTGCCTGGCGGACGATGGCTGTTCACGTCATCATCACCTGGTGGCGCCATTTAAAAGACGCAGTCAGACGCAGTCACTGTCCTTGGACGCAGTGCCGTGTAGACGGAAATACACAACCTATCGGTGCATCCTTATGAAGTAATCCCGTTTCGAAAAATCATGTCAGGACTTAATAATGGCGGTCAAATCATCAATCAGTACTGTCATGCATGTTGCTGTTACTATCACAGTCATTACTGCGTTACTGTTACGTACAACTTACCCCCCCCCCCAAGAAAAAAAGGATAAGAAGAAGAATATATAGACGATGAAGACAAACAAGTTGACATAATGCATTAGATTCCAACTTCATTTATTTGTAAACCAAATTTTCGATCCTTGCACGGATCTTCCTCATCAGGGTACAAATAAATGAAGTTGGAATCTAATGCATTATGTCAACTTGTTTGTCTTCATCGTCTTCATGCTCTTATTCCAACACGCGGATAATAATACCATTATAAAAAAAAAAAAAAACAAAACAAAAAATATATATATATATATATATATATATATATATATATATATATGGATATTGGAAGCAGAATTAATCAACACACCATCCTCCCTCCCTCCCTCAAAACAAAAACGAACAAACACAAACAAACAAACAACTACAAAGCTACAAATGCATTCGCCCCCACCCATCTTCCCCTCCCAGCCAGCCAGTTGTATATGTGTTTATGTGTCCCTGAATTCGATGTCTGCGATCAACTACTAACAGAAAGCAAACAAGCGGAAAACAATGGTGAGCAAAAGGAGGGATCTTGAGGATGGCGTTAACGCTGTACGAAATTCAAAATTGCAAAGAGAAATAAATTGATACATGGGTAAATCACAAAAAACATACAACACACATATAACAACATTTCACACACACACACACACACACACACACACACACACACACACACACACACACGCAAAGGAGAGACAAGAACGTAAAGACAATCTCTTGCATTCAGAATCATTTCATTTGGGCAACAGTTTTTTCGTCATAGTTTTGTTGTTGTTGTTGTTGTTGTTGTCATAATACCTGACAGAGTAAATCTCGGAAGTATCGGCTAATCTTTGACTCACAGGAGTGTCACGACACCAGATTTTACTTTAAGAACATTGTTGTCTTAAAAAGGAAAGAAAAGAGATCTTGGTGTAAGGACAAAATAATGTCAAAGAGAAGAAAGTGAAAATATAAAAGACCCAATTGGGGACTTTGAATGGAGAGTGTACGACGCATAAGCAGCAGAGTATGATAAACTTACAAAGAAAAAGAAGACAGAAGGACAGGTGAATATGAAACATATCCCTTCCGAGTATACGGAATTCTTTTGGAAACAGTCATCACATTTGCCTATGTAAACCTAGCGCGAGACTTGTTCTGGGTTATACGGTAATATTTACTCTATGGTTAAACTTTAACTACGACAAGCCGACGCGCATAAATGTCACCGTCAGAACTAGACTCCACTTGCGGTTGTTTTTCCAGTTACGGTGATTTCACGTCTAACGCTTGCGCCGCATTTGCTGTTATAAAACGCCTGTCGAAGAGTTTTAGAATTCGTTAATCAGTAATTATAAATTATATTCTGCTGCATATTTTGTCTGAAGTTACGTGTGTACTATGTTCCATACGACATGAAAGGCGCTGGTTTGTGATCTTTGAACCGCGAGAAAAAATAATAAACTTTTAGTGGCCTCCATTTTGTCTGCGGGCCACTGATTTTGTCCAACATCTCAATCTGCGTATAGACTGAAATCATCTAATTTTCGGGTTTTGAATAATTCTACCAAAATGTCCGGAAGCGTGAAAAAGCCGCCCAAGGACTCGCTACAACCGAGAGATACCCGGGTTGAGGAGGAGGATGAGAATCTATGGGAGAGTATCGTGCAACCAGCTTTTGCCGAGTTCGCGGGAACGTTCTTCTACACTTTTGCAGTGTGCATGGCGGTGACGACCCAGAATACACTACTTTACGCCATTGCCTCTGGTCTGGGAGTCGGTTGCTTGTGTGTTGCTTTCGTCAACATCAGGTGAGTTAATTTACACGCATTTGATATGAATATGAACTTTTTGAAATGAAACCCTGATCGAACATCGACGCATGCATCATTTCTTTATGGCAAGTGCTATTCTGTCTGATAATTATGTCAACTATTTTCCTTATCGCCTCTAAAGCAGGCGCCGATATTCATTAAATCATTATATCCAACAATTAAGATAATCATTTTCAACAGTTATTGACTGTGCATTCATCACGGGGATGAAGTCACGAAAACCCGGAATCCTTGTTGGCATTTTTAGGACGGAAAAGACGTCTTCACTCTGTATACCGTTACTTGAAGTGTATTCTTGAAAGTTAATTTTGTAAATAACGAGATGTTACATCCCACGGTTAATACACATATACTACATAAATCTTAAAATGTTTACCAACTGTATCATTTGCACCACCAACTGGATCTAGGAAATCACATTTTATAACCAAGATTCCATATATTATACGAATTCATCCTTTTTAAACATGAAGATACGACGCTTTAACAGAACAGAAAAAGATGACGCAAACAGACAAACAAAATAAAGATCGATTTTACTTAAATTTGTTTTTCAGTTGGCTTCATTACATTCTGTTTTGTTACAGCGCCGTAATGATTAAAATTGGCTATATAAATCATATGAAGAGCTTTCAACCAAAAGGCGCTAAATCCATTGAAAATGATGGATTCAGCGCCTTTTGGAAGCAATTTCCTCACAAATATATATATATATATATATATATATATATATATATATATATATATATATATGCTTAAGGACATTTTGATGTAAGCTTAAATTTTTGCAATCAATATCAAGGCATTGCATATTGGCTGATACAGAGTAACTTGCATGCAACAGCTGATTGTTCCTCATGTTTTGTCGGTAAAATCAGATAGGAATGATGCAAGACAACAAAATTAAGCTTTGATGATAAAAAGCCATGAAACCTGGCATAGTCTAACTGTTGTGTATAATCATGAATCGAGCATGAAACAATGACTGGTTTCAAAAACAATTCATTAGTCATTTCGTGCAAAGGTTATGAGCTTGTTTTCAATTTTCGGCACTTGTAAGAACAAGAGCGCTTTGTAGTGACTACTGTAGAAAGCTTGATCAATATGATATCTTTAGTTATTGATTTACATGTAGAAGTCTTTTATTCTAACAATTATTCTGGCCTTGAACATTGACAAAGGACAGATTTTCTTGAAGATCATGAAAACGTTCTTCATCAAAGGAATATATCTGCATCTCCCTCGTATTACTAACACATTTATGACAAAAAGTCGTATTCTATAGTCTGCCAAATGTTTTTGATAAATTTTGCTTTCTGATAAACCACACAAGACACTATTTCGAAAAATGAAACCTACGGTTAACAAAATTACATCGTGTATAAAGATGCCAAAATGTTAAAGGCTTGACATTGTTAAGAAAAATGTGAATACTGAAACGCTTTTTTTTTTCTTTTAATGTGTGAATTTCTTTAGTACATGTACCTGTCAATAGGCCAATTTTCATGTATTATATATAGTCTATTATGTTTGTTTGGTTTCTTTTTTTGTTAGTTTCTACCTTCTGTATTTCACTCACGTTAATTTGTATAGTTTGTTTCTTTTTCACATTTATCTGTATATATGATCGTTTTTTAAAGTGAGGTCACTTTGGTCAAACTTTTGCTTTCCGTTTAATTTCCTCTGCCAACTATTTTATGCATCTATTGCAGTGCTGTTATGACATCAATATTAGAAATTGAATTGAATTGAATTGAATTGAATTGAAATGAATTGAATTGACTTGAATTGAATTGAATTGAATTGAATATCTCCCCCTGACAGCGGAGGTCACTTCAACCCCGCCACCACTCTGGCGACCTTTATATCAGGAGGTCTGCACATCGTCAACCTACTCTGCTACATCCCTCTTCAGATCATTGGCGCCATAATCGGCGCTGCTTTTGTTCGGGTATGTACACACGGGGGTCGCTCTCCTTATAATTCCTTATTATTTAAATTCATGAAATTGTTCCGTCGAGATGTTTTCATTGCAACTGATTGACAAACTGCCCGACATCGACGTAAATAAGCACTGAATTGATCAGTGTTTTACTACATAATAAAGCATGCTGATCAATTCAGTGCTTATTTACATCGATGTGGGGCAATTTGTCAATCAGTTGCAATAATTCCTTATTGTTTTTCAGGAAAGTGTTGTTTAGTTGTCATTTTCAGATAGTATAAGAAGAACTTATATTCAAAACGTCATTATTTTAGGGAATCGTATTTTGTCCTATAACGAAAAACATGCTAGTACGCCATTGAGGGAATACGTGATACCACCAGTGACACCATCTAGGGCATGTTGCACAGGAGTGACGCCATATATGAGTGCAAATTCAATGTGCCGTAGATGTAGTCACCACTCAGGGTAGGATGTGCCATATCTATGTTGTTTATCATACACTCATCTCTACAAAAGTTAAATCGCACACTGCTTCAAATGATCTGACGGCATGTTAAAAGCCGGGCATCACACTTGAGAACATGAGGGGCCTGCTCTTTCAAATGAACCTCATTACAATAAATATGCCTATAATGTTTAGATGAAATGACATTAGAACACGTATTTACAATCATCTCAAAATATTCAGATACACTACGCAATCAATGCATGAAAACATGGGGAAAAATATTTAAACAAAAATCAGCAAAATAAAGTATCTGACCTGCGCATGGTTGCCTGTCTGCTGTCGTAATAACTGTGATGCATGGTATTGAGGGGCCGGCGTTAACATTAACACAGGTCATTGGTAATGATGATGATACCCACCCCTACTGACGATAATGATAATAATGATGAAATTAACAATAACAACATGAGACATGAACACGAGAAAGGAATAATGAAATCGTAGTCGTTCTCCTCGATAGCAAATACCAATGTCTAAATACATGTATGATGTGTTTTGTTCTTTTCATTTTTTTATTACGTTATAGGCATGTTTGTATGAGCCAACGTACTCTGAGATCAAGGGCGGAGCTTCCGTGTTCCGCGGCAACCACCGCATCGACGGTTTCAACGAGTGGATGATGGTCAACAACTGGGACACCGAGCCTTTCCTCGGCATCATCACCGAGGTCATCATGTCCTTCATGGTTTTCGCCGCTTACCTCCAGGCCAACATCGACGAGCGCCGCTCGGGCAAGAGGAAGGAGCCGCTAGTATACGGGCTGGCCATTACCTGCGTCACTCTGGCTTCGTGAGTTTTAGCGGAAGTCGGCCCCATGCTATTAAAGAATATGCTATAAAAGAATAGGAAACAATATTAAGGGTCCGAAATGATATAGCTTTAAGGTACTCTCCCGTATGTCCCCCCAAAAAGATTACAACGGGGCCCTCCGCAATGATATCTTTAAAAATAGCGAATCAATCTAAATACGAATTCAGGGTATGAAACTATAACTCATTGCCCACATCTTACGGAAAACCCCATTCGATTTGCTTCAGTGGTCAAAGAGAAATGAGGAATTTTGTAGAGGATATCGGGAATCTCTTCCGTCCAAATTCTGTCTAGTATTCACACACAAGAGTATTGAATTGCTAAAATTGGAAGAATCAGACTCATGACATGCTTTACAACAATCCACATTTCTCTGTGACCGCTTAACCAATTTGAATGGGGTTTTCTGCAAAATAGAGCTAAGATGTTATATTTTAAGACCCTGAAGTAGCACCTAGACAGGTCGATTATATTGGGTGTTATCAATGCGAAAATCTAATTGTAATTTTTGGGGCGACCAGTGCAGTTTGTCCCCCAAAAAAAATTACAATCAGATTTTCGCATTGATAACACCCAATATGATTAACTCTTTTAAATGCTACTTCAGGGTCTTAAAATATAACATTTTAACTCTATTTTGCAGAAAATCCCATTCAATTTGGTTAAGCAGTCACAGAGAAATGTGGATTGTTGTAAAGCATGTCATGAGTCTGATTCTTCCAATTTTAGCAATTCAATGCTCTTGTGTGTGAATAATAGACAGAATTTGGACGGAAGAGATCCCCGATATCTTCTACAAAATTCCTCATTTCTCTTTGACCACGGAAGCAAATCTAATGGGGTTTTCTGTAAGATATGGGCAATGAGTTATAGTTTCATACTCTGAATTTGTATTTAGATTGATTCACTATTTTTAAAGATATCATTGCGGAGGGCCCCGTTGTAATTTTTTTTGGTACATACTGTATTTGCAAGCATCTGGTAAGTAGGGCATACATAGTCACACAAGCATCAAGCAAGATTTGTGTTCCGCGAGTGTCTATAACCAGGAATTACCAGCAACGGATTATCAATTTTCTAGCGGCATAGCGTACTGATACTTTTGAGGTTATGACATGGACTTCTGAATATATTAGCAGCTATTAAGAAGAAGGTGGAAACACAGATTTTGTATTGCGTGATTTAAATGCAGGTATATAAGAAACAAAGAAGTGTTCCCTTTTTTTTTCTATCATTCCTTGGGCAAGAAAGAACGCTACGAGAATATTACTGTAACTTAATATATTTGTATGATCGAACACATCAGATTTCGCTTAAATATATATCAGATGTTGGGGAAATTATCACCTGTGTTCATTTTGGAATCTATGCAGAAAGAAGGGATAAGCCAGTTACAGTGTACTATGAGATTCTTACTCTCTGTGTTTGTAATAATAATAAATAGGAGGCGTCTTTCAGTTTGCAATCCTGAAAAAAATCTACTTTTTTGCTTTACAAAGCAGACGAGAAATGAAGTTTGTTGGTTGCTTTGGGATATTCTACACATTTATCAGAGATCCACAGTAAGCGTTTTGTTTCTGGAAAAAGTGTCTCAATACTGTCTCACACCGCTTTCTCGTACTTCAAAGATTCTACACCGCTGGAGCCGGTTTCAATCCCGCTGTGAGTTTCGGCGCAGCCATTGTGTCTGAGCAGTGGGCCGATCACTACGTCTACTGGGCCGGGCCCCTGGCTGGAGCGGGAATTGCTGCGCTGTTCTTCAGGTACTGTATTAATAGACCACTGATCTCAACCGAGATAAAGTGAGCAGGACCAAAGCTCGCATCACATAATACTTGCGAGTACCTAGCGTGGTTCACTCTACCGTATGTCAGATTAAAAAAAAATACAATGGGACCCTCCGCAACGATAGCATTAAAAATAGTGAATCAATCAAAATACAATTTCAGGGTATGAAACTATAACATATTACCCACATCTTACAAACAAACAAACAAAAAACACCCCCCCCCAAAAAAAAAAAAAAGAGAAAAGAAACAACAACAACAACAACACTATCCGATTTGCTTCAGTGGTCAAAGAGAAATGAGGATCTTTGTACAGCATGTCAGAAATCCCTTCCTTCCAAGTTCTGTCCAGTAATGTTCACACATTAACATGTACCGTACTTCCAAGAGCATTCAAGTGCTAAACTTGGAAGAAAAACAGACCCATGACATGCTTTACAACGATCCACATTTCTCTGTGACCACTTAACCAAATTAAATGGGGTTTTCTGCAAAATATAGGTAAGATGTTATTTTTTAGACTCTGAAATAGCATAAAGACAGTTTAATCATAATGAAAGTTACCAATGCGGAAATCCGATTGTATTTTTTTGGGGGGATATACTGTACAGTAGTTATAAGAACTTCTGTCTACTCCTTAAGATAACTTACTGGCGTTGAGGGCGTCATTAACACACCTGCTTACACACGGGACTTGGGTTTCTTCCGCAAAAGTTTGAGGAGATGGCGCGATTTAAGTGATTGTGAAATTTGTGGTGTCTAGCTCACCTGCCAATGAAACACTAACCTGTACTGTGCATTTCTTCTGCAAAAGTTTAAGAAGATGGCGCAATCTTAGTGATAGTGAAATCTGGATTGTAAGCTTATGCTGCTTGACGGATCAATGGTGGACAGGGTTGGTGGAAAGTAAGATCGTATACAAATTTGCCATAATCTGCACTTAGGAGTGACATCAGAAGAAATCTTTCTCATCAGGTACAGCTGCCATTCATCAGTCTCTTTGATACACTAAAGTGTTTCCACAAAACGCTAAAAAAAGAAAAGAAAAAAAGGCTTGTTAAGATCCACTGCCGTGGTTGTTCTTACACTTGTATTAAGAAGAAAAGAAAAAGATATATATGTATATATATATATATATATATATATATATATATATATATATATATACATATACATACATATATATATAAATATCAGATTCATAGCCTTGTCAATATTTCATTTTTAAGTTTTCCATCTTATCGCTTACCAGTTACATCCTTGTTGATATCGCATCTGTTAAAACATCTGCAAATATATACTTTACATATATATATATATATATATATATATATATATATATATATATATATATACATGTGTATATGTCTCTCTATACATCTGTGCACTCAAACTTATTTCTAAAAATATGGAAGTACACATTTACCCCTTTGTTTTACATGGTAACAATACAAATATGATTTGCATAAATATGAAATGAGTGCATAAACACATGAATGGCACTGCATATGTTTAGGGTCCATGAATAATTCAGACACAGCGGCAAGAATTTACTTAAAATACAGTGTTTATTAATCTTTTCAGAGGAAGTACATCTTTAACTCTTACATCAAAGCATACATGATCATATCTTGTTACTTATGGATAGATGCATTGTATATGCCAATCTGCACTTGCATACTTTTCCTTCAAAATACGACTATATTTGTATCACAGTGCTTATGTACCATTTCTCACTCTGTGTATGGTATACAGAACAGTTCATGTACACACTGCATTTGGCAACTGAGTGTATACTTCATAAAAAACAAAGAAAAACTAACATAACACAATAAACAGAGAACTCGATGTTGTGCTGTGGGACGTGATGTGGAGTAATGAAACTACTGGAAACTAATATTCCTGCAGCTTTTTCCCCCACAAAGATATCCAACTGCACATTCACGAAAACCTTCATCACTTTTTAAATAGTATGTATCATTCAAGTTTATTCTCAGTGGCAGATCCAGAGGGGGGCACACATCCCCTCTTTATTTGTTGTTAAAACAAAAGAAATAAAAAGAAATGAATGAGATGAAACCCGGAAGTAGCACCAAAAATATTGTTTGCGCCCCCCCCCCCTCCTTAATGGAATTCCTGGATCTGCCCCTGACTCTGTTGTATTTTCAACACACAAAGTGCATAAAGAATAGTCATGGACATGTACTATTGTCAAATGAGGCTGATTTGTAATGGGAATCTCCAGATTTCAAATGCATTGCAAACAAATCCTTCCTTATAAAGCTAAATGGCTTTAAATCTGTGGAACTTTCCTGTCTGTACTGCATTTGATTCTGTCCTTTTGTGGACACAAAGTGTGTGACACCACAGCCTCCCTGCCTAGAGATGAAAGATTGGAATCAACAATACAAAGGCAGCTTAATGAAGATTGACTTTAGCCACATTCTTCCTTTATTATGGAATGAAGTAAACTTTTTAAAAGGTTACATCTTCATTCTACAAGTCCCAAAAATACTTGTTGAAAACACAGGAGGAAAAAAACAGAAACAAAAAGACATCTATAAATGATATAATGTGCATTGTAGTACATGGAGAAAAAACCCCACACAAAGTGTCACTTTGTCAAGAACATTAATGCACTGTATTTTCTTTTTCTCAAATTCTCTTCTACGACAGGATCATCCTCGGAGATGAAGAGAAACGTCTGCTCTGCTAGAGGAACAGAAGCTGTCTCCTAGCAGGCAATTAAAGTTATACACCATCAGGGCATGAAATCATCACCCTTCCTCGTTTGAGTGGGAGTACTGGCATAATCATAATTCCTTGCACTTGATGGCAACGAGATGTTCATTGTAGAAAGTCTGACTTGAGTCAAAGCTTACTCGAAATCTCCCCTTTTGCACATAGCAACAGATGAATAAACATTAACGCAAGAGGTATTTGCATGCAGTATATCGTCGCTGGGGCGACAAGACCTCGTATCTACAAAATGTCAAATGTTCAGGAGAGCAAAAAAACATGGCAGCCAAAGCACTGTATCCAATGGGATAGACATTCCTTTGACATGCCGTGGTGGCTTCATTTTTGGGGTAAGACATCTAAGATTTGGACAGGACATCACTTACGTGATTATCCAACCATTAATGCAAAAAAGTCATTTTCACCAAAATTGCAGATACAAGGTCTTGTCACCCCAGCGACGATATATGTTTTAAGTCACTGAGGCTTTCTAATTATAGGCAGGAATTTCATAACAAGAAACTGACCATGGCAATAACAAAGGCATCAAGTTAGAGAGACAACCACATCTATTGCATGATGTCCCTGTCCATGGAAATGAGTTTTAATAATTACCTGCTTATGCAACATATATGTCTCAATAAGGGAAGAACATTGTCAAGACGTTCTTCTTCTTTCTTTTTTTTTTTTGTCTTGGCACATCAAACACAGACAGAGTTCTTTTACGCGAGTTTTTAAGCACTGATTCCAAATAATCTGTACTTCAAACTATAGAAAGATACATTTCAGTAACAACAGAGTGCCACTTCCCACCTAGTATCCTACACGACAGCAATTTAATGGTCTTGAAGGACTTAAGAAACATTGATTTAAGCTTAAATTCACATCATATATGGACCACAAGGCTCTTGATGATAATTTATTCCTCACAGTAGAGACAAGTAATCACTATCTTCTAGGTGTATTTTGTTTATGTTGCCTCATAAATATTCTCTCTTTTTTGTATGCGATACCATACTCCCAGTGTACTAATAACACTTTCCTCTTGCGTTTTAAACTAGACTTTATTCAAAAGTAATGCAGTGTTTTAGTTATAAACCTGTACATTTAGAAATAAATATGTTTATGCAAGACTCACTATCAGATTTGCATCGTCATTTTTGCTTTTCTAGTTCAGTAGTTCAAAAATTCTGGTGCACAGACATAATTGAAATATGTGTATATTACCCATTTTGCCTAGACTTTTTTTGTAGCATGCCTTGCCAAATATTAGCTTGTGCAACACGATCTAATTTAGAGTCATAGGGGGAAAAAAAATCAAATCAATTTTACGCAAAATCATAACATCCCCTGATTTTGTATATCCTTTTGAGTGAAGACGTAGAGTAATACATCCTGCATAAGAATTCATGATTTTTTATGTATGTTGATTGAAAATTAATAATTTACTCAATTTCTGAGTGTTTTGTTCTCTGTTGTTGTTTTTTAATCTTTTTTTTTTCTTTATCCATCCCTACACTGTATTTCTATCCATTCAACCTTTGATACAGTAAACGCTTGTAAATAGAAAACAAGGCAAAGTTTTCAAGTGTGGTCATTGGTGTGTTCCACTGTTCCTTCTTAAGTGCTGGTCTTTCTCTGTCAGTCATCAATCTTCTTGGGCCAGTCCACATGTACAGCCTGGAAAAATATGAAACAGACATAGCCATGTACACATCTCAAGTCTTACAACACCAAATACTGTGCTTCTATGACAGTTTATTGCTGACATACACTACTTACTTGGACGAAGCTTGAATATGCACAAGGGAATACTTGATGCCTACTTTGACAGAATATCAAACAAATCCAATCTGGTAAAGGGGATTGAATTCTCTCTGTTTGTTTGTTTGTTTGTTTGCTTTGCTTTGTTTTGTTTTGTTTTGTTTTGTTTTTTTTTGGGGGGGGGTTTCCCCCTCTGATCATGGGGTGCACGATGGCTATGACATGAATCACACAGGAAGAAACATGCATCAGATGTGCGTTAGTGTGATTATATCAAAAATTTGTTATTACCGAAGGAAATTTTGCATCATAGATTTTACTGATAATAATTTTGGGACCCAAATTTGAATGTCGCTGTAACAAAATTTTCTTACATAATGTGTGTTTGGTGTAGTTGGAGTCCCCCATATCAGCATATTGCACTAAAAATTTGAAGACATTAAACTACATCATTTTGCAGATGATTAAAATATGCAACTATTCAAAAAATGTATGAAATGATCAGGTTCACAAGTGTTCAACGTCTTTAGCATTACACTGTACTAACACATTCTAGAATCTCCAAGACCAAAGAGCAATATATCCTAGGGTACTTATGAAAACCTGTACAACTCACTGTCACATCCAGCTCCATAATATCAGCATCAGTCTTGAGCAGGGTTCCAACATTCGGCTGGGTTCGGCCAAGATCACCATGCACAAATTCCTTGATGTATCTGATGGTGATCGGGTCAAGAAATGCCAAGATGTCACAAGTGCAATAGTTCAACCTCAAAGAAAAGTAAAGTTCCTGATTTGCACAGTACACACAATAGGTCTACTTAGTGACAAATTCCAATGTTACACAATTCTCATCACATCATTTCATCTTGTATCACCTTAGCAAATTGAAAAATGGCTGATGAATTTGACACTAAACTAACCAGTAGAATATCTACCAGGGAGCTTGTGCATCATTTCTGGATTTCCGGATTTATCTTCATTAAAGGTAAAGTTTTCAATGGCAATAATTGGCTCACAAGGTCCTAGCTTAGGATGAATAATAGGTTTTACTACTGACATTAATATGCAACTCTTGATATCTATCTCATGAAGATATAAATACTCAAGACATACCCTATGTTCCAAACACACATATGCACAACGTGTAAAGGTACTAAAACCATATCATCACTGGCATAATTCATACAAACTAATTAACTAGTTTTCCATGAGCCATTTATCAGTCAAAGAGGATACGTTCCTGCTTGAGTGCAGAGAAAGAGCTTGAAGTGGTGCTCGTCAATAATCTCAGAAGACATGGAGTGAATGGTTCGCTCTCTGGTTGCTAGGGGGCGTCGGTGGAGTACCCGAATTGGTGTTTTCTGCTTTAGAACAAGTTCCTGTGGTTGAAACCAAATGCCATGCATGGATATATGGGTTAGTTTCTAGATTGTTGTTGTTGATTTTTCCCTTCAGGCATAATCACATCTTACACTATGATCAAAAGTAAAACAATTCCAACACATCATTAAACAGAACTGTAGGCCTAGAGTGATGCAAGTCACAGCCCTTCCTAATATAACCTGATGTCATACAAAAGTTTTGTTCTGAAATGAACCTCTAAATAACAAGTAAGCAAGCAAATTTACGAATTGGTTTTGCTCTTCTTGTTGTTTTTTTGTTTTGGTTTTTTGCGTATCTTTGTGTATTCCTCTTATCGTCTTAATAAAAACCAGTATATATTGTTATATTCTAATTTCCATTTTAGTTGTTTTCATTGTATGAATTATTTGTTGTATTTATGGTGAATGGAAAAATAAACTTGAACTTGAAGCAGGATGGAGTCTTATGGAATATGAAGAAGGGGACATCCAGTTTCTTCATCACTGCTCTTATCTGCAGTTTGGGATTACCTTCATGTCCTCAAGGAAGTCCAGGTCTTGCTGCTGCACTGACCTTTCCACTTTGACCAGTGCCATGTAAGACTTGCGCTTCTCAGCCTCTCCTTCCTTCAGCTTCTGAGTTGCATCTCTGCAAACAAGGAATTAAAATATTTATCAAATGCAGACATAAATACTTTTTTTTCAAATAATATTTGTTCACTTCCTTTCAAATAATACAAGAAACATCAATTCACATAGTATTACTGTAAAAACATAAAAGAATAATTTCTATAAAGATAACTGGAATACATATTTTTTAAAGATGACAACTGAAATATACATTTTCATGTTTCAATACAAAAGCAAATACACAAGCATGCATGCACACACACACACACATACACTCATACACAGTGCAAGATACTGGAAAACTTTCTGTCAAGTGGAGGGCTAAATATGTACTGTGCATCAGACATCTGCAAAGTCTGTAGCTGTGTCACATTTTTTCCTTTGATATGACTGTGTTCATACTGGTCTCCATGTGTCAGGGAGATGAGTCAAGGTTTGCCTAGGACAATGATTTAGATTTATAAGAAGTATTGTGCAACCATGGCAACTGGTACTTACACTGTAATTGATGTCATGGATTGCTCCCATAGGTGATGTTGATATTGAGGGTTTGGTGAATTCCATTACCAAGGTCCCAAATTTGTTTGGGAGCAATCAATTTGCACTCAACAATACAATCAATAATGACAACAGTAATAATATGGTCTTCTTTATCGAGGGTAGCCTCTTCAGCGTTATAGTGGACTCCCATTATAACGAAGTCCACAGGGCTGGGGGTTTTCTTTCATTATATCAAAATTTTGTTATAACCAAACAAATAACAATAAAAGACATAGAGCGGATAATATAGTTGCCTGAATTTTCACTTCATTGTAACTGGAGTTTCATTATAACCTTGTTCGTTATAATGGACTGTACCACAGCTCTACAAGAGGGCCTTGTCATTTTTATTTCCCTAGCATTGCCAGGTACCCATTTATACACCTGGGATGAGAAATACCTGGTGGGTAAAAACATCTTGTCCAAGGATGTAAGCACTTGACAGGATTTGAACAAGGGACCTCAGATTAAAAGTCAAAAGTCTTATCCACCATGCCACAGTGCCTCCACAAATATAAACTTAAAACTCGTGTGAGAAATGAAACTGACTGCTTTATGGCTCCAACCACCAACAATAAACTTTTACACTCAAGAAATGGCAGAGAGAATGTTCAATCTTAGCACTTTTGCTCTCCCACAGTAAGAGCATTTACCTATGGCTGATCTTGCCATGAGAGTTGATTCATTTGTTAATGGACATACATTTCCCTAAGCGCAGATGGTGCCTTAACCCGTTTAAGACTAGTCAGGAGTATATTCAATCAGGTGTTTATGGGATATGCATGTTGCAGCAAAATCAGCCCATCCTAAATGGGTTAAAAGAGTGAGAAAGGGATAGAGAGAATGACATGTCTGAGAAGACTCACCTTCCTACAAGCTGAAGATCCAACACACCAATATCAGATGTTTTCTCATTGATCTCCTGCAATTACAATCACAGCAGATTAAAATGAAAGAAATTCAAAGCTAGGAATATCACATTACTACCTCCAGTTCACTATTTTCATTCTCTCTCTTCCTCTTCCACCCCTCTCTCTTTCTCTCTCTGACAACCCTTGCCATCTTAAACTTACAATCTTGCTAAATACCTAAAAGGGAAAGTAAATTGTGAAGTAAAATTTACAAGTAAAGTATCCACCTATCAAAATATTAAAAATGGATGATGAATACATGTACAGCACCAGTTGTGTGCAAAAGACATGATGAATTGGGTTCAATATGGACATCTCCACTGACACATATCTGATATCATCAACCAAATACTGGGAAAAACAGGTTCTGTGCCTGATCGTAGTACTTAAAACTTAACACCTCATAACTCTGATTTGGCAAAGCATATTGGTGGGAATCTTGCAAAGAAGATATATTCTAATAGTGAGTAAGATAGTGAAAATCATCAAGGAGCAAGTGTCACGAAGTAAAATGGAAACCATTCAGTTGATCATACTTAAACCACTGAATTGTACAGTATACTTTTTTAACTTCAAGGTGACAAGAAATGTGCAATATTTCAGGCAAATATATTGAAAGTTAAAAATATGTACATTTATCTTTATTTCCCCAGTGCAATGCCGAGTATCCTTTGGCAGAGTGACCAAACTTTAAATACTTGTATACTGCTACCAAAGGCCACATGGGGGAGAATTTAGTAGAAACTATGAGGTATCTGCAAGAAAACTTTCATCTGTACCAATTTCACACAAACACACACAAGAATGAAAGGGTTTTGAGTAACCAGTGTGTGGATGTGTCGTGTGGTATTATCTGGTTCCCTTACCTCTTGAAGTTGTTTTAATTCATCTCTGCTGAGGACGATCTTGCGAGGGTTGAGCATCTCAGTCAGAAATGGCCTTCCTGGAAACAAAGATGGATACACAGGTGTGTTCATTTTTAACCCTTTCTGTGCCAGGGACTTTGGACAATGTGTATAATGCTATCGGGTTTCCTGTGCCTATCAACACTCAAAGCACACAAAAGGTTAAGCAAAGAAAAAACAATAACAACTAATGATGAAACCAACAAAGTATGAGATGACCAAACTATTTTTTAAAAACTAAAACCAACATGCTTAAATATTTCAAGCAAATCTCAGTGAAGCTATTCAAAAGATATGGCACATGGCACATTTGTCATCCAAATAAGAGATAGATTGATAATTATCAAACATTTCTCTCTTTTTTTTTTCAATCTTACCTCGGCCAAGTGTTCTTACATCCACATCCTCTCTTCCAGAAGAAGAAAATCTGTAATCTGAAGAAAATCAGTGGTTGAAGACAAAGGTAATCACTCCATTCATCATCCCTTCTGCAGGTCTTGGCAATTGACAAAATCTTTCTTTTTATGACTTTCGTGATTACAAATTCATGGAATTTTGTGAGGAATGTTGTTCACACACCATCAATTTCCTCACAGAAATCATGTTAAGAAACCTTATGTTAAAAAAAAAATATCCTGACAAAATGTTGCAATAACTTTGCAGTTTGCATTTGGGAGCTTCACTGTCAGTCAGGCAATTTGCCTTCAACCAATTGACAAAAACTTTTGTGAAACTATATAGCACTGTTGAAGAAGTCCTTACCAAGCAAAGTACAACATCTAATTTCATACCCTTTACATTGTGAAAGTTATGAAGATCAATATGTAATTTAAAGTTCAAATTATTTCTAAAGCTTGAGAGTTTGGTGTTTACTCCCACCTGCAGCTCTCACGCACTCTTGAATAGGGTCGCAGACAAGTTCCTGGACAGATGACTCTGTTTTTCTCTCCCCGTCGAGTATCCAGGGTGTCTGAGAGAGATTGCGAGAATGCTTGGTGTAGCGACCTGGAAATAGACAGAGTGACAGTGTAGCAGGGCACACTCAACACAATGATTTGATTTGACACACAGAACAAATCAATATTCCTGACACACACTAATAAAAAAAAAAAAAAAAAAAAAAATAGGCAGTGATTAATAAAGATGGGACAAATATTTGAGCAAATACCCCTCTGGCCCCCCCCCCCCCCCCCAAAAAAAAAAGAGAAAAAAAATCTACACAAAATTATTGAGCAACAATCTAAACAGATGGAGCAGATATTTGATTTATTTAATGTGATTAACTCCGATCGTCAAAAAGTAACATATCTCTGTGCATTGTAGATCAATCAATAATACAGTGGACTCTCATTAAACTGAAGTCCTTGGGACCAGCAGCTTCTTTCATAATATTGAAATTTCTTTATAACCTAACAAATAAACAATAAAAAACAAAGAGCTGGTAATGTTGCGACCGAATTTTTATTTCATTATAACCGGAATTTAATTGTAAACGTGTTCATTATAACGGGAGTGCACTGTAGTGTTTATCTGGACTTTCTTTACTTTCTGAGCAGAGATATGTGAAGCAAATCTCTGACCCTAAGAAAGGATCTAATTTTTTTCACCACATGATGTGTTTACCTGCTAGAAACACGGACTGGTGGAGGCAGTCAATGTTGTGTGATGGTAGACTTTCTGGCACTGAAGGGGGGTGGGGCAACAGTCTGAGGAGGTGCACAACAAATAGTTTTATACAATGGGTTAGGGAATTCTTGCAATCTGATTGGTCAATTGATTCGCAAGCAATAATTCCTGACTGACTTCACACACATTTTGCTTTCATTCATGCCATACTCTATCAGGTCTATAGGAAATTAAGAAACTTGCAGGGAAGAGATGAAATAGAGTCAGTTATCAGATATTATAGTTCTTTGATTGAATCGATATTTATTCATTGCCCATCATGATAAATTTGAAAACGACTAGGGCACGCCTGCTAAATTGAAATTGCCCACCAGTGAATACAAGTATGTGCCCTGAAGTGCGCATTCATCCGAAACAGTCTAACTTCAGTTGAGCATACTTCCTCATTTGTGTGTGTGTTGCATTATGAAAATGATTATGAGCCAAGCACAATTATACATGATCAAGAATGTGAATACAATGCTCAGTATCCAGCCAAGCAAACTTTGTACCAGGTTCTGGAAAACGTCTGCACACGGTGCTTCAATTTGAAGTGAAATGCTTTCATTTTTGTGAAATCTTGAGACCTAAGATCTCATATCACCCATCCACATCCATCTTTTCCTTCTCTAGCCCCTATCCCTCCCCCTTTCCCCATCCCTCTTTCAGGTGGTGAAAGTCTTTCTCTTACCTCTTGAGGTGTTCTGCTGAAAGGCCTCTCAGTGCAGCACCGACGATCTGCCTGGTAGCCTCACCCTTCCCTTTATTGGCTTGATTCTTGCTGTACTATAAAGGGTATCAATGTACATACAAAAAAATAATATGAAAGAGTAGAAGGTAGTGAGATAGACAGACAAGACAGACAGACAGACAGACGAAAGAGGTGACAGAAAATACTTAAGTGAAGAAACAGTTGTGACATGGTGTGGCTACATATGGCACTTCTTCATCTTTCACCAGGTCATATTTCGTTAGAAATAAAGTATCTCTTTCATATGATCTTGTACATACATAATGCTTCTGTTCACATGTTTTACAACTCTGCAAACTTTGTGCATTTGAAATTTTTCCACATATTACAAGCATGAATCCAAAATAAAATCTCATTGTAATCGTCAAGAAAAAGATACTTTTATCTGATACTTACACGCTGCCGCTTTCTTGATGGCTCTTCATTTGATATCTCTTCCATTCTGATGCAAAAATACAAGAGGAAATGATATAGATATAAATGAGTAGATCAAACTGCTACTTTGGGGAACAGACAAAATTGAGCACATTGTGCATTTATGACAATTACAGGAAATTCACAGATGATATCAACAATCAACTGAAGTAATAGTTAACAAAGCTCAGCATGCATTGCACTAGCCTTATAATTACTACATCATATGAATTTACATTGCTGCATTATGTAGACTTGTATGAAGAATGGTCATGAATACTATTGAAAATTTACACATTTTAGGTCAGGAATGCAACCTCATTTCTCACACTCAAATTCACACTAGCATTTACAGATTGTTTTTATGTGTGGCACAATGCATTTATAAACATTTTATTGCCATTAACATCATTTTGCAAATTGCCATATTCCTTAACACATTAAGAGATTAGCTGAAAAAAACATTTAAAGTACAGATCTCTTAGATATATGCCCAGTACAAAAATAAGTTTACAGAGGAAGCAAAATATTAGCTAGATGCAAAACTGGATTGCACAATTACTAAAGATACAGAATGTACATTGCACTTACAACAAATCCACTTCTGCCTTTGTGTCTTTGTGTTCAATAATCAAGCCAACTTCAAATGGACTCTGGAAGATAATGATCATATTGTCAAAAAAAAAAGTTTAGGCATACTGGTTTGCATCCTACAAACAAACAAACAAACAAATGATGCTTTACATGGCAGCTACGGTAATCAAAGAAAGAGTCTACAACTAATTGCAATGAAGGTTGAACTCTCTGGCTCTTGTTGAAAAAGATCCATTAGTTCCACAAGAACCTGTACAACACACTAAAAGAGAAGAATGAAAGAAGTGTTTTTGTCCACAATGAATACATGAACAACACATAAAGAGAATTGTATTCACACTCTGTTTCTCTTCTGTTTATGGCAAGTTTCAAGTTATATTCTGTCCACAAGACAGAACCTATACAGCAGCTACCAACAGAGTTGCTTCAACATATAAATCATATCTGTGATATTCATAAATATCTTTCAGCCTCTGTTCCATTCAAATTCTTCTGTTTTACTTTGCATTAAGTAAAGAATGCAGGGGGAGGAGGAAGGGATGGGGGAAGGGTGCTGCTGTAGATGCACAAGTAACAATTTAATTTCTACAGTATTGGACATGCAGTAAATGTAATAGTTGCAAATTCAACAAGAACAAGATGATGATATCTGCAGTGAAATCACCCAAGTACCTGATGGTTTAAAGGTGCAGTTTACCTTTGGGAGCAGTGATTTAAAAAATTTTCCAGTTATCACATTTGATGCATATGTGTGGGTCAGTTGTATTTCAAAACATCTTATCAGATAAAAATTTTGCAATAAGACCTAAAATATAAGGAGATATCACTTGTGTTTCTCATTAAACCATAACTGTAGACGTTTTAGTCTAGAACAAATTTATCATAACTATTGTTCCCTAACATACATTTTAGAACTATTTTGAAGCACTAAACCTGGGTTTTTGTTTCATCTGCAAATGGTAAATTATGGCTTTAACTTGGATACACACCTTGGGGTGAAATGGCACTCTTAGCTGCTGGCTTATCATGGGTCCACACAACCACTTGAAGACGTCCTTGAGAGGAGTGATATCTGATGACTTTAAGGATGAGCTAAAATCAGCAAATTGGTGGTAACAAACACAGGGACATGCACTCATTTACACTTGACTTGACTTCAATAAAACGTTGGACATACTTCACATTAAATGCCATGTGTTATCACTCCCTATCTAACAAATCTTATGACCCTATATGCAGCTACCCTTCAAACCCATAAACATTTCTATTTTCTGAACGCTTGTTTTCACACAGAAATACTGTTTGATATTTCAGCCTTAAAATCTGAAGTCTACATTCAGGGTTTAGAACCACAAACAGATTTTAGGTATCATTCACCACTTAATCCGTTTCTATAAAACACAGAAAAATACAAAATAGATACAAATTGTGTGTGTGTTAGCGTGCATATTAACATGTGCGTGTGAGTGGGTGTATTTCCGAAATGGCAAATTTATTGATAACAAGCAATACAAAATTTCCTTACCGGCACATCTCGTTCAGATACGTCAGCAAACAGTGCTGTGAAATAAGAACAAAACACACAAGACAGTGATAAAAGTAATCATAGATGAATGGAGAGTAAATGCCTTCATTTAACTCAGCAGAGCTCATTCCTTTCATCTTTCTCTCATCACAGGCTTACCTATGAAAGGTACATACAATATGATGTGATAACTCCAGATGATGATATTACTGCCTGCAATGCCTTCACCATTATGAGCCTTTCCAAAAAACTTTTACCATTTTCAATCCGCTTAGCATACAGACCAATTTGTGCTTGAGTGCAGAGAATATTTAGCAGTTCAGTACTCACGTAAAAAACAAAACACTTCTTCGTTCTGATACAACAGTTTCACTCATTCAATATCCTACATTGATAAGTGAGGTGTCATATAGATTTATTGTGATTACCTGTCTTATTTCCAGCTGCAGTGGTAGAGTCAGCGCAAGCATAAAGTTGTTGAAGTCATATCCCAAGTCAGTCACCTCTGAGCACATCTTTTGGGATGAAAGATTACGAGCGATAAACTTTTATCATATCAATTAAATTGTAGAACATGCTGACATGATTGTCATAAGTCTTGTTCATCAAGTTTGTTAACTTAATGTTTGAACACACGTATGATTGATATATTCATATTAAATTGCCCATTGGACTTCTACACATACAAGGCACCAGTAACAAAGTAATCAGACTCTTGGATGAACACAAAAGCCATGATAGTATGGATATGTCCTTGATTATAAGAGATTAACGTTGCAGCTAAGTTTTTGTGACCTATGAACCACATTCTATTTCATTCTATGGATGGTCTTGCCATTTAAAGGGTGAAGAAAATGGTTTGCTACCCTGAGGTTGTCTTACACGAGTTCCTTAGCCTACCAATTTGACCATCCCAGCATAATTCTAGTCTAAGGTGAGTGGACAGATTCCCACAATTATAGCATTTTGAAGCTATGCTGTTCACACACAATTGAGAAAGGAACAAAATAAAAACAACGCCAGCTGCACTTGCCTCTTCGATGAAAGCTTGCTCACACAATTCCTGGAGTATTCCCAGACAGGCTGGACATATTATTTCCCTCCCACCTCCATCACTCTGCCGATCATCATTGGCATCCCTCTCTTCTGAGGCTGCATCCTCCTTGGCCTTTGCAGTCTCCTGTTTTGTGGCAGCTGCATCCTCTAATACCTCTGGATGGTTGTTGCCATCTTGTGCTGTGCCAGTGGCATCTCCACTGGCCTTCTCCAAGTCCACTAGTGACGGTTCATCTCCTTGCAATTTCCATAAGGATGGGCATGACTAAAATGAAAACAGTAAGCACAACTGAATGTGAGATCTAAAAAAAAGCAGGACACAACATTAATAACAATGCTTGCAAAAGCAGGGCCAAGATATCAGCATCAGATGCTTCAATGCATGGGATGATGGCTATAATGCTGTGTGATCTGTCTCTAATCAATTGTGTGCATAATGCCCCATATCCAGGGCTGCACACTTGCCCATTTTTTCTACTGGTCTGACTTTTACCTGTCAGACTGGCTACTTTTACCTGTCAGACAGGCAGATAGCCAGTCTTTCCATTTTTACTGGTCTGAACAAAAAAAACAACAACAACAACAACCCAAAACAAAAACAAAACAAAACAAAACAAAACAAGCAAATATACAAAAACCCTTGTCCTGTTCTGGCCCTGACAATGTTTTATTTGTTGTTCTTGTTGTTGTTGTTGTTGTTGTTGTTGTTTGTTTGTCTGATTGTTTGTTTGTTTGTTTTTCAACCAGTCATGTCAGACCAGTAAATTTGGCAATTCCTGAAATGTTACTGGCCTCACAGTGATTTTTACCGGTTTGGGACCGTCGGACCAGCACCAGTCTTCAGCGTTGGCATATCTATCTATGACTGCATTTCAATACATACATCCAGTTCAAATTGTTGTAGTAAGATGTCCAAAGTCTCATCAAACTCTTAAAAGGACACCTACAAGATGACAAGTACAAGTAAATTGTATCACCAATAATTTTGCAAGTGTGAGTGTGATACATTAAAAAATAACATATATTGTAAGTTTCCATACACTTACCTCTGAAGGACTGGCATAAATATGAATAGTTCTCCTTCCAAGAAATCTTAGAATACATCTCTTACAGCAATGGCAGTCCCTCAGTACCGCAATCCTTTTTGACTCATCTTCCTGAAAGAAATTCACATCCAGCAATTGTGATATAAATCTGCAATAATAGTCAAGTACATCTTAAGGTATCCATTAGTTGCTGTTTTTTATGAATTCAAATCCACTTATATTTAAAAAAAAAAATCAATTTGAGGAATACAACAATGATTACCACTACTCTACCAAAATAGCAGCAACTGCCAAATGCAGAGGAGGACCAGAGGATGATTCAGAGAGAATAGTAGTAATGATCTAAATATACACATCCATGTCAAAGTACTTACACTGTTTATGAAACATTACAACATGGCTAAAGCAAATCCTATTTCTGGAAAATGGGAAACACTCTACAAGAGTGTGCTAAACAGCATAATGAAGTGAAAACCATGTAGAAGATGTGGCTCCATATTTCACTCAAGACCACTACTTCAGGTTGGAGCAAAGAGCGTAACTACGTCAGTAAATGTAGAGTATACCCAGTCTGTATACCAGGCATACTTATGATATTGCATGAGGATGAAATTTTGGTCAAAAATAGCACCAGTTATTCACAAGGTCCTGAAAATTACGAATCAGGCAAAATTATTGAAATTATTCACTCCGATTTTTGGAAAAAAGACTTCAAGTATAGGTATACCCCTCTGCAAAAAGTTGTCTTTTTGGGCGGTGTAAAATTGCATTATAATTCCAGACACAATTTTCGTAATGGATTTATCAACATCTATCACACCTTGTCCTTGCACCAGAATCACAATTCATACCCACAATTCACTGCATACATTCTCATCGAGCGAACAACAAAGAAAAAAACAGAAAATGAGGCTCAAATTTCGTTTTATAGAGTGAAATGTTTCGCTTAAACGTTTCGAACAGTTCATAAGATAAAATCTTGTGAAAAATTGACATCTATTTCTAAATCTGATGCACTGAAGTAAAATGTGCATTTCTTAGTTAGCGTTTTTACGTTTTTGTGTCACATTTTTGCGATTTCAGTCCATGCAATGCTCTGTGAGGCTAGTCTACGAAGTCTCACGCGTATTCAATGTCATTAGTACCCAAAAATGTGCGTGTCCATGAAAAGACAGGAAAGTGCGCACTAATTCTGTTCAAAACAAATGGACAGCGCACAGTCCTCAAGCGTATTACGCACATCACCTGAACACTGAGACACGCTGTCTGAAGTTGTTGTTGTTTACCAAGTGTCTCTGTTTTTAGATCAAGTTGCTGCCAAATCTTTACCTCCACTAAATAATCCTTAAATTATTTTAAAATCTCGTTCTTCAAAATAATTCCCTCAATTGAAAAAAAAGGTACGACTATAATTTTCAAATCTTTTTAGAATAATAAAAACACTACTCACCGACACGGGACAGTAGTTTCTTTGGAATGGAAATAAACTAATGTTCTAGGCCTAGAAAGGTGTAGTTTCTACCCAGTTTGTACTTTTATTAGCTCTCATTTAGTCTCATTGTTATGAAGGGGTTGCCATGCCATTTTGTTTTGTTTCCATTATTATCATGCGCCTTCCTATCTTCCTTTATAAACAGTTAAATCTACTATACTTATCACACATGCTCTGAGAAAAGATGCATGTTTTTTTACTAGCACTATGCACCGTCACTTTTATTGTACATTAGTGACATTTAAAATCATCCTGTTCACCATGTCACCTCTCACTGACGCACGACACTTCTACCATCCCGGGATAGTTTCAAGGAACTGCTGAAAGGGATTACTACTTCAAGGTTCAAGGTTGGGAATTACCATGCTGTCCTAAGTAAGGAAAAGCCCTGTAATTCTGTATCCAGTGTATGATAGTAATTAACCCCGGGACGCTCCGTATACACAGTTACACACGGCAACACTGCGTGTTGAGGCTGGTCGCAGTTAGATAGTAATAGACTAATACAATCAAACAGCTTACTAACCTCAAAATAAATATGTGGGACCGTGTAATCATCAAACGCTTTGAAAATGACTGCATTTGACATGGCTAGTAGTTTTTACTCTCGTTTTGACCATTTCATCGTAATGTAAAATATTGTAATATAAGGGAAAATACCTCAGAATCAATCTGTTGGGATCTTCCAGCCATTTTCAGCTTGATAGATGGCAAACCATGCGGCGTTCCTCCAAGACATGCAGCCGACGCGATTCGCTCTGCTCAACTGCTACCAGGACCGATGAGGGCGCTAAATTACAGAAACTTGTGTGAGGCACAGAATTTCTGCAGGAGCTCACAGTACCAAGGTAGGTTATCTGGCATGATATTGTTTCTTTTGGAAATAAAATTCTTATAAGGAGGTGTTTAACACATTGATCTGTTTTTGGTGAAAAGCTGAGAATACTTTGATCAGGTCTTGGTGTTATTACATATCTGACAGTGACACTTTTCTTCCAGGCCCAATCGCCCGAGTCTAGAAATGAGCATGGACCTACCGCTAACATATAACAAGTACGGCTACGCTTGTGGTGCATACTGCATGCTGGCACTGCTGGACATATTTAGGCCTAGCGTTACATACATGTACATTACATGTCCAGCAATGCCAGCATACCACTCCGCCTGTTCTCCATTGTCTAATCATAAAGCAAGTACATGTATTTTACTAATAGTCCATATTATGTAAATCTTAAACTCTGGAGCGCTTTAAAAATGCAGCATTATGTTCCCTGCGGCCACCGCAGTCAAGATGCTAATCTGAGTAATGAGGAACCTTGACCGAAAGATCGGTCTGTATCTGTCCGTCAGGGAATGTTCCGCGGAGACTGCGTCTGGCTTCACGGATCCCCTCCGTATACAGACCGAAGTCAATGATGCCAGCTCCTGTGTGGCAGTAGCGCACAGATCAAACGTTACGATAAACCAAATTTCAGACAGCTTTTTTATATTCAAACAAGTTTGACATGACATGACACATTATGCAGCAATATTTGGGGTTAATTTCTCACATTTTGCAATCGAAATACTCACAGTAACGCGGTTATAATGCAGAAATTTTATCCATATCGCAACATCGCCGTTCGATAGCTGTATGTCGCCATTTTGAATCTCTTAACCAATCACATGCGAGGTACTTTATTAAGTAAAAAAAACACGTAGAAACTACCTCGCATGTGATTGGCTAATAGATTCATACTGTATGTTTCTGCAGTTTGAACGTGACGACGCGACGGGCTGGTTGATGTGTGTTTTGTGTTGAAAATTCGACCGAAATATTGGATTATTCATTAATCTGGTGAGTGTAGTCTATTCTTGAATAGTTGATTTAACTATTCAAGCTTAAATTGCCGACCTAGGGCCGTGAATTAGACGCAATCGAGAAGGGTGAGGTACCTCACCCAATTTTCCATAGAGACAGTGGTTAAGAACATCCACACAGCAATGGGTACTACAACCTTCCGTCTGTCTACGGAGGACGGCGTTAATGGCAAAATACAAAAGAGTCCTCCGGACAGACGGATCTTTCTGTCTATGAGGAACCTTACTAGTAGGGGCAAGCATGGTGTCACCGGACACCATGGTATTACCGGACATGCACATTTTTGCGTACTAATGACATTCTGTACGCGCGAGACTTCGTAGATTAGCCTCACAGAACATTGTGTGGACCGAAATCGCAAAAAACGGCACATAAAAATGTAAAAACACGAAAAAATTCACATTTTACCTCAAATTTATAGTTGAGTGACCCGCACCTCGTTTATAGTTAATATTTATGCATGTTTGAATCACATTTCGCGACTGAAATTCTATGAAATCCCACTCACATACAGGAAAAATGCTGAAGATTCTATTAGAACCAAAAGTTCACTGATCAATATCGGAAAAATTGTAGCTATCGTCCTCAAACGCGAACGATGCGGAATAGTTGTGCGCTAAGGGGCAGGCAACTCATCACCCGCGCGTGCAGCTCCCATAGACAAAGCACGTATACTCTAACCAGTTATCGATTTCTCACAAGGTTTTATTGCGTGAACTGTTCGAAATGGTCAAGACAGACATTTTACTGTAAAATACGAAATTAGAGCTTCATTTGCAGATTTTTTTGTGTGTCATCCGCTCGGTGAGAATGTGTACGGTGATTTGTGGGATGAATTGTGATTCTGGTGCAAGAATTGGGTGCGAAAGACCTCGATTATTCGATTACGAAAATAGCGTCCGGTAATACAATGCGATTTTGCACCGCGCAAAAAACCACTATTTTTAGAGGGGTATGTTTGAAGCATATTTTCTAAAAACTGGAACGAAGAAATGACGTAAGTTGGCTGAATTCGTAATTTCCATGAGTCTGTGAATAAGTGGTGTTGTTTTTAGCCGAAATTTCATTCTATGAGTACGGAATTCAAAGCCACAAAGAAAAGCGTCCGGTAATAGGATGTGCCACCCTACCTGTATGTCCTTTGTATAGACCCTAGTAACAATGGTTAGTCCAATACAGTTGTAACACGTGTTAGACAGTGCAGTGGCAGTGTCTGTCTATGCTATGCTGTAACTAACGTAAGTTACTAAGAAAACGAGGTGAACGCAAAAAGACACGATGGCACATAATGTCATACAGTGTAGGTGGTAACAAAACTTGGAGGCAGTTTGTAGCAGAATGATTGAATGCGATGGAAAATATTGATAGTCAAGCCTGACCAGATGCCATGAGAACAGGGTCTAATACTGTAATCTGTATCGCTCTAGAACATCTAGTACATGTATATGTTCTTGGGGCGAGAGGACTGGACCGAACAAAACTGTTTGGTCCAGTCTGAACATCAGGGCTGCCAACTCTCACGCATTGAGCGTGAGACTCGCGCATTTTGGTCCTTTCTCACTCTAAAAGTGGAAACTTTATTTCATTTGCATGCATTTCTATTGATCTCACTCATTTTGACTCCTAAATTATAGCAGTGGCCTATGGGAGTCTCACTCTCAACTAGTTTCCAGTGTTGGCAGTCCTGGGACAGTTTACAGTCTGGGAGATTGTCTCATCTGCCCACAAAGCACTTTGTTTTTGGCAAATGTATTGATGGACAATACATAAACTCAGGAAGTTTAGTGTGTTAATCTGAAAATGTGTGAGTATGCATACACTAATTTCTGACAAATTAAGGATTCCTCTTTAAATGTGTTCAAATGCACTGAGAGTGTATTGTTATACATGCAGTGTATGAAATACAATGTATGTTTAAGGTAAATGCATATAAACTTTTTTGTTGTTGTTGTTATACTCGACAGAATATAATCAAAATGCCCAACAGTGTCTGGCCAGCTGACCCAGTTAGGCACATGAGGCCCTATACAAGGCAACTAGGGCCATTCCTGGTTCCATGCGTGGCACTCATCGGCTACCTAATGGGCAAGGCTACATTTGCTGGATGTGAGTATTAAAAGCACTTCATGTAGATGCCAATCAGATTACCTTCAGCTAGTAGCTAGTTGAGGGCCCTGTTTTATGAAGAGTTAATACATTTGATTGTATAGTTGATTTTCAATTGCAAGTCTATGGCAGCCTGTGTGGTATGGAAATTTATTATCGATTATATTTTTTGATAAAACAGGGCAGAGGTTTCACAAGTTGTGTTGATGCAAACTCGATACTCAATGAGTATCATGAGTTTGTGTCATGAGTATTGCAGAAAAGAATTAATGATCTTTGTCCAATGTAGAGTCTTATTAACTTTTATATGAGTTTGTCATCAATTTTGTGTGAGGTGCATTTGCAATATGAATGCAAGAGAATGTCGTTTTGAAAATGTGGCATGTCATGTAAATGCTTTCTAAACTGAAGAGCATCTTTGGAGCATATATCTTTTGGATTTGAGATGATGTTACTAGTGACTAGTCATAGTTGCTTAGTGGAAGAAGTCCCACTAAAAAAAAAGAAAAGAAAAGAAAGATGCTATTCAAGTGTTCACAATTTTGTCAGTAGTAAATGTGACACTCAATTGCGGAATGCTTTTGCTGTACAAACTGTATGATGTACTACATGTACAGAATATGTGTTAGATGTTTGCTCAAAACAATCTTCAGAGAATTCCAGTGTCTTATCATAAAAATGATGATTTTAGCCTGTGCAATTGTCTTCTTTCTCTCTCACAATCCAGTAAGAGCAAAGAAAGCACAAGCAGCCATTGGATCATCAGGTATGATATTAGATTTGATAATAAATGTTTGGATTTTGAGTATTTTATGGTCTGTACTTAGTGGCCTGATACGATGCGACTTATCATGTGCATTAACTCAGACATATCAATATGTGAGCAAACTCTATTGAGCATCTCCCCCCCCCCCCCCCATCTCACAATCTCATGATAAAGAAAGGAAGTTAGGGAAATTGTCACAGTTTCAGTTGGAAAATCCTCTCCTACTGGTAAAATATTGGTGTGTGTTTTGGAAATCAACTTGGGAGCTGTGCTACAGGCATGGATGTTGAGAAATAATATATGTAATATGAAATCTCCTCACAATACATTGTACTGGTATTTGATTGTTGTTTTGTTATGATAGGGTTTACTTGTGGTAATTTTTTACCAGTCACAAGGGACTTTGCGTGGACGTGTACTCATTTTATCTTTATGTGGGTCTATGGATTTTTTCTTATCTTTTGTAGCTGAAATTTCAACATTAAATAATTACATTTTGTATGTCATTTGCTTGAATGCTGTTTTGAACAAAGATGCTTTTACATGTATTGCCTGACATACACTGTACATGTTAGCTCCTCATAATTTTACAATGCATGACTCAATTTTGAATCCATATACACTGTATGTACTTCTGTGCATAAGATTAAGAAAATGTGATCGCTACTCAATTCTATTGTGATGTTCAGCAGAAATGTGTTTGCTTGGCATGGGTTTTATTTTCTGTCCTAATGAAGCTGCACCTGTCTTTTCCCAATTTACTGTACATGTTCATCCGTCTTAAAAATGATCCTTATTTTTACATTTTCATAGATCAATCTTATTGGCACAATTATTTTGCTAAAAGCAAGATTTTGAGTGATTCATTTTGTGCATTGTCTTACTCTGTTTAGTCACTAAGATATTATTCATAATTAATGTTGGGGTAGATTTGCTTGTTTGTTTGTTTGTTTTATTTTGTGTTTGTTTCTTTTCACAAAAATACATTTCTCTATAAAATAGTGTGATACTGTATTTCCTTCACAGGGCATTAACATCTGTGACACTTGCTGATCAGGGACCTCTCCATCATCATGGACAGTCAGACATTCTTCATCCTAAGTCAGAGAGAACAACACATGCTTCTGGAATGACACTTACAGAACTGTTGTTTCATGGACTTCATTTCCAGTGGCTATAAAAACATCAAAAACAAAAAATGGCCTCCTCAGAATATTTGCATTACCTGTCATCGAGAGTTTATCGTCATTTGCATGCACCAGGATCATACTCAAGGAATTCTAAAAAAACCTACCATACCAGTGAACATTTGATTTACATTACATAATCAGCAGCAAGTGGTAAACCTGGTCAGGGGGTGTGTATGAGTTTGCTTGTGTAATTAAATAGTGTTGTTGAATTTGCTATAGCTATGAACGTTTTAAGATGCAGTTTGTGCATTAAACTTGAAATCTAAATTTACTGATTGATTCATTTATTTCATCCTGCTGTAAAAACTCATACTGATTGTGTGTAAGTGTGTGTGTGAGAGAGAAAAAATATGACATGATACACTTCAGGGCCCGGTTTCATGAAGATGTTTCATCGGCAGTCTTGGCAACTGCTGTTTTTCTGGCAACAACTTGAGGAATGTCACACCTAAATGCTGCGTTACACTGCTGTTGCCATAGTAACCAAAGTTATTGGGACTTCCAACTTCCAACTGGAACCTATTTATGAAACAGGCCCCTGGAGTGTCACTGGGTGAATTTAAGTGTGATGCTAGTGCTGATATTCATGCTCTCGCCTAATGATTACATTGTACAAGAAAGAGAATTCTGACACTTCCAGACAGATTACCCTGTAACTCAAGTGATTCCGATCTTTTGTTAGTTTGAACAGCCAATGCCTAGTACTGTAAACACCACAATGAAAGTTGAGGGATGGCATTGAGATGACATGAATTTAAAAAGTGAAAGCATTCAATTCATGTTGACTATGACATGATAACCCAAATGCATCAGTTTAGAATAGATAATGAGGAAATATCATTAAAATACATGTACATGTACAATGTACACTACATAGTACTATATCAACATGTACATGTACATTGTGCATACTGTATGTACCATGTACCGGTATGTACAAAGCGCAATTCTTGATTCAATTTGAGACACAGATTTACATAGCTATAGTGTGTTAGTTTATTATCAATTATTTCCTACACATGTAACTAAACTACTGTATCTGTACTTACAGATCATGTGAGTGAATTTGATATTTTTCCTGTGATTTGAAGTAGACTGTGTGTCTTCCTCATTGTCTGAGCACCAATATTTATGACACCAGTAACACAGGTACCAAACTTGATATCTCTCATTGAATATGTTCATTAAATAAGAGGGAATGAAACCAAAATATATCTGTGGATTGAAGAAATTCAGCAGAATTAGTAGAATGCATGAGTGAAATATGAGGAAAATCGGACTGTCGGTTGGGAACATGAATTTTTGAAGTTTTGGTGGTGCCTGCCATTGCTGGATGAGAAGACTGATACAATTTGTAACGTCACACATGGACAACAATATAAAGAAAATATATGTGTGCAGTGCTGTCGATTCCACAAAATTTGATTTTCATTTTTGAAAAGTACACTCTCCCTGGACTTCTTACAGACATATATGTAAAGGGTAATATTACTCACCTGCTTTCTGATAAAGGTACACTTTTAGTCAAGTCCTCTTTCATCATGCTAGAAAAATGAAAATACAGTGTTTGTGGAATTTTATTTGTACTTGTACATGTATTGTCTTTATATCATCGTCCATGCGTGATGTTGCAAAAAAAAAAAAAAAAAAAAAAAAAAAAATATATATATATATATATATATATATATATATATATATATACATATGTTGTAGTCTCCTAATCCACCGACCCAGAGATGGCTACAGATGAAGTTTATACATATTCAAATGCTTCATAATATATTTGATTTATTCATTGCAAATTTGAGCCAATTCGGACAAGGAATAAGGAAGCTGCAGTTCCTTGAATGAATGAACCGTAGAGGGCGATATATTAACTCCGGGTGTAACTTGTGGACAACTCTACATGTTCTCTTGTTTCACATAAACGTCGTTCAACTTTGAAATATATATGCGCTTCGCCTTGAAATATGCATTGTGTGTGTGTGTGTGTGTGTGTGTGTGCCATATTTTGATTTCAGAGAAGGAGTTATGTTTATTGTTCAGGAAAGTTGACAAACGTGAAATTTTATGAATTAACCTCGGATACATGCCCACAAAAATGTTACGCCACAAGCTTTCTGCTGCTATCTACTGACTGTTTTCCTTATTTCTTGCCCGATTTTTCAAGTTCAAGTTCAAATTTATTTCCATTCGACATAAAATCATCGAACAAATCATACAATGAAAACACATAGATACAAATATATGAATATAAAAAGATACACGTACATAAAACAAGAACAAAAGCCGATGCGTAAATTCATGTGAATGGGGGGTCAGCAGAGAAGAGTTATAAGCCTTGTAAATCGCTGACCCCTAGAAAACATAAATACTGTGTAAAATATATCAGGAGTATAGAAAAGAAACTAAAGAGGAAAAGAAAAGGACAGGACAAAAGAACAAATCAAAAGATGTATTATGTAAGTGCAATTAAAGTAATCATTTTGAATGAGAATATGAATTCAGGAGTAAAAATTTATAATTCCTTCTAAAACTATTCAAAGACGGTTTCATTTTCAAATCAAATGGTATTTCGGTCCATATCAATGGACCTTTATTAAAAAAAAAAAACTATTCTTAGAAATATTTGTTCTCACATGACATAAATGATAATCATTAACACAATTTAGAAGAAATATTGGAGGGCAATAAACCTTTTGAACACATATACATAAAAATCGCAAGATTATATTCATTAATATAATATATATTTGAAAGCTTCAAATGAAAAAATGAAGGTGAAGTGTGAGCATTAAAAGATACATTGGAAATTATTCGAATAGCTTTTTTTCTGTAATAAAAACCATTTTTTTCACACAAAAATCATTTCCATTGGACCAGGCCACATTACAATAATTAATATGGGAAATAAGTAAAGTGTGGTATAACATAATCAGAATATATCTAGGGAAATGCCTCAGATGAAAAAAAAATACCAATACCTTTGGCAATACTACGATTGCTGGACGAAACCAATGTGTTCATGCCATGAGAGCTTGTCATCTATATACACTCCTAAAAACTTTGCACAAGACAAACGAGAAATTGCTTGACCATTAAAATACAAAACAGCATTTACATCAAATTTCCTCTTATCAAATACCATAAACTGAGTTTTACTTACATTTATCACCAATTTATTACCAATTTCTCAAACAAATCAATTCATGAATAAATGAATCTATTAAATAGCTAAAATTGTTATGTGACACGAACACACTGGTGTAGTTCGCAAATAAAATAAACTGTAAAATTTTAATTGAACAAACAATATCATTAGTATAAATCAGAAATAACAATGGACCGAGAATGGAACCTTGTGGCACTCCACATCGAATGCGTTTATACGAAGACTTATAATTGTCAATCTTTACAAACTGAAAACGCTTAGACAAATAATCTTTAGATAATCTTAACAAAACTCCGCGAATACCATAATTTTCTAATTTATTCAGCAAAATTGAATGATCAAGAGTGTCAAAAGCTTTGCTTAAATTAAGAAACAAACCAATAGTATAATGTTTCAAATCAATTGCTGTTGTAACTTTATGTATTAAATCAAGAAGAGCTGTGGAAGTGGAGTGTCCCGAACAGAATCCATACTGATTGTTTGATAAAAGATTACATGAAATGAAAAAAGTGTAAAGTCGTTTATACAGACATTTTTCAAATACTTTGGAAAAAAACGGCAGAACAGATATCGGACGATAATTCACCAATTTAGAAATATCACCACTTTTAAAAACGGGAATTACCTTTGCAATCTTCCGTTGATCTGGAAATACGCCATTGGAAATGCACACTGAATTGATATATAACATAAAGGAGCTCCTAGAACAGATTACATGAATCACTCTTTTCACAACATCAACAGCTATATCATCATATCCTACACTGGTTCCACTTATTGAATCATTCACAATATCAATATTTTTTTTACATGTTATTGGAGAAAAATATGCCGCTTTATCATTTCTTGTCAATTGTGAACTATAATCATGATTTAAATATTGCACATTGTAAGATTAAAACCAATATCAACACAATAATCATTAAATCTTTCAACCATATAATCTTTTTTAGTGATTGATGCACCATCAATATCAATTTTCATAATATTTTGTTTATTAGATTTCACACCTATGGCATCATTAATAACTTTCCAAGGTGACTTTATATCTCCTTTATAACCATCAAATTTCTCTTTATAATATCCACGCTTTGTTTTCTTTAATTCATTTGTTACTTTATTTCTAAATTTTTATAAACTTTTTTTCCTATATTCAGTAGGATTATTCATATATTTCTTATATAATCTCCATTTTTTTCTTATCATTTTTATCAAATTCTTATTAATCCATGATTTATTTCTTCTATATTTTACTTTGATTTCACACAAAGGAAGACATCTGTGATACAAACATCCAAATTTCGTTATAAACTCATCATAACAACGATTAGGATCAAATGACTTAAAGTTCCAATCAACACTTTCCAAATTAAGGCAAAACTGTACAATATTAATTTCATTTATTTGTCTTTTCCAGGAAATACACCTCTATTCCTTAATTTCATCATAAGAAACACAGAATACAGGAAAATGATCACTAATATCAGCCAAAATAAGTCCACAAAATACATTTCTAATATTGTTTGTAAATATTATCTAATAAAGTTGCAGATTTTGGAGTCACACGGGTTAGATAATGAATAAGTGGATACAGAGAATATGTTGCACATACATTCACGAAGTCATTAGCATACGAACAAAAAAAAAACATTCATTAAATTTATCGTAAAATCACCAACCAAATATATTATTTTATTTTCCCTATTTACAATGTTCAAAACAGAAGAAACTGCATCTATAAAAAAAAATACACAGATTGATTAGGTGGCCTGTAAAAAACACCCAACACGACATTCTTTTTAACAGTATTTTCTATCTCAATGAATAAACTTTCACAGTGTTCATTACTCACAATCACCCATCCCGTACAAAAATTCCCACGCCGCCACCTCTTTTACCAACTCTATTATTATATACAAAATCATAGCCTTGAATATTACACATATGAGCGTCATTCTTCAACCAAGTTTCAGTGACCCCTAAAACAGAAAAAGAAAGATTCATACACTGCAATAAAGCACTCAAACCATCAAAGTTTCTCGTTATACTTCGGCGATTAATATGCAAAACAGAAAAATTATTACAACTCAGGGAGTGTTTGGAAACCTTGTCATTGAATTCATCAGGTAAATAAAAAGACTGATCAATCTCCATAAATTCTTCATTACCATTAATGGGCGACAGAACTTGTGATATTGTACTGAGATTTAACGTATCTATTGCACTTTCATATACAATGCTTAAAAACATGGCAAAGAAAGGAGAGAGAGAGAGATGAAACCAAAAAAAAAAAAACACGAAAAAAGTAAATTATATCTGACACATACGCACATAGGTGCGCAACACATAAAATCACAGTTTATACCTAAGTTAACAAAAAACCTTGACAGATTGTATCATCTGGATGCCATCAATTACAAATGCAAGCAAAAAAGGTCAGTTACCATAGGAATCATGTTACGTGTTTAAATCAGACAGAGATGATACGAACTTCTTTTTTCCTGTGGACTTCATGATTTGGCTCAAACTTGCAATCTCTTAACTTGATACATTCTATTATATCCCTTGCTTTTTAACGGATCGACCGATTTTCCTCAACTACGCTGAAGTGTTCTACTTGTATTGTTGCATTCCCTCTATCTACAAGAATATTCGGGTTTCATTCTTGTTTTTTCAGATAGCAAGATGCATGTGGTGGACAGTGTCATAATAAATGAGTGACGAGGACTATCACATTCACTAATGCACCACTTGCATTGTTGGGACTTGCCGATCTGAAAGTCAGTTTTGCGTGAGAAGCATTACGCATTCGTATTACTGTGATCCCTCGGTGCGTGTATACCAGCTTATACCGGAGGGTACTTTTGATTTAGCGTTATCAGTTACGCAATGTCAGTTTAGGACACAATGAACTGACAGTCAAGTTAACAATGTGATGAAGAGATTGTACAACAGTTGTTCAATATTTTTCGGCGCGATTCATCGGGCGACGTCCACCAACAGAAGCTAGAAGCTGTTCACACCGTCACGTTAATCATTGATCACTTGACAACTTTACAGAAGCTTTGGAAGTACTGCAGCGGAGACGAAATAATTCCAGTGTCTTGTAAACATGGGTCTGAGATGGCAAGACTTCAGACGAGATGATATTTCGTCATCTCAACTCCGTAGGTCATCTCGTACTCTTTGAGTTCATCCCGGCAGAGAAGACGAGTTGTGTGATCTCGTCTTTTCAACATCTCGGGTCCGACGAGATATGAGGCGAGATACGAGAATGCGAGATGTAACTGTCACGTGTTCTTCTTGCCTTTTCGGACCCGAAAAGTCGAGAAGACGAGATCTTGGATCTCGCCTTCCTTTGTGCAAACGCAAAACACATCTAGCCCTTGAGGTTGTGCATGCACGTAGAGACTTTCACCCCCCCCCCCAATAAAACAAACTAAAAGCATGAAACACTTATTGGTAATGCCGGTAAAGGCCCAAATCCGTCTAGTTTGTGGAAAAATAAACAACACCTTACAACATGACTGTATCATAAACATTCTGAAGAGCATTGTTAAACATAAACTTCAGTTCATATTTGTTTTTTTTTCTTGGACATAATTGATGACTGTCAAATTCTCACTTCCAGCAGGACAAACAGATAAAAATGGTCTCTTTATATAGGAAACCACAATTTCATCCCAGCTTCGCACAAGCTTACGTCTAATTTCCCAGCGGAGACTCGGCTTTCTTTCCAGAAATGGCGGCAAAGTATTATTCTTCGACCTAATGCTCAATGAATGATTTTGGATACAGTCTTTATTTTGTTTTCTTTCTTTGCCTTGTGTCTGAAAGGACTAACTGACCAGTCCTCATTCTCAGACCAAGCAGGCCTATAATCTACACAATAGACTATTACACTGCTCGCAGACAAGTTTGACAGTATAGCAGACCAATTTCACCTGAATCTATCACGTTTGGAGACGTAGATTTGCCCTTCATTTTCGGAGTTTATTTTGCATGAGGTTCTCGACAATAAAGGACATATCAATCAGCTATAAGACCTATGACTGGAATAAGTCACGCTCTTTGTGTCTGTATGCGATGACCCTGAAATACAACTCGGGACGAATAATTATAGAATTCGACAACGTCGTTGTGCTGAATGAAGATTAACTGTAAGCCTATAAATCTTTTCGAACAAATCTTATACGTCAATGATTGAACGAAATCTAAGGGAAAATGAAATATCGTTACGTCTTTCTCTGCAGGTGAATTCAGCTCCTAGTTTGACGAACTTCATTCTGATACCAAGTGCCATCATGAATTAAGTATAGACACTGACAGTCGAATAATGTTCGATTTGTGACCAATTTACTTTTACTGATTTGTTGGACCTGCTGGCTCTGTGAAGAGTCGTGCTTTACTACCAGTGACGGCAGAGAGTAGAAAAGAGAGCGTGATAGAAGAGCTGACTCCCCAGAACACCAGGGAGGTGGTCTTACAGATCGAGGGGAACTCCTCCCCGATAGATCTGTTCACATTGGGCTTCTCAACCATGAGGGAGTACATATTTGTTCAAATGACCCTCTATATGATCTCTCGTGCAGGGCAGTTTCGGCTATCAAAATGCTTAAAAGACTCGCCATAATAGACAGAGACACCACAGAAGCTTGTGACCATGGATTGCATTCATGCGTTCCCTTTTAGACCTCTGCCAGACGAGACCAGGGCGAGACCAACAAGATGTATAAGAAGATCAGTCATATACTCTCTGCAGGGATTGTGAACATTTCAATCGAATGAAAAACTCTTATAATACCACGAAACAGACATGTTGACCAAAACTGACCTCGCCATTATGCAAAACACGGCTCAGTGGCTGCATGGTCCGCCATCACATAACCCGAAGCTCCTCAGGCTTGAGGAATATAATGCTCTCGTTTATCACTAACCATTTATCAGCGATACGGTTGGGCACTCTCTCTTTAACCGTAATGATACTTGCTCTATAGCCTTCTGATCTCCCGAAGGATCTTATAAAGGTATATAACTAACTCCTCACTTCAGAGAGGTCGAGACACTCCTCATAGACTGCTCTGAACTATACCTGTTTCATTGGGGTGTTTTTGCATTGGTTTTCCTGTCGCTATACGAAATAGTGGAGCAAAGATGATGAAGTTGTCCCTGATTCTACTGACGGTGGTAGTGGGTCATGCCATCGCCAAACCAGTTCAAGAAACAGCGGTGAGTTGTTTTTGTCGTGCATGATAAATATTTGTATTATTTGTCCTAATTTCGACATCTGCAGCTAACAGGGCAGAGCCAGGAATTCTGTAAAGGGGGGGGGGGGGGCGCAACTTATATTTCTGGTGCCACTTCCGGGTTTCATTTCATTTTTTCTTTTTATTTCTTTTGTTTTTAACGAAAAATAAAGGGGGGCGTGCGCCGGTTGCGCCACCCCTCCCCCCTCCCCCCGCCCCCCGCCCCCCCCCCCCTAGGAACAGGTGTGCAAAATAATGTGCACTTTAGATATTTCCTTTTAGCACCATGCCAATTTCAGTGAAGGCATGACGGTAACTGACGTTACGCTTACATTTGCCATCGGGTTTACACAGGCAAAATCATGATTGGGAATAGTTTTGTGATATTTTATAATTCTGGCCTTTCAGAGTGATTTGTTTGATATGGAATCATGCCTTGGTTCATCAATTACAAATACACATGAAATGAAACATAAGTCAATTTTCTTTGTTTTATATGAAAACTTAAAGGTAAACATGTCAATAACTGACGTTACGTAACTGATGTTACACATACTTTTGCTATGGGGTTTATAGAGAACTAATTTGTTTAGCAGGTTATCATACTGCTGCAGTATACTATATAGTAACAATCCCAGGCATTCACTTAGCAGCAAATAAAAACAAAATCTAAAGACACAAATGGTGTGATGGGGCCCTTAGGGGTAAGCCCCCCCCCTCTTATTCCCTTGCACAGTTGAGCAAAAATAATGTAAACTCCAGAGGATATTTCTTGACATAGGTCTTAAGATTGAATGTTTATTCAAGAGTTATGATTATCCGCAGAGTCATTTAGATTCAGCAGTTCCAAGTATAAATTATATTGACATAACTAAGTTTTTCTTTTGAATGAACAGGAAACTTTCTATCTAGAGTGCCCCACCCATAATATCCTGTAGTACTACACAAAACACAGATATCTGTGTGTGTAAAAAAAATCTTTCAGGTCGTGGGGAAAAGACACATACAAATATTAACTCACAAATATGCGTATGTATGAAATCTACTGTGATATATCTTCTTTTCTTTATTTTACTCCTTCTCCTTCAAGACATTGTTAGGGCCACAAGTAATAATTTGATCTCCACCATCAACTGATTTCAATCAAAAGTGTTACACTTTTAATATTTTTCTGTGAAGAAGAAACATTATGCTTTTTTGGTCAAAAGGACATTATTGGTTTATTCCTTGCTTGAAGTAATATAATTGTTTTTCTTTTCCTTTTCACTGGTATATATCAAGGCTTGAAATACATCCCAGATACCAAGAAATAAGACTTTGCCACAAAAGAATTCTAAGATCAATACAAACAAATCTTCCTGTTCATAATCATCATGTATTACAAAAATGTCCCTGCATGAATGAATTAAAGTAATCAACAAATCTGAACATTTTTTACCCTAGAATCACCTCTCACTTTGAGCAACATGAGAGTTAAATGTTGACCAACATCAGTGTTAAGTTTCAAACAGTAATGACAGTACATGCCGTATGTACCATAATACAAGATGTGCCATGTTACGCGTGTAACTAAACCAAGCGAAGAAATATATCTGTTTGTGCATTTGCCTTGAGGTAGAAACCTCATTAAGCTTCCAGAAAAAAGAAAGAAAAATGCTAGCAAAAGCAATCATTAGTAAAGATTATTTTGTAAAAACTATTGGTATACAGTTGTACACAAGCTTTTAAATAGAAAAAGGTGGTTACCATGCAACCACATCATTAATTAGGCCTACAAACTTTGGTAGCTTTATCATCCCGTAGGACTGTGAATATACTGTATAGTAATTTGAGTGTATCATTGCATGTGGTAAACCTAAACTTCCCGATGATTTAACCTTAAACTTGTGCCGAACCGAAAATCACGAGCTCACTAGCCAAGAAAAAATGATAACTATGATAAATTAATCAATTATTTAAAAATAAATGAATAAAACAAACAAAAATATGTATCCGTGGACATACCATGGTGATGACATCATTCCCTATCAAAGGGATTGCTGGTCTTTGTTGATAACTTTTGATTTGTCAGATGTATTGAAAAGGCCTAAAGTCACAAAATTTGCCTCAGTTGTATACCACTGTCAAGGTAACTGACGTTACATACTGGTATATGACGTTTCGGTAACTGACATTACACATTTTGAAGTGTTCATTTTGATTCTCTAGTATGTCAAGTATACTTATTTCTGGTATTGACAGGAAGGCATATGGGCATACATTAGAAATCCCAAGTTACATCATACAGGGGTGGTATTCTGAACACCGTTTTATCTCTGTTGTAACTTGTGTTGTAACTTGTGTTGTAAGTCTGTGAGTTATAACACCGCTAAAACAGTTGTAAATCGGTATTCTGAAAACTGTTTTAACGGTGTTGTAAGTCATGATAACCACGCCCATATCAATAATCATATCCAATAAGAAATATTGTTAGATATAGCATCTAAGACATTTCAACCAATAAGATTGCTCCCTTGGGCAAATGCGCCGTGCTTAACTCTGCGCGTTTTAAGAAGCGCTCATTCTCTAGCGTGCGCACAAATAGGACAATGGTATGCGCAGGTAAAGAGAGCCAGAGATAAGATAAAGTTACAACAGAAGCTTGATCATTATGCCTTCTTACCGGCTTTGACGTATAGTTGGTGCAGTAGGGGATTCGCAAAGCTATCTCAGATTGAGTCTTTTTGTTTGAAATTTTGTTTGAAAAATAAGATATCTGGCGTTCATAAGACTAGGGAACCCAAATTTCATGGTTTATGGGGAACTAGACGCTTCTAAATTAAGTTAAGCCCTTGCAATGCCATGTTATTATTATCATTATTATTATTGTTGTTGTTGTTGTTGTTGTCACTATCTTCACAAGATATCTCTTGAAGATCATTATCACGTCAAGTTCCATCATGGAACCTTAGACTTCTAATACTTTTCTTAGGATTCGCGCCATCCCCAGCAATAAATATTTTGAAACACCCAAAGGTACTGATAATGAATTCTTATTGGTGAAGATAGTGAAATCATATTAAAAAATATTTAATATTTTGAAAGATATTTTTGAAATGAATAGTGCTTAAAACAAGTTAGTGCCGACGGTGCCGGTAACCTTTCATGTGTTTGTGATTTTATCTATGTGCATAATTACGCTACGCGTGTGTACTTGCAATGTTACTGTTACCAAATTTTGTATCGTGGAATGAGTTTACATTTTGTCAAACTGCTATATCATTTGCCTTTCTGTACATACATTGTTTTTATTTTTTGTATATCTCTTTTATTTTGAACTCGCATACCACAATATTGAGTTGATGAATAATCTCACTATCTAACATAAGTTAAAACGAAAGTTACAACGGAGTTATAACACCCTCCACCCTGTTTTATCTCAGAAGCATAAATTTGCACGGGGCATGACTTACAACAGAAGATAAAACAGTTTTCAGAATACCGTGTAATCTAATGGGTGTTCAGGTTTGCGCCCACTGTTACGCGCGTGCGCATACCCTAAGACAATGGTATGCGCAGGCAAAGAGTGCGCAAGATAAAACACTAGTTACAACACAAGTTACAACAGAAGTTACAACAGAGATAAAACGGTGTTCAGAATACCGATTTGTTACAACAGACTTACAACAGAGATAAAACGGTCTCAGAATACAGCTCACTTTCTTTGATGAATAAAGTTGAATATTCCTTGTTTTTGGTAACTGATGTTATATCCATCATTGTCAAACTAATAAAAAGTTTTTCTCAAATTCTTTAAAGCAACCAGCTTTTTTTTCCTATCATGTGGTAAAAGATTTCTCTGGTAACTGCATACATACAAAACATTGTTGTTTAGAGTACTAGTTAAGTGGATATATACAGAGAGTAAGTTATGTGACAATACACTCTTTCTTACTATTGAGTTATAGGCATATTTTGGCAGCCATTTTGAAAATCAAAATGGCCGCTTTTATTGAAAAACATAATGGTTCTTAAAACTTCAAATCAAGTTTTGTCTGAAAATGTATGGTATTTGAAACAAATATCATTTTGAATTTTTGGCGTCTGTGTCCTCACATCATACCGTGGAATAGCCCATTTGCATATTGATATTTTTATAATAATGTAATTATAGTGTGGCCATTTTTTTGGGGGGGGGGCAATTTAAATCAGTTGTTGTGTAAAACGTTTGCTTGTTTTATCTTTATTTTTTTTTTGTCTCCCTACTGTAAAGTTGAATTATTTATCTTGTCGTCAAGTTTGATGTTAACCAAATACGGTTATAGTCCTCGGACTTTTATTTGGTGTTTTTACATAACCGAAATTGAATTGAATTGACGTCTTTATTGGCTTATTTCAAGCGTGCAGTCTTGCTCACTTAAGAATGTAAAATTGGTTGTTTGTTGCTTTTCTCATTAGATTTTATTCTTATCTTGTATAGATGTCATGATGATGACACATACCAGTGTTCTTGTAGGTCCTAAGAGTTAAATTCTGTCTTTTATAGACAATCCATGTAGGACCACCATGTCCCTCCACAAAGCATCTTGAGCAGTTTCCTTGTGCATGAGGAATACAGTGGACTCCCGTTATAAAGAAGTCCTCGGGACGGGCAGTTTTCTTTCATTTATCGAAATTTCGGTATAACGGAACAAATGAATACTAAAAATATATAGAGCCAAAAATGTTGCAGCATGAATTATTTTCATTTCGTTGTAACCGGAATTTCATTATAACCATATTCGTTATAACGGGAGTGGTAATCACGTTATTAACAACGTATAAACAGGCCTAAAAAAAAATGAGTGCGTCAGACGCAGTGCCATGCATATTATTCTCTTATGAGCCATGATAGCTCTAGGCTGCTTCAGCTTATTGTATGGGAACACGGAAAATGCAAGTCCTGACTATAAACGTTCAAGAGTTTTCCTGGCACTCTTATCTGTCTCATTGCCTTCCCATCTTTAACAAATGAAATGAAATCTGATTCTGTTTGTGTTCATCTCTCTGCACGCCCATGAGTTTTGTGCATACATTGTAGGTGATACGTGCTATTTTTTTTTCACTTTTTTCCACCATTGATCTCCGTCTCAGGATGAGAAGCAGTTCGTCCGTAGGATGGCCTTTTTGGTGAAGGAGCTAATGGCCTTGCGAGAAGAAGCGGAGAACGTGAACGATCCGGAGACCACACCCGCGCCCGCTCCAACTACGCTCCCTCCAGAACCCACTACAACGCTCCCTGAGGTAGACATGACCGCTTTTTGTGCAACCCTCTTCAGCATTCAATCTGTGCCACCCCCGGACGACTCGGACGACGAAATTCTCGACAAACGCGAAGCTCTTCTCGCCATCCTTTACAAGATGTGCATTTCTAAAAATGTCTTCCCGCCAGCCGCCACTAATGAGGCCAACGACGACGAGGACGACACCGAGGTAACAGACGACGAGCCGCCTGCCAATGTCGTCCAAGACCAAAATGACCAAGAGGAGGAAGCGGACGATGACGACGATGACGACCAAGGTGATCCGGAAAACGATGAGCGAGAGCTGAGACAACGCGTTGTTGAACGCGTTGCTGAGGTCCTTCGCAAGCTGGCGCTGGAGCACAAGTAGAGCTGATTAAGCTGTGTCTGGGCGTGCCTCTATAATGAATAAAGGAATAAAGAGTATACGAATAGACTGACCACCTCAGAAGTTGGCTTAGAATTAGAGTCCCATTCATCTAATTCATCTGCCACACGTATATTTAAAATTTGAAAAAAAAAACCAAACAAACAAACAATCGAAATGAATGTATCTGAGTGGTTGTTGGATAGATCTTCATGACGGAGAGAAAAAAAAAAGCATCTGAGTATTGTATTTTAATGATTCGTCGTTTTCCTCTATTAATGTGAACCCATAGGGGTGGCAAAAACACAGCTGCGTGTATTCACATTGCGATCTAATTTTCTGGTTGACCTCTGGTTCAACCAACTTCAAGACAAGAGATTCTTACTTCAAAACAAAGATTTGCCTGTCATTTTACGTAATACTTCTAGTGATGTTCTCTTTTGTTTGAAGAAGGCTTGCACCTTACCAATAGTATTATCGCTTTTGGTTGAATTAGATAATTGATTATAATCAGTCGTCAGTCCTGATATTGCAATGTAATGGCAATTCTTTCTTCATAAACACCTTGATTAAGTTTCTTAATAGGTAGCTCAATTACGGATCCTCTGTACAGTAGCGGATACAAACCCGGGATACAAAATAATGCATCTATCGAGAAATTCGCGTCAGAGTCATTCTGACATTGAAACATCTCATTAAATGTTAAATTCCGCTTCTAATCTTAAAAAGGGTGTATACATTCTGACAAGATAGTAAGATATAGAAATAAAAGGCAATTATTAAGCAAACACTTTGGACGTGTCACGATTTTCCGTAAACTATCCGGTGTTTGTGTCTAAATATTGCGGTTGTGTAATGGGGTTCAGCGAGTGTTCATTACTGAATAATGATGTTTACAGCCTATTTCTAAGATAAAAATAAGTCCGTCGGTTGTTGTTATTGCTGTCTTTTCTTTCTTTCTTTTTTCTTCCCTTGGAATCTCCTCAATGCCCGTCGCACCTCGACTCCCGACGCAGACCTTATAACACGCATGACATGAAGTATGGAACGTGAACGTCAAAAGGAAACAATGCGCACCTATAGAAAATGAATGGCATAATTATGCAGCTTGGAAAGTTGTTCTGATTACACTGTGATGTTTGTGTATAGGCCTATAACCTATAACCTAGATAATGCATGTATAAGGAAACAATATACGTATATTCTGTCGTGTGAAAGTAGACAAAAACCTTCCCAATCTTCATCCACTGGTAACTTTTCAATGGTTGTCCCGGCGTTTTAGTCCAAAATATCCATCTTTATACCCTCTTCAATGTACATAATCGTCTTGTTGATTATCGTCAAAAGCGAACGCTGCGCCATCTCATAAAGAAGGTGCCCTTCAACTGAAAGTCCGCCCTCGTTCAAACTTCTCTTGCCTTTAATAGCAACGGCAACTCGGCCACTGACGTCGAAAGTGTTAATAAAGATATAGAGAACAAAAACACTTTCCCTGATGTCACCACAAAGAGAGCGTACTATTATCTTTCAGTTTATCCAAAGCATGGCTCAGGACAAGAGCTCTGTTTAGTAGTTGTGTCTTGATGTTTGCGGGATGCTCTTTAAAAAGCTTATTCATTATCCACGTATTGTCATCAAGCCCAGGAATCGTCCCTGTATAAGCATTGTGGAACTAATTCTCCGCCCCCCCCCCCCCTCTCTCTCTCTCCCCCCCTTAGGAGACGAAATCGAAATAAGAGCTCGTGCTGCCTTTGTGCAATGAAGTGAACAGGGAAGTCTGGCTGCAACCATGCATTTTACAGTGCAATGCCTAAAATCATTGTTGTTCTTTTTTTTTCTAAGAGAGAGAGAGAGAGAGAGAGAGAGAGAGAGCATGGATGTATCTAGAGAGAAATATCACAACGTGATTTTTGTTGCTCCCTTTTACGGAAGGAAAATAAAGAAAAATGAAATCTCAACCCTGAAAAAATAGTCAGTTTACCTAAAAATCAATGATGCTCATCAGCGCAAATCCAGATTGCATAACGAAATCCGACTAAAGACCGCATGATTGATAGAACACTTAACCTTAGTATAGGATCCCTTCTATCCGAGCTAACAACATAATAATTTCTGCTTATACTCCTTGATCTATAATCACACCACAGTCCAGGAGGCAACTCTCCTGAATCAGACTTGTAAAGTTGTTGCTGTTGTTTGATCTTTTTTTGCTTTTTGGTGTTGTTGTTTTGTTTTTTTTGGACACATCCAGTCGAGGATGGATTATAGCAGGGAGGTCTTCCCACCTCCCTGATTTATAGCGCATGTGTACTGTGTGTGTGTGTGTGTGTGTGTGCGTGTGTATATATGAGTATACTATAGTACTGTGGATTTGCTTCATCTTGAAATCACAGATAGAATCGAAGTCAAACCAATTTGTCAGAGTTGATAATCATATACCAGTGTGATAGCTCTGAACGAAGAGTGTGGTTTACAGGTCGATATCGCACACTTGAATGTTTCTACAGATAAATGGCGCTCTATAAATGCTGTTTCATCATCATCATCATCTGACCCTGCATGGTGGTCAAACAAGCTGCCCACATATAGCATTGCACCGCGAAAATTACCCACTATAAGTTGACAAACGTTTGCCCTACCCCTTGTATGTTTAAGCGTGTATAGTACAGTGAGGCGAAATGGTCTGGTTCCGAAAAAGAAGAGACCATAGAAAAATACCACATAATCATAATGACGGTTTGATTGTATCGTTGGGATGAAGTAGAGAAAAAGGTGTGGACAACACGCGAGGAAAGGTCCTTCGACAAACTACCCCATTTCAAAAGAAAAAGGGGAAAAAAGGGACGGTCGACTCAATTCTAGATTCACCAGAGCATAATAAACCTATAGTAAAAAGAAAAGAAAGCTTTTGGCCGACGTCGGAGAAGTGGACTATTCAGCGATCCATCAATTCAAACACAGTCGTTCCAGGTGTAAACGAATCAAAAAAGTTCTGTTATAAGTGTATAGACAGACAGAAAGAGTGGAATTAGAATGGAGAGAGGACGGGAGCCGCATAAACAAGAGACAAAGGATGAGATCCACGGAGCTTTGGCGACAATTTCTGCACCATTAGACAAATTTTACATGTATTTTGACATAATTTTTATTGGATGTTTTTCTACTCTACTACAAAACAAAATAACCTGGGTGGTTATATAGTTACAATCATCAATAAATTATAGGCGTTGGCAAAGAACGACATTACACGTCGTTGCCATCACCTTTCCGGAAAAGCAATATTTTATGAAAAGTTCAGACAGAACAAAAAGTGATACTCAATCAGTTTCGAATTCTGCCCGTACAGTGACGGCAGCTCGCAATGCTCTGCGCAGTTTTGGACGCTGGGCATTATTATAGAATGATCGTGACCATTCTTCAGTGAAAACAAAAATATATCCGATGATAGATATCATTATACTTCATTAAGATATTCAGAAAGTCTCTGATACATTCTATCTTCTTCTCCTTCGAAAATTAAATCAAAGAGAAAGCAGTGTCGCATAAATACAAAAAATTTATAGGCCTACATACACTAATGGGAAATACTTAGTGGTTTTAAAGAAACTCCATACCGCCTGGAGGCAGGTTGAATTTGAATTAACAGCATGTGGCATATTATGCTATTATGTTACTATGAATGACATACACCTACATTATGCTATACATGCATGGTTCCAATGAAATGTATGGCTTGACGACATTGTTTATCCATTTGATATACTTTTTTTTCACTCTATACTTTTGTTTATCTGTAGAGTTGAAATCCACAATACAAAGGATAGCACAGTAACTCCGGAATAAGCTAGATGCCTGAGCAATGTATCTAACGATAGACGTACTTCCTAATAAAGAGGAAATCAAGCCATTTTCTTGTCGACTTGTAGATCTAATAAAAAAAAAGGTAAAGGCAAATTAAAACATATAAGCGAAAGTTTTAATTGAATCTTGACAACATCGAAAGTGATGAAATTTCAGGGTTCCGCGTACCGTAATCACAGCCGCGATATCAGAACAATGATATGAAAATTGAATGATATGAATGATGGTTTCATCGCCTCAAGTTTCCGTTGGTTTTAACATTCATCTTCATTGGATTTTCTCAATATAATTATCTCCTTTACAATCACGTAGAGCTGTAGTTATTTGGAAATTAAAGTTTAAATGGATAATCAGTGTGAGAACCATTCACAATCATATTCCCAACATGCCTTCTGTACAAGTTGTGAGGAAATGACATAATTTCCGAGTCTGATTATGTATCACACAAGTGATTGTGACTGATAACTCTGTTCATCACGGAGCTACTAGTAGCTCCATGATTTCATGTACAAATGCACATTTTTGTGAACTTACTGTATGTTTGACTGATTCTTGTGCAACTTTCACAATTCTGTGTGTTCCATGGATAAAGTAGATTTTCCCTTTAAGGGTAATTTCATATCATGTTTAATTCACCATTACATGTATTAACAGAGAATGATTGAACTGAACATTGACTTTCCTCAAAAACCAGATGAATTGTAATCCTGTCATAAACTATTCAAAGAATGTTATACGTATGTGTTCACTCAATTTATAAATGTCAAGTTAAACATTAAAGGGGAAATCCAGTACAAATATAAGTTAGTCTGATAAGAAAGAGTAAAATATTACGAGTTCAACGGTATAGATTTGATCAAAATTGGATGAAAAATAAGGAAGTTATGACATTTTGAATTTTCGTTATTTTGGGGGGAACAATGCTTAAACAGCAATATGAATACGCAAATGGCAAAGTGAGCATGTCATTCCCTCACAACTTACCAGAGTGTACATAAAATGTTGAAATTTCCAGTTTTTCATTCAAATGCAATTATGCCCGAGGCTCAAATCTTCGTATATCTAACTGATCACTGTTCTGAAGTTATTCAACCAGGAATAACGTCATGTTTCAGACTTCAATGACAGACACATTGAATTTTCGCCATTTTTTGTACACGATCAATGGAAAAAATTTTGAGGGTATGACATGGTTAGCTCACTCATTTGCATATTCATATCCACTGTACAAGAACTGTTTCCTGACAAATTAGCAAAACTTCAAAATGTCATAACTTCCCTAATTTTCAACCGATTTCAGTCAAATTTTTACCGTTGAACTCGTAAAATTTTACTCTTTTTTATCAGACTAACTTATAATCGGACTGGATTTCATCTTTAAGTGGATCTTCCCTCGATAAGGTTATCAGTGAGCACCTCAAACTCAAAGCAGCCATCTTTTCATGTGGCAGTAGCTCGTTCACAATTCACTCACAATCATTCATATCTGGAATCAAGAGACAAAATGAGATTGACATTATCTTGACCATTTTCAACATACTCACGCGAACTGGTAACAATTTTATTCAGAGATTGCACCATGACAGATGTGTCCATGCAACAGATGAAATGGTGAGCCTGATAGACCTCAGGGGCTGGTTTTAGCCATACTAGAAAAAAATGCACATAAATCAGCAATACAAATAGTGGAGCTCAGTTCAACGCATGGTGTTCAACATAAAGCCCAACACCAGTTGTGGAAACTACATCACCATTTTGAGATCAACCTGCTGACACTGACTGATATTTCTAGGTTTTGTTTGTTTGTTTGTTTGTTTTTACAATAGCACTGATCTGTACCTCGCTTTGGTTTAGTTTTAAGCTGTAAAATCTTCACAGTAGGTAGAGAAAGGATTACCTTCCCACATGAGACAAACTTTAAGAAACTGAGTCGGTCAACCCAAACGACAATTTGGCCTGTTGAATCTGCGACTCATTGTGAGTTTTGAGCTGAGTGGTCACAATTGGTCCATTTACTGGCACATACTGTTATGATGCTATTCTTCTTTTAGAAGAAAAAAAATTGTTGTCCTTCTTTTTATCTATTAGGGTGATTTTACTCCCATGATATAAGCAACAGAAGAACTCTCATCCAGGTGCCATTTTCCTACACCCCTCAAGGACCTTCTTCCTTAGAAATATCTACACATTATGTCTCTGGACTGTTCATGGATAACTTTTTTTCTCCACCCAATCTCCTTCACCAGGACAAAAGGAAGTATTAAAGCCACTGAAGCTTCTCTCCCTACTCCCATCAATCTCATTGATATCACATATCATCATCAACTCATTCCTTTCAACACTCCAACTAGAGGACACAAGATGAGGTTTTTCATCCCCAGAATCCCCATATCACTACACTTTACTTTTTCCCAGGCACCATTTGCTTGTGTAATGACCTGCCTCAAAATGTAGTTACCTCACCATCAATGGACATCTTTAAATTAAAAAAAAAAAAAAAATGTTGCCTTCAAGTAGTCACTCAGGCAGAACAGAATGATTTCAATTTGTACAAATTTTCTTAGAACCTGTACATTCTTCCATATGCACTTTTGTGCCTCGAGTACCATGTCGGTAATGCAAGAGTGCCTCTCACAGATGTGTGAGTATACTCTGGAGGTTCTACACAATACAGGAAAAAGAACTTCATGCATAAGCATTTATATTACAGAACTGAGCTCATATGTTACTATAAAACATTTTAAACATGTAAATATTTTTGCGGCATGAAATTTTTGTGAATGGGAGCTGATGACCTTATTGGCAACATGAAATTTTCGCGAGTTGCCTCAAACATTCAATGCATATAGTGTAGACACGACCTTTAGCATAGTACTTTAATTTTGCGAAATTCGCAAAATTAAAATGTATGCAAACGCTACTCATTTTACAGTATTCTGTGATACCATTCTGTCAGGAGCAGGAAGGCAACATCCAATCTAGGGTCATGGAAACCAGAAGTACAGAAACTCATTATCCTGTGGAAGCAGAGCCGCAGCAGTGCAGAAAATCTGAGGAGTGCTTTCAACTCCTCTGGGGCATTAATAACAATACAATGTTTGCAGTTTTAATTTCAACAGCAAACCACTTATATACATCTATATATGTGATAGCCCAGGGTGAGGAGCATTAACACAGACAAATTCAGCCTTGTATAAATGCATCATCTTTGACTTTATTTGCAAGTTCTTGACTGTGCTTTGATAAATAATACATCATATTTCAAGTAAATTTGAATCCACCATGTTTTATAGGTCATGGAATATTGTAATTCCTGGTGTTTAACAGACTCGATATAAAGTCAATAGAGTGAGTGGCAATATCTAATCTGGTAACACAAAGGCTTTAATCTCTGTCATTTACATTCATGAGACAATAGCACCGAGTCTTCCTTACAATGTAGCAATGGTATATCTGTGCTTACCAGAGGATGGTGTTGTGATGCCCGTCACAATGCACAAGCTGTTCTATATTTCCTTAATATTCACCTATGCCTGATTTTCATCTTCAACACCACTTTTTTTTTATCTGGCAAGAATTAACTAGCTAACACAATCCCTGACTTTAATAAGTGGGGAAAAATGTAAGCACGGAAACTACACATCTTGAGAAAGCTTTGGAAAAGATGTTATATTTGAAGAGATTTATCTCTGTCTGTCCTCTCTTATCTCTATCTTTCCATCTATCTAACTATCCATCTATCTATTTATCTATCCATCTAACTGTCTATTTATACATCCATCTATCTATCCATCTATCAATCTATCTATGTATCCATCCATCTATCTATCTATCTGTCTATCTATCAATCTATCTATCTACCTCACTTCTCTCTATCTCTCTTAGTTGTTTCAAGTTTTCTGCACACAAGCAGGCATGATATAATGTCATCCAAAGTGGGCTGGGACTACCAGGTACATGTACGTGATGCAGGCAAAAGCCTCACTAATATCACTCCCATCTTCATCCGGTGTCCGACTTCCCGGATTTTCCTTCCATCTGGGCCTTTCTGAGCCTGAGAGAACGCTGCAGCATCTTGATTCTGTTGTCAATGTCCTGCACTGCTGAGTCTCCTGGCGGCTTCATACCAGGACCCACTCTGGACTGCTTGGACATTGATGACTGGAGGTGGACACAGAGAAAGAGAGAGTGAAAACAGAAAACTGGTGGGAAAAATGTCATATTGCACATCACAATGCTAGTCAGCTGAATAGAGTGGAGAGAATAATACAAGGCAAGTGCCGTAATGTGTCTCGCCCACAAACGTACAACACCTTTTTTTCAGTTTGTTCACAAATGGACCTATGGATCAAAAGTTAGGAGTCATAATTACATCCACAGTACATTGGGCCTTAAAAGTTCATTGACCCCTGCCTGTGACCTTTGACCTTGTGGTGACCATCAACTCTCCAAGGTACATCTATGATCCAAGTTTGGTCACAAATAGACTCATGGATCAAAAGTTATGACCCATAATCAAAACGCGCCCTAAAAACTTGACATTGGGCCCTAAAAGTTCATTGACCCCTGTCTGTGACATTTGACCTTCTGGTGACCATCAACTCCCCAAGGTACATCTTCCATCTAAGTTTGGTCACAAATAGACTTACGGATCAAAAGTTATGGTCCATAATCGAAACGTGCCCTAAAAACTTAACATTGGGCCCTAAAAGTTCATTGACCCCTGCATGTGACCTTTGACCTTGTGGAGACCATCAACTCCCCGAGGAACATCTACCACCCAAGTTAAGTCACAGACGGACTTATGGATCAAAAGTTATGACTCATAATCGAAACGTGCCCTAAAAACTTAACATTGGGCCCTAAAAGTTCATTGACTCCTGCCTGTGACCTTTGACCCTGTGGCGACCATTAACTCCCCAAGGTACATCTACCATCCAAGTTTGGTCACAAATAGACTTATGGATCAAAAGTTATAGTCCATAATCGAAACGCGCCCTAAAAACTTAACATTGTCCCTAAAAGTTCATTGACCCCTGCCTGTGACCGTAAACCTTGAGGTGACCTTCATACTTGATAAAAGGTAAAACTTTGTATGACTACTCTTCCCTCCAAGTTTGATTCAAATTGAAGCCCAGAGTACAGAGTTATTCAAGTCTTTATAGCGTTACGGACAGACGACGGACGGATAGACGCCGCAGGCGATCCCTTAGTCTCCCCTCACCTCCGGTGGGCTCGACAAAAATGAACTAGTAAATAGTATAAGCCTCCAATCGCAAAGCATAAAGACATCACAAAGACACCAATGTTAATCAGAATCAACAGGGAAAAATTCTATTTCGCTTCACAATTCAGAATTATAAATGGTCAGTCTGTAAACTGAATGATGACCAGCCCTTCATTCTCCGAAGATTTAGAAAACATGAACACATGATGAACTTCCCGAACAAGTCACAATATTTACTTAAGCTCATTATGACCTGCATTGTACTATCGAGTGTATCATCTAAGCACAAAGGTTAGTATTGGCACTGATCAGAAAAATAGTGTGCATCTAAAACTGTGAGGCATGTAAAAGTGCACATATCATTGACAAATGTTGCAACAATTTCAGAGACTCCAACCCCAAGCACCTTCTGATCTGGAGTCTCTCGCCTGAAACCCCTAGCAAACGGGAGACTTCAACTTGATGTGCACGAAGCGCACATCACGAGCACGAATTTCCTTGCGGCCCGGGTCCAGGGTCCGCTTAAGGGCCCTGGAAGCTCTAGGGTTCTAGATGCTCTCTCATGCTATCTAGGGCTTATTTTTCAACATACGGTAATAATAAGTCAGAAAGAATTTCAAGCGGGAGACAAAGAGCCACGGCGGGAGAAATTAAATCTCAAGCGGGAGAACGGGAGATTTTGCAAAAATGGGGTTTCGGCGGGAGATCTCCCGTCGAAAGCGGGAGAGTTGGAGTCTCTGCAATTTCCCACTATAGCCTATTTCCAATAGCCTAAGCTATACAGCTTAAGTAGTAGGAATAAGATAAGTCCTCCTTCATTTTTTTTTTCTTTAACTATCACTACTGAATGTTCATGGCATCTTCTGGCTATTGCAAGTTATAGTAGTCAAATTCATGAGGAATATGTTACTCTGTCCCCACGAAATTAATGTAGCGATAATAAAATATGCTTATCACTCCTCACTCTGGTTGTAATAAAGAGGATTTTTTCTTTTCATTTCTAAGACTGGTAACAAGCACGAATGTATATCATTATAACACTGACTGGTTTCTGACAATGAGGGCAGCATTCTCAAATGTTGACATGCTGCAGATTGCATTTTGCTGAGAACAAGTTGTCAACATTTTCACACAAGACTCATTTGAGAGCCTGATTTAAATGACTAATTAAGTGTCTGACTCTTAGTGAAAAAGGCCAAACATCAATCCTTGAATAAATTAAAAACTTACTGATATGTGGCAGTATTCAGGGGAGATTCCTTCCAAATGCAGTAGTCTCTCTTCAAGGACTTTAAGTCTTTTAAACACGTCTGAAGAGAGGTTCTCATGGACTGGAGTAAAGGGGAAAAAAGCAGAAACGAATATTTACCTTCATAGAACATATTCAAATTACACCTTCATTATTCACCAGCAAAAATTCCTTGGCATGCTCATACAATATTTAGAATAGACCTTCAATATGCTTTCTTTCCATACAGCCAACTTTACGTTATATCTGCATTCTGTTGGTTTTTATTCCATAGGTTTTATCATGTCACAACTACCCTCATCACAATCATGAATGAAAATTATGATCTTTTATGTTCACAAGTGATGAAAACAGTGCCATCATGGATAAAATTTCCCACAGCATATGACTTGCTTGACTGAGCAAGAAACAAAATCAACACTACAAACTGACATTTAAATCATATTTAATTGAACTTGCTCAGCAAATTTACAGAATCATTTATGCATTGATCATTCATATAACACACACACACACACGCACACACACACACACACACACACACAGAGATTCACACAAAAGGAGAAATAGACTGTTTGTACACAAACCTACTCTAGCAACCATTTGACTACAGAGCAACCTCCTGCCCATAAGGCCACCTGCCCATAGCAGTTGTCCTCAGTGACGACATGGAAATTCCCCACAAAGAAAACACATGCTTATGTGTATGGTGACCATCTACCCAATACTCAGGGATTCACAGATTTGGCTTTTGCTGAGCGACTGAAATAGCGTGCACAACAACCACCAAATGGTACAAGGCAGCAAAGTAACCAACTTACTACAGCTCTGTTGGCCATTGCATCAAACAAATGCAGCAGTGCTGTTGAAACTTGTCTACAAGTATTTAAGCAACCACTGATTGCTTGAGGGGCAAGGTGATTTAGAGCTAATACAGGTGACTTTCATACATAATGTCATGGTTCACATGAAATCCTCTTTGGGACAGCGAAAATATCTTTCACAGTGGCTACCGCATAAAACCTGCCTACAACAACCATCTGTCTGTAACAACCACATTTTGTGTATTCCTTGAGCGGTCATTGTAGAGAGGTTTAGCTGCATGTATACTTCTTGGCGAGTCACTATAAATTCATCACATTACCAATTAAAAATCATTAAAATGTATGTGTAATGTGGATTTAGGTTATGGGATGATAAAAGAGAGAGCACTTCACTCACCAGCTTGTAATCCAAGGAATGACTCCATGTTGTGCAAACGTTCTTCAATGCCAGACACAGAATTTGTGGAACACGTCGTGGAATCCGGTAGAGTCCTTGTTCTCTTTATTCCAGGCCTGGCCAGTGGTATTGACACAAGACCTGGTCTCGTCTGTGGCCCGTATTTGTTCACTACCTTTGAAACTAGCAAACACCACAAAAAGAGTTCTTTCAACAAAACATTTACATGTTTATCAAGCAGTACTCATTTGTGGAAACATGTCTTTCATAAAGCACATCATTATTTATTGCACCTATACAGCTTGTATTAGTGACTACCACATTTTTGACACATTTAGAAATCAACCTTGTCAACCATATCTACAAACTAGTTTCCCCAAAATCCACACATTTTACATCATCTTCCTTTCTATTTTTCACATTTACATTTGCAGACAAATACACTCTTAGTTCAATGACAAAACCTTGTAGAGTTTACATCAACACAGCCATGCTGATACTCAATAAAAAGCAAACATTCCGAAAACTTATCAAAATGGCTATGACAATGACATATGGAACAGCCATGAGTTGATCACTCAACCCTGAGGAAAAATTCTATAAAAAAAAAGGATGCCAATGTACACATATCACCCTACATAATTAAACTGCATGCAGTGTAGGGTGTTTCAGTTTCTGCAAATATGCCCTGCATATCAATTCTGCATCACACCATGGAACAGTTTAGGTTTGAGTACACTGTACTTAAAGATTAAGTATGTAGAATTGTGGATGCAAATCTTTCACTCTTGAACATGGGGGCAAAATAATTCTTGAAAAAATCAGAAAGAAAAAAAGATATGTGATACATGAAATGTACTTTCAATACTACAAGTATTGCTGAATTTGTCTCTTAAATAAGTGTGTGTGTTTTATACAGGAAATCCACCCACAAATAAGTAAACTAAAAGAAAGAGAGAAAAAAGAATTCCCTACAAAACATTAAAAAAATGACAAAAGTCAGATAAAAAATAAGGAAGATATGACATTGTGAAATTTCACATTTTCTCAGGAAATATTTCTTCACTAGTCTTATGAATATTCAAATGAGCAAGTTGATGATGTCATGCCTTCACAATTTTTCATGTATGTGTTATATATGAAATTCAGAACTATGATCATTTTTAACTAATACAAGTAAAAATATATTCCCATACCAAAATATATCGGAGTCAATATTTGTTCTTGTTTATTTTGGGTAGTTTTAAGGCAAATTTTATATGCAAAAAGCTGAAATATGAGATTTTTGTCATTTCTGTAAATGAAACGAATAAGAAATTGTGAGAGCATGACATCATCAACTTGATAATTTGAATATTCATCATAACGACTGGTCAAGAAGTGTTTTCCAAAAAAAAAAAAAATTTCAGAATGTCATAGCTTCCTTATTTCTTATCCAAATTTCATCATTTTTGCACTGCTCAGCAGATAATCGTTTTCTTTTTCTTTTTTCTAATTAAATTGATGAAATTCTGAAGCATATTTCACAGCTAGGGACAAGTACCTTTTACATGACTTGCACCTCCCATCTTTGAGGTGAATACAGCATTGGTCCTTGCACAAGAAGTCTCTGGTGAGGGGGAGACCGTAGGACAGAATTCCCTTCGGTTTGTGTCGTCTTTTTCTGCCTGCTTCTTCTCAATGAATGCAAGGATCCTCCTGTCAATCTGAGATAAGTACAGGATACTCAGTCACAACAACAAATGCTTCTGAAGAACTAGAGGGCATTTATGACATTATACAGCATACATTCAGGACAAGGGATCACTTCATAAGGTATAAACATGTAACAGTAGCAACTACAGATAGCATGTCAATCACTTTGTTGTTGGTCATTTCCTTTTCAATCAAGCTCTTTATCATTTGAATTCATGAATGAAATCAATTGTTAATATGGTACATATATCACCAGTGCAGGCAATTCTACTATCAATTTTATGTTCTTTTCACATTAATTCCTGCCAGTGCAGCACAGTAGTGCAGCAAATATAATGGCAAATAAACATATGACTATGATTCAAGTTTACAAGTCAAATCTTTAACACCCGATTCATTTAGATTCCTGTATATTCTACACAGATAGCTTACTTCTTTGTTGTCCACTGTGATTTGGACTACAGAGGGATCAAAGGCACCACCAGGCTTTACATCATCATCGTCATCCTTCTGTTTGCAGCTCCAAGACTGGTTACCACCAAGCTTGCTCTCATCAGTACTAGCAGACGAGTTACACTGGTCACAGAGATTCTTGAAGAGCACAGAGGAATGATAGATACCGGTAATTACAAATGTACATATTATTAGTAGGTGCAAAGGCTTGGAGGGCAAATTCTGGATCAGATATTACCAATACATGAAGGCATTAACTCCAATAATACATAAAATATGCAGTAGTCTAACAAACAGTCATTTCCAAGGTGGAATATGCCCAACTATGCTCTTTGAAAAGTGGTAATTCATTCTTGTTTACTGTACTTCTCATACCAATGCTTGGCTTCTCAATAATCACTTTAACCACTCACAAAACTGTCCTAAATGTCTCCATTCTCAAAATACGGGCCCACAGTGTATCTGGTGTACATAGTATCAGCTAATTAATAAATCTAGCTTATTAGCATATTATTCCAACACAAATTTTGCAATGTCATAACAGGATATAGAACTTTTTTTTTCTTTCAGTGTTAACATGGAAAACAACAACAACACAAGAAGTAGAATATGTCAGAACACGTAAGCTTTGGCAATTTGCTAATTACTTCATGAAACAATGCTATTATGAGAAAGGCACAATTACATCTGATTTTGTACAATTTCTTCTTTCATAAATTTGATTACACATTGACTGACAACTGCCAAGTACCTACCTGCAGGTCTTGAATGAGGAGCGACAGCCCATTCTTCAGGATCGGAAGCTTTACATTCACTTCTGACAAGACACTTTCATCAATGACCATGGAAACTGCAGAGGAAAGTTGAACCTAAAAAGGCAATTGAAAAGGATGGAACACAGGATTTCCCTTTATGTTTGGTCGTGAATGGAGGCAGATGAATATATCTCCCCCCCCCCCCCCACGAAACTGAAATGCAGCTTCGTCCACTAGTGAGCTCATACATACATACATACATACATACATACATGTAGGCCTATGCCAAGTTTCATTTGGATACCTCAAACATCACCCACAAACTTGATTATGAATGGAAGAACTGACAGACAACCCCAAGACATAATGCCTCTGGCGACACTGTTGAAAATTAACAAATTGGGCTGTATGCTAAATACAGGAATCCAAGTGTTGGGGCTAAGTGTAAGGTTAGGGTTTAAATATTTACAAGGAAGTGAGTGGGGGTATACCGGGTACAAAAGGAACTTTCCTCGATCTTCAGAGACTCCAACTCTCCCGTTTTCGACGGGAGATCTCCCGCCGAAAGCCCATTTTTGCACAATCTCCCGTTCTCCCGTTTGAGATTTGATTTCTCCCGCCCTGGCTCTGTGTCTCCCGGTGGAAAGGATTTCTTACTTATTTCTATCGTATGTTGAAAAAATAAGCCTTAGATAGCACCAGAGAACATCTAGAATCCTAGGAACTTCGCGCTTATTCGCACACATCAACTTGGAGTCTCCCGTTTGCTAGGGGTTTCGGGCGGGAGAATCTCCAGATCAGAAGGTGGTTGGGGTTGGAGTCTCTGGATCTTGAATGTAATTTTAAGTCAGTTAATCAGATGGTTCAAAGATATCAACATTGAACAAATTGACAAGGATTCGATTCTAGGCACACACCTTCCACTGAAAATTGATAGCAATACAAAACCAAGTGCTCTAGAGGAAAAAAAGAAAACAACAATGCATTTTTTTAATGCATACTCATTACTGCATTAACACAGTAAGGGGAGTCAATAAACAGGCAGTATATGAAGCAGACGAGAGCGGGACAAGGTTAGGACCTATGTCATAATGTAACATGAATCTAATTGCACAAACACACCTATGTGAGTTAATTATACACAGCCCAGTCACTGTGTCGTGTTTTTGCAGTGACTGGGCTGTGTATAGTTTAACTACACGCAGCCGCTGTCGTGAAGCACAGCGATGAATAGCGTGCCGTTGGATGGGGTGATGTGATATAAATTTAGTGGATTAAAAAAGATAATAAAATAAACTAAAAATAATTTTTTCCAAGAATGGTTTTGCTGCACTTTCCAAGAAAGAAAAGAATAAGAGATAAATATGCAAACGAGAAGTGGGCATGGCATAATAATGCCATAAAACTTCAAACAAAAGAGAAGAAAAAATGCAACTTACTTCAGTCATGAAATCTTGGAAACATTTTGCAAACTTGTCGATAAATGCTGAAGCATCCATTTTCCTTCTGGTGCTATATCGGAAAATGCGGCGTTAAATGGACTCCCGTATTGCGCAGCTATCTCAATACTTATCAACAATGATAATATGATATGTGACTGTGAGTTAAAGGCAATGTACGGGTTTTAACACATTCGACCACCCGCGCAGCAGCCCCGGTACGGTGAGCACGTAGCACCTCGATACCAGACGGCCAGGCCAGTCCCAGTCGGGTGCCGGTACCCTCTCGGCCCGAAGATCGTTGACTGATACCCTCAGCTGCTGGTGGATAGCCGATAAAAATGAGTTGCGCTGCTAGATTCCAGACTAGAATCTGATTCCCTGCAAGTACACCTGCACTCATGTGACTCAAGTGACGCTAAAGATACACCCTTTGTGAAACGTACGTCAAAAGGAGATACTGTAATGAAGTATACTAACAGGCCTAACAGTTAGGTGATAGCTCTTCTTATATGTGGACCCTTTGCTGCACACAGCATTGTACGTTGAACAGCGCATATGCATGGCATACTAGTATTACAAGCTAGTCTTTGGTCAAGGTGCAGTTTGCATAAGATTCTACAGTATTTTGCACTCTATTTAGCCTATATTATAATGTGCAACAAATCGGGTATTAGAAATTGAACACTGCTATTCTATGCCTCATAACGAAACTCACACTGTCATGAAGATCACTTTGAATCTCTCCCTATTGCACAAAATGACTGAGATGTCTTTATCAAACGCTTTTAAAGCCTAAAGGCTGTACCATGAGCTTGCTGTCCATACGAGGAGGCTTTCTGAACAGAAACATGCAGAACAGACCAAGAAGTCGAAATCGGTTGGGCCCAAAGATATCAGGGGCGGATCCAGGATCCAGGAGAATTCCGTGTGTGTGTGTGTGTGGGGGGGGGGGGGGGGGCACGAAATATTTCTGGTGCCACTTCCCGGGTTTAATATGACGACAAAAACAAAAACAACAACAACAACAACAACAACAACAACAACAACAACAACAACAAGGCTCCTCCCGTGCAATATAAAAAAAAACCCCGAAGCTTCAGCCCAATTTTCTGGTGCCACTAAAACAATTGAAAATCAAAGGGGTGGCGCACGCGCCCCCTTTCATCATTTTCTTTTTATTGAGTCTTGTAGCCTCACCATTTCAGAAAAGAAAAGAAAAATTAAAGGGAGACGCCCCTGGATCCGCCACTGTGATATTGTATCTTCTAAATGGTTGAGCCCTCATCCAGTCCGGGTTCCATTGCCAGTTATGATGAATCTGAAACAAATACAGACAAACAAAACTAATAGATTAAGCAAAATGATCAGAAATAACACTGACATCATCAGAAAGAGAAGACAAAGAAAAACAAGTGTTCAAAATACGTTGTATGCAAAAAGCATAATATCTTGGTATTTAGTGATTCAATTGAATGATGACGCCTTTTAATCAACAAAAATCATTAACATGTCACCATCATCATTTTATGAAATAAATAGTGGACTTGGTTCAGGGAGTACACTATACAATCTATCCTTCCGTATAACTTTTGAACAAGCCAAAATTTAGTGGTATTACTGCATTAATATTTTGTACTCGACTTCGACCCAGTACCAGTTATCAGTGTTTCAAAGTTAATCGGCAGTTCCTTATGGAACAACTCCGTGTGTAATGTGCATTATTTGTATCAAACACCGACCTTGGCTGAAAGTCATTTAGCTGAACTTTTCAAAGGTGCAACCGAGATATAGATTAATGTTGCATCTTAAAAGAATATAATAGGGCCTACGAAGTCAAATGAAAACTTACACATCAGAAGATTCTATAACATGCGCGAATTATTTCTGGTTTTAAATAATCTATTGGTAATGCTGCGCAGCGTGACAGTTGAGTTAGAGACTCTTGGCTTTACATGGCAGCCAGAGCTGGAAAGATATCCAATGACAGTCAGTCCTTACCAGGGCTGCCAACTCTCACTCGTGATTGAGAGTGAGACTCACTGATTTTGGTCCTTTCTCACTCTAAAACTTTATTTCATTTGCATGCATTTCTATTGATCTAACTCATTTTGACTCCTAAATTATAGCATTATAAATGGCCTATGGGAGTCTCACCGAGTCTCAACTAGTTTCCAATGTTGGCAGCCCTGCCTTACTATGTTTGACAATTCTAATAACATAAAAGCTGTCGACCTGAGAGTGAGATTAAAGTGTGCCCCTTTAATATCTCCAGCTCTAAGAGAGACTGTTCACTCATAAGACACACTTATGATCTGATGGGAGACTTTCATGAAATGAATTAGAAAGTCTCATTACAGATACATAAAATAGCGACTTTGGTCATTCTGAGATTTATGCTTGTCAGCTGACGAAACCCGGAAGTGGCACCAGAAATTACCCTAAACTGCCCCGGGAAAACGCGGCGCCGGCCCTGTATACAGACAGACATATAACTCTACATACCGGCTTCTTCTTTCTTTCTTTCTTTTTTCATTTGGCCATTGGATACTAACTAGAGATTTGCTAAATCATAGGACGCATAGGCCTAATTAGAGTAGAAACTAATCTGTATTGGAAATTCAAACTTCCGAAAGTCTATGACCCGCTCATTGACCGCCACGTGATAAAGGCAAAAACGGGTCGTTCCGCTGATGAAGGCCGTAGCGTTGCAGCTGAAAATTCCGGTGGTATAAAATCCACCGAACTAGGAAAATCTCTCATGTTGCTGTGAAATCGCTCGCGCGCGCCTCATCACAGCATGCACGCCAAAGAGTACATGTATTTTTCTATACTCTTTGACGCACGCACTGTACGCACACGTTGGAGCACACACATCCGATCGAATGCATGCACCTTACCAGTCACGTTTCATTGTAAGAAAGCTAGAAATTATCAAGAAACCGATCATAATCTTGTGAAGAAGATGGCTTTTGAACAAGCGCAAGCAACAATATCTTCCATGCTGCATGGAATTAATAGGTAAGTAATTCGATATCGGTCTTATAGTTGAGGATCGGAGACATCTGTTCTGCACCGGGTAGGTAGGGTACCGCAGTCAACACCGCTCCGGGCCGAGTTCGGTCGAGTGCATGCAGTATCATGGGTGCAGCAGCATGCGCATGCAGCGTGTAGCAGCGGCGACGACGTGCAGTGTTGGAGATCTTTCTATTGAATGAATGGTCACAGTCACAGACACAGTTGGAGTAGCTTACCCGCCTTAGTAGAGTGTTGATAGATCTATTTTGTAACAAACTGATCAGAAATGAATATAATTTATTAGTGGAAAAATGAGCCAAGAATATGGGATTCCATCGGGATTCAAACCTGGTGCTCTACTGAGCTGACTGAGCTATCGCAAGAAAGCCCCGACATGTTAGTTCAGTTGTTGTTATTAAGTTTTATGGCGTACTATAGTATATTATAAAATGAGTTCAAGAATGTAGCTAATTGGAAGCGCTGAAATTAGTCTAGACGTGTGCGTGCATTAATTTCTTAGTAAATGCACGGCCGGGGCCTGACGTACGTCACAATGTTTACACTAGCAGTGCGCACTCGATCAGTCACAAGTGCGTCACGCGCTACTATACGCGCTGTCAATCCTGTAAACAACTTCTAGTTCGGGCTGCCACAACAGCCGGCGGCCTTTCTTGTGCATAACACGTGGCGTACGTATACTCTTATACGTACGTACAGTACTTATGTGCGGGATTTCCGAGTGCGACGTGCGTAAATGTTTGGGACGAACATCTTCGGACATCTTGACTTTTGAGCGAGTGCTACATGTACTAGTAGCTGACTGGTATTGACCCACAAAGGTACGTGAATAATGCTGTTAGTCTTCGACCCATTTTATAAAACAAATGATGCACAGGATTATTTCGTGGCGTTAGTGAAGGTGCGGCTCACTCTCGAGTATTGACAACGGTTGCAAACATGCACTCGGCTGCGCCTCGTGCATGTCGCACGCACAATTGTCAATACTCTCGAGCGCGCCGCACCTTCACTAACACACTCTATCCTGTGCATCATTTGTATAATATATGTGTGCCGAATATTGACGCTATCTATATGTGCGGGTTTATCTTTTTGGCTTGCTTTCGTTTTACTTTTCATGAGGGGTCCCAGGTCCAGCGTCGGTGAAACATATCTCCCACCTGATTTTCATTCTTTTTTGTTCTGGGTTGCATCTTCAGTGTTCACCCCAGTTCAGCATCTTCAGTGTTCGTCCTAGTTCAGTGTTTGTCCCAGAAACCCTTAATCAATGCTCGGATGGTCAAAAGCTATAGCAGTGCGTTTGTGTGTGACACACATGCACACACTTCACTTATGGCTGGCATTTGGGTTATGGCACTGCCACAGTTCATGAGCAATGACGTCATGTCTCGCTCAGCACACTGACTCGCTCACTGCATGCACTTAAACCTGGCATATTAAAACCCGAAGGATAATTCAACTTGGGGATAAATGCGAGGGATCATTAAAGTGATGCAGCTTTTTGAGTATGTAACAAATGTAAACAGAAGAAAACTGAACAAAAGTGAATATAATATACTAGTGGAAAAATGAGCCAAGAAATTGAGATTCCATCCCATTTTCTTTACTCATTTTTCCACTAGATCTATTTTGATCAGTTTCACTAACTAGTTATTGACTGTTGCCTATACACCTACATTCCATATGGAACCAAACGAGGAAGGGTGAGTGCGCGATGTTGCTAGCTGTTAGTCCTTGTTCTACTTGTAGCTTGAGTCTTGGTTGCAGAAAAAAATAGTTGATTGAAGTTTAAAAGCTTTTAAACTTAGAAGTTTAAAAGCTCAATACGGCACTGAGACTTGATTTGATTTATGTGCAGTTATCATCCCAGCTCTGCTGAACCTGAAAGTAGATACCCAGAACATTATAATTACCTATTAACAGAGAATGTCTCTTTTATATCTTAAGAAAAAGAAACCATAGCAGCACTATTTTACTTTAGGCAACTCCAAATTTCCCTGATATAGCTTATACTGGGAAAGTATCCTCAAACTTAAAGAGCAGTTTACTATATCCCCTGTTAAAATAGATAGTGACTTCTGAATAAAATAACAGGCCTCGAATTACCCGGGAGGCAAAAGGCAATTTGCCGCAATGCCCTATCTACTTGCCACAATGCCTCTCTCAAAATCACCATGCTTACTGCAACTTTTCGTTGCTGCCCTTAAAAAGTTTTGAGAAAGAGTGCCCCTATAACCAAAAATTGCCTGTCCCGAAAACTGGCGAAATTCGAGGCCTGAAATATCAATAGATTAAGTATCCAAATGTATGACAAATGACCAGAGGGTACAAAGTATATCAAAATTACATCTGATCATCAGTGCATGAGTAGAAGTTTAAATTGATTTGAAATGTACTTAAAAATTATGTATAGAACCTATCCTTGAAAAAAAAAAAATTTTTTTCTGCAAATCGTAATCGTTTTGACACTCAAATTTATGAGTGTGATTAGGCATCCTGTTTATAAAACAACACAGAAATATGCATGAAACAAAGTTTTATCTTGTGTTCATGATTTGATTAATTTATTGCAACTGTATGGATCTGATATTCTTCTTCATCCTTTTCTTCTTCTTTTTTGTTTTTTTGTTTCCAGGTACAATCCAGAAAACCTCACAATGTTAGAGCAGTATGTGGAGATACAAGTTAGAGAGAACCAGTATGACGTGGAGGCAAATCTTGCAATTTTGAAACTGTAAGTGAACCAATTTTTACAGTATGTTGTATTTGATGCAGTCAATAAGGTTGGATTTAGTCAGTGATTTGTGTGTGTGTGTGTGTGTGTGTGTGTGTGTGTGTGTGTAAAATACATGTACCAGTATGTGAAGTTTGCTAGCACAGCAGACTTGTCCCCAAATGCAGCATAGGTATTTTGTCAAACATTAGCAACTCAATAGCATGTCATGTTATTTGTTGAAGTACAGTATTTTTTTCTCTCATTTTATGCTCCTACCTCCCCACCCCCCCCCCCCCACAAAAAAAAGAAGAAAAGATGAAGAATGATATGAAGCACTTATTGAAATGAAGCAAATATGTTTTTGCTTTGTTTTTTTTAACAGGAATTTCAACATGTGTTAAAAATTATCCATCAAGATAGCTCTGTTTCTCATGATAGTAGAAAATTGAAGTTACCTATGTGGGAATATAGAATGCGAGCAAAATATGAGAACTTGTGTTGATCAAAAATAATATAATATAATATAATATGATATAAAATAATATGATATAATGTAACATAATATAATATGATGTAATATAATATAATATAATATGATATGATATAATATAATTTAATATGATATAATATAATATAATATAATATAATATAATATAATATAATATAATATGATATCAAGAAGGACTATAATTTCATTGGAAAGGAAACATTTTCTCCCTGACTTTGCTAAAATTATGTCATAACAGTTTCACACATCTTCTTTACCAATTACATGCAATTATTCATCCGTACATTTTGAGTATTGAATATTTGTAATTGTCCCCGCCGAACGAGTTCGAGCAGGGGACTATGAAACGGGCTCCGTACGTGTGTGTGTCCATGTGTGTGTCCGTCCGTTTGTCCGTGTGTTCGTGTGTGATCAAAATCTTCAATTTGCTACTTCTCTGTCATTTATGAACCAATTTTGATTCTGTTTGCTTTATATGATAGCACTATGTGGGAGCTTTGAAACTTCTACACAGAATTTCAGTTGTGACCTTTGACCTTGACCTTTGACCTATATTGTACATTTTGCTACAAAATGCTACTCCTTCGCCATTTCTAACCCGATTTCGATTCCGTTTGCTTTATGTGATGGCACTAGTTAAGGGCTTCAAAACTTGTACACAGAAATTTGACCTTTGACTTCTTTGACCTTTGACCTTGATTTTTTCACCTTTATTGTACATTTTGCTACAAAATGCTACTCCTTCGCCATTTCTAACCCGATTTCGATTCCGTTTGCTTTATGTGATGGCACTAGGTGAGGGCTTCAAAACTTCTACACAGAATTTTCACCTTTGACTTCTTTGACCTTTGACCTTGATTTTTGACCTTTATTGTACATTTTGCTACAAAATGCTACTCCTTCGCCATTTCTAACCCGATTTCGATTCCGTTTGCTTTATGTGATGGCAGCAGGTGAGGGCTTCAAAATTTTCTACACAGAATTTTGACCTTTGACTTCTTCAACCTTTGACCTTGATTTTTGACCTACATTGTACATTGGCTACAAAATGCTACTCCTTCGCCATTTCTAACCCGATTTCGATTCCGTTTGCTTTATGTGATGGCACTAGGTGAGGGCTTCAAAACTTCTACACAGAATTTTGACCATTGACTTCTTTGACCTTTGACCTTGATTTGTGACCTGTATTGTACATTTTGCTACAAAATGCTACTTCCGGCGGGGACATATATTACGCACCGCGTAATTTCTACTTTTCCTTGTTTTTCTTTATGTACCTATGTGCATGCAAAACAAAGATCAAAGCACAGTAGAATAGACTGACAGTTGTCAAGGGTTTTAGTTTTCAAGCTTTAATTTATCATATATATATTCTCTCTTTTATGCCACAGGTACCAGTTGAACCCGTTACATTTCAAAGTTCAACTGGCAGCCCTCATCCTTTTAAAGGCAATGACGAATCTGCCACACACAGATTACCTACTCTGCAAATGCCTCATTGACAGTGATATTGTATCCTTTTACTTATCATTTGTATAATACTTTATGACTGCTTGCATACCGTACATGATATGTGTGTATGGGGGTTTGAATTGCAAACAACTTTCTCTATATTACAGTTTGAACCACATGAAATGCTTGATAAGGTAATATACTAGTAGCTGAGTCATTTGAATGTTCAAGTGGAAGGAGATGTCCTGCGAGAAAAGCAAAGCCCTTTTCTTTTTTAACTAAGAAAAATTATTGCATAGCTTATTGCTCATTGGTAATAGCATGCATTGCAGTCCTAGATTGCAACCTTAGCCTTCCTTTGAACACAGAAACACAGCAATTGATTATCCAAGTCAAAAGACGTAGAGATGGTTATCTTGTATACTGCTGGTAACATGAGCCACTATTTGCTTGTTTTGTTGATATTAATGAGTCAGAAAGAAGACAGACCTTACTTAAAGACATCACAAATATACTGCCTTACAGTATAGCAGGGAGGTGGTCCCCTTCCCTGGTTATAGGCAGCATACAGTTGTATATTTTTGGAACATTAAGTTTGTGAACATCTTAGACATATGAATAACGAATTTCAGCTTGCTTAGTATATCCCTCAGAAAAACAACAATCCAGGGGTCTGCACATATAGTTGAGATTGAATGATTCTAAAAATGATATCAGTCGTAACTCAACTGATGGCTGTGCATGTTACAAGTTGTGATCAATTGTGATTCTGTTTACTGCAGTCCATGAATAAGGTACTGGAGGCAAGTATGACAGTGGAATCATTTCTGCAACATCATCTACACTTAATTTGTGATGTATGAAGGAATGTGATATTTACCTTAATTCTGTCAATCAGCAACAGGAAGAGCCTCTGCAGTCAATCAACTATTTTGCAAGCCTGCTTGAGATGTGCCAATTCAAGAAATTTTGGGTAAGAGAATACAATGTTTTGGTTTTCAATTTACTTTGTCTGTACACAATAAGCTGCTTGTTTTTAACCAGGAAAAGCAAAGTCAAAATATGTTTGTTGTTTGTTTCTGTTTAAGATAACCCTTATCAATTACACTGTATGTGAGGTAGGATATCTTTCATTACATTTCAATTGAACCCTAACTAGGCCGGGGGGGGGCCTCCGAGGCCCCCCTCAACGTTTCGCGCGATGTATCGCTAACGCGAAAAGCTATCACCGCGACGTTTCGAGACTTTTTTCTTTCGAGTCTCCCGCATCTTTTGACACCACATTTGCGACGCCCGGGTGCGCGGTTCCGAAGTTGCGCATAAATATGTACGTGCATGTCAGACCAAAAATTGCTCAAAAATGTGAATTCGTGTACAATTTCAATGCAAACTGTGCTTACAGGCAAATTTCATAAAAGTATGATTATTTTGGGGTTTTATTGATTAAAATCAATTAATAACATATTTTCTTGTTCGTAACAATGTTGTGGACAAGTTTCATTGAATAAACAATGAAAAACATAAAGTAAAAAAACACAGAAATACATAAGAAATTCAAAAAACAACAAAATACTTAAGAAATTTTTTCTGATGGCACAATTTTTTTCTCTTATATTTGCTCAGGACACTAAAAAGAATATTTACACAAAAGATGTGTCCATTTTGAGCTTTATTTAGTGATTTATACCAAATTGTCTGATTTCATGCATCATTATGCATAAATTAGCATAATTTAGCATAAATGATATATTTTTTTTTAATTTAACTTCGTAGTACTTTAGATTACATCATAGGCAATGTGTGTGCCAATTTTCGTCGCGATCGCGCGGTCAGCGGCCAAGATCTGGAGGGGGGGCCTGGGAGGCCCCCCCCCCCCCCCCCAAACCCCCCCCCCCCCCCCCCCCCCCCCCCCCCCCCCCCCCCCCCCCCCCCCCCCCCCGGCTCTATGATCTACCTAAATAGCCCGGCCTAGTTAGGGTTAAGTTGATTTGAGATAGTACACCTGTAATGGATTCCATAAAATACACACTTCTTTCATCTACCTGTCTCTGTTTTATTTCTAAACAAATTATGTACCAAAGACCAGAAAATGCTGAGATACCCAATGAAAGGAACTGAATACATCTCAAATTCTTCATATTTATGAACAAATAAGTAGTATATAAGTCTACCGTACTGGTTAAGCTGGGCTATTTATATGGCTCAAATTGTGTCTTTGCATGCAGTACATGCAGTACTTCTCTGATAAACTATGTACAAATATCACTGCTGGTGCTTTGCTTCTCTTTTAGATTTGTCATTGAGATAACGAATGATATTTTCATCTCTAACCATTATAGTTTGCTGTCATTTCTTCACCAGTGCATAGTACACATTTTGCTTCTGTTGGCTGCCATTGTCCACAGATGGCAGCGAGACATTTTCTTTAGTGAGCTACTATACAGCTTGTGTTGAGAAAGTAAAGAGGAGCCCAAGGATTTTACTTCAATTTTATGACCCATTTTCTTACAGGCAGAGTATGATGAGAGGCCAGATGTGTTTCAGGGAGTGGGCTGGTTTCCAAAATGCTATCCGCAAATGTAAGTTGCCTTGAATAACTCTCTACTGAGGACTTCAATTTCAATCAAACTTGGAGGGAAGAGTGGTTATATAAAGTTACACATTTTGACAAATATGAAGGTCACCACAAGGTCAAGGTCACAGACAGGGGTCAATGAACTTTTAGGGCCCACTTTTAAGTTTTTGTGGCGTGTTTCGATTATGGCTCATAACTTTTGATCTATATGTCCGTTTGTGACCAAACTTGGCTGGTAAATGTCCCTTGGGGAGTTAAAGGTCACCACAAGGTCAAAGGTCATAGGCGGGTTAATGAACTTCCTTGAGTTAGAAAAACAATTTCTTTTATGCAAATGGGCGAGACACATTTTTGCACATGCCTTGTTTTTTTTCGGGGGGGGGGGGGCAATGTCAACAAGATAAACATAGGGACTAACAAATTTTATCAAGAGACTGAGCTTCAAGACAAAATGTTCAGCAAGGAGTTGAAACCTATAGTATTATTGGTGAGTTAATGGCAACATCGAGGAATATTCAATCATGCACATGTAAATGGAATTGCATTTAAATCCCAAATATCTGAGTAAAGTTAAGTTTGATCTGAGACACTGTTGCATATGACAATTGTTTTACCGAGTCTCTTACCCCTTTTCCCAAAAGGTGGCTATTAACTTGTCCAAGAGATCACAATATCACATATTTTTGAGGCATTATGCTAAATGTGATTGTGCCATTAGAGGGTCTGTGAGTGCATGTTGATCTTAAATTTGATGAGCTTGTCCCAAAATTCTCCTCTCTGTGCACACCCCCCCCCCACGCCTGTGACAGCTGCCTGTAGCTACTTGTCAACGTTGTCGTTCGCACCCCTCCCCACCACATTCTAATTGCTGCTCTTCGCTTCCTCCCCTTTTCCACTCCAGTCATATGCCACGTCATCAACAGCACCTACCAAACCATTGAGAGGCAGCAGCTCCTTGAGCTCCTTGGACTGACCGATGACACTGAGCTCAAGAGGTGGATGGCCAGCTATGACTGGAAGGAACTTGAAGGTGACCAGGTCTACATTTGCAACCAGGAGGAGAGTGTCAAGACGAAAAACATCACCGAGAAGATTGGCTTTGACAGTGAGTCCCAATTACCTTTCATGAGCAGTTTTGAGCAAAGTAATCGGATGACCAGCACATTGACCATGTGACAGATTTGCAATCTATGGAAAGTTTATGAGAAGCTGGTCATGCATGATTTAACTACAGTCCAATGTCATGTGTTTTCCTTTTGAAAAAAAAAGAAAAAAAAGAAGATAGAAATGGGAAGCATTTCTTCTCTTTGCTTGTAATTCTGTTAGTCATTTAGAAATGTTATAACTTCATGTATTATTTTGTATGTTAAAATCAGTGCACACCAAAACATTACATCTTCCAATGATAAAGCCTTGTTACAGCAGCCCTAAATGTTAACACTGTGAGTTCATTTATACATTTGTTCTATAGCCAGTTATTTGATAATACACCGAGATTTCACCCTGAAAATGAAAAGAGGAAAACTTCACCACTTTGGCGTATTACATCTTAAATGTATGACATGTTATAAAGATGTGTACAGTATGCGTTTCACTCGAATAGGGCTTCCCATGACCATATTAAGCTAGGCCTTTGTCATTTCCATTCGTTATTTATGTGTACAGATGTATGCATACACATTTATAAGGAATTATTTTGACATGAGTCATCATTTTTGTATTTTCAGATGTTGCTACAGTAATGAAGATATCTCAATAGGAGCAGTAGGAGTTGTAGTTCATGGAACCACAAAAACATTTCCAGCCCAAGGCAGGTGTGTCAGAAAACCGGAAAAAGGTGATCAACGTCTACTACCAGGAATGTGCTGTGTCCTCCATTCTTAGCGTGGCATGAACAACTCTACCATGAAGTGGAAAGACGTTCACAACAAGTTGTTTCTGCAAGAGCAGGTCTTATGTGATGAAAGGTTACAATGTGTCAATGTGTCCCTCTGCACCATTTATTCATTTATTCCCCACACCCTGACTAGATGTTCATGTTTGGAATGGCTTCATCTTGCATAAAAGGAACAAATCGACAATCTCTTTCAGAAATGAGCAAGTATGCAGTTGCAGACACATAGAACTTGTAATGATGAGGTGTAATCTAGAAAGTGACTGAAGATTCTTGGAGAGGTGTTTTCCTGCAGAATGTCAAATTTATGTTCCACAACAAAACTTTATGTGCAAAATATACCTCATGCCCAGTCATGTAAGATTTAGAATGTGAATTGGGATATGTTTACATGCACTCATGAAATTTTGAAAACCCAGTCATGGAATGAAATAGTGCACAATGCTCGCACTGAGACTGCTTATCTCCACCTGCATATTATACAAGGAAAGAAAAGTTTTGGTATTTTAACATGTAGGTGCTGAAAGGTTCATGTTTTGAAGGAGAAATTCGTCCAGAGAGTAGTTAAAATGTCTACTGGCAAGACTGCAGAACAGTTCTCAGGCCAGGGTAATTACGAGGACAAATGCTGGAAAGTTTCTGTTTTAATGGTGAATCTTAGCTGACAGAGGCTATCTTTGTTTCTTGAATAGGACATCACCTGATCATTTCTCTTTTGTTAGTAAGTACCGGGTAATGAACCCATGCATGACAGTTATACTTGTATCAGTGTAACAGATTGTGATGCCTGATCATCAAATCAAACTGCACTTCGAAGGTACACATGATTTTGTGTGTACATAAAAAATGTATCATGGTATAGGAAAATTACAAAAATGAGACTTTTAAAAAGGCTCGTTTCAGTGGAGCATATTATGGACTGGAAAATGCTTCAGCAACAAATTCAATGAAATGCAAACATACGAAATATTAGCAAAATAATTGACGTTTTGCGACACTGACATACAAAGATTGGAAGAGTTAAACTTTATACCTTGCTTTTCTGTGTTTTTCCTGTGAAGAGGCAAGAGGTCTTTAATGGAGATGTAGAATATCACTTACAGTCTTCATAGTTTTAAACTTAAGTATACACTATTTATTTCTCACACCTATTTTAAGACCCTTGTCTCAGAAACATATTGATGCCAAGATTGCAAGAGGTGATTGGATGCAATTAAGTGAAGTTACTGTGAGCTCCAGCATTCCTACAGTATATTGGGGGAACCTCGCTATAATGAGGAGATTAGGACCATTGAAATGTCATGTTGTATTGTTTGTTTGTTTTTTCAATCAAGAGTAAAAACTGAAAAGAATACAAAATGGAATGGGACCTGCAAACTTACCTTGTTAAATTAGGTATCTCGCCATATCCTACCTCATAATGAGGTTCCACTATACATGCATTTTATTTAGTGAGAGACAACATTGTCCGCATCACAGGGCATTGTAAGTGCTAATGGTTCGAGTGTTAGTTGAACAAAACATTAACCCCGCCACAACCTCTTACCTTTGTTGAAGAAAGGGGAATTTACTCAAATTATGATGCATATTATGTGGATTCAGTGAATGAAAAAGGTCATATGAGTAAAGTTTGAAGAAAATTAGACATCCATTCAAAAGTTATGAGTTGTAAAGTTGAGAGTGGCCATTGTCAGGTAGGGAGACAAGTCATGATATGGCAGTAGTGGAACTTTAGTATAGTTCCACTATGGAAAAATATATAGAGAATACAGTCTCATTTGTTGTGCTAGTATCGCTAGATTCACTGAATCCTCATATACTTGGGGTAAATTCCCCTATGATGGCATAAATGCAGTGTAAAGGTACACATGCATATGTAGTCCTTTGACATTACAGTGGACTCCCGTTATAGCAAAGTCCTTTGGACCGGCAGTTTTCTTTTGTTATATTGAAATTTTGTTATAACCGAACAAATGAACAATAAAAAACATAGAGCTGATAATGTTGCAGCTTGAATTTTTATTTCGTTGTAACCGGAATTTCGCTATAACCGTGTTCGTTATAATGGGAGTGCACTGTATTCTTTTTGGAATCGAGCATGTACAGCACATATCTTTGTGTAACTAATGTACAAACTGTGCAGATGTACAATAAAAGTGTACTTCACATAACTACATTCTATATTATGATGATTCAAATGGATGAATGAGAAGAGGAAATAGTGCATGTTGGATCATGGATCTATTTGGTTGAAAATATGCTGTTAATACATGTTGTCACATACTCAAATTTGTACATTTTGTATTTGTGTGTGGATGAAGAAATAAGGGTATCTACTCTAAATTATATATATGTATATATATATATATATATATATATATATATATATATATATAAAGTGTAAAAACAGTCGTATAAACACCGCAGGAGCCAAAAAATTGGACTTTGATAAAGGTCTTTGACCGAAACGTCAGTCCAATTTTTTGGCTCCTGCGGTGTTTATACGACTGTTTTTACAATTGATATTTACTACACACCGACGCAGAACTTTCATATTTTGATATATACATGTATGTATATATATATATATACAATGTATACATATATATGCACACACACGCATTACAATATAAGAATAGAAGAGGAAAGATGCGTGCAATGGTTGTAGCTAGCCTATAACATTTATCTACCAAGCTTTCGTGGCGTTTGTGTGGGGTATACGTCTCTCTTCGTCTCTCTCGCACTCCCCTCTTTATACAGACTTCCATGTCTGTACAATAAGTCTCTAAATACGTATTACATGAAATAGTACATTAAATAATTTCTTTTTCCTGAATATGAAAAAATGATGCTAGTTTCTACAATGTACTGCATGTCCCAAAAAAAAAATTAAACGGGACCCTCCGCAATGATATCTTTAAAAATAGTGAATCAATCTAAATACAAATTCAGGGTATGAAACTTTAACTCATTGCCCACATCTTACAGAAAACCCCATTCGATTTGCATCAGTGGTCAAAGAGAAATGAGGAGTTTTGTACAGGATGTCAAAAACCTCTTCCCTCCAAGTTCTGTCTATTGTATTCACACACAAGAGCATCGAAGTGCTAAACGTGGAAGAATCAGACTCATGACATGCTTTAACAACAATCCACATTTCTCTGTGACTGCTTTCAATAACCAAATTGAATGGGGTTTTCTGCAAAATAGAGCTAAGATGTTATATTTTAAGACTCTCAAGTAGCATTTAGACAGTTTAATCATATTGGGTGTTATCAATGCGAAAATCTGATTGTAATTTTTTTTTGTTTTTGTTTTGTTTTGGTTTTTTTTTTGGGGGGGAACATACTGTATATACACATATATAAATGTACTTTCACACAGCACATACATAGATGTGAGCCATAAACAAAGAACAGTGTACATGTATTTTCATAATTTAATCTTTGCAACCAAACTCATATACAGTCGTGCAAATACAAAATCAAAATACATGAACATGTACACTTTTGTACAGATGTACATTGTACTGGGCAGGAGTGGGCAGCTGTCCCCTATTGTAAGAAAATTACATCTTATTATCTGCATGTAAGATAAAGTGAACTTTGTGCACATGTATATTCCATCACGCAAACTCAATCTCAGGATATCTGAAATCTCGCGCACTAATGCTTCAAAGACAATGCCTTGTGCCATGTACAGTTACATGATACAATTTACGAGCAAGTGAATTCATGAACATGGCCGAGTTATATTCTTTTGATCCTACTGTATTTCATCACTTATATTTGCTTGTTTACCAAATTATAGTTTGTGCTCATAAAAAGAAAATGAAGCCGACAAAATCAAAGTATGGGTGCACTTATACACAATTTGTGGTTTTATACATTGTACTTCATCTTGCTTCACAGACTTCTGAAGAAAGTAAAACATCAGTCATCTTTTCTGCACTTGCCCAACAGCATGCATAAGAGGTGCTGTATATTTCACCTTCGGGAAACTTTGCACGGTCACCCCAGATGACCTGACAACTTATGAATGCAGAGTACTGTGCATACATGTACAACAACTTGTTATTTGCAAGAAAAATTCACTTCAAAGTTTGGTAAAATATGTGACTGCAAGTACCTTAGGTAAACTTGTGTGCACACACCCATATACTGGTAGACAGAAAACACAAACATACATACACACAAACACACACACACACACACACATACCTGTACATTAAATACAACTCTGGTATTCAGATGTGTATCACACTTCCCCTAAACAACCGTTTTAAACATACTCTACCATGTATAAAATTTATGAAGCACTACATTTTCATTAAAACATACAAGTATATGTTCCATCACTTCTGACCATCTTCCCTCTACTATGATGTGAGAATAAGATGGAAGTATGCTTGTACACTGTCCCTTACACTTTTCAAGATGTATTTACTGGCAGCCTTGTAGCTAGAAGTATATCTTTATGATGGACACACCAATCTACTTGATGATATCAAATGTTTGGAAGGTGAGTGTTTCTATTTCTTGCTCATTTGAAAACACTGCCTTGTCAATCCTAGACTTTGGGCTTCCTTTTGTCCTCAGCCACCTCTTCCTGAAAACAAACAAACAAACAAAGGAACAAAATACACTTTATATTTGCACTCAGATTATCAGGGCTGCAAACATTCTTGGAACAAAGTTTGGGAAAACTCCAATAAGTAATCAAGAAAACACTATACATGTACATGTAGTTGTGTGTTACATGTAGCACAGCCAGCAAAAGTAATCCCAAAATCAGGGAGGATTTAAATTTTCTTGTCTGGACAAGAAGAGATACTTGATATTCTGGGAAGCCTCCAACAGAATCTGGAAGACTTGGCAACACACTCATAATACCAGTATACAGGGGTACCTCATTTATAACAAGGACCTAAATGGCATTACAATTAGCTTATTATATCAGGTTTCTCACTAAACAAAGGTACAAAGAAATACAAAGAGTTGTGACCTAGGTAAGATTATCTTGTTTTAAGAGTTTTGTAATATCTGACTTCTTATAAGGACAATCCACTGTAGATTTTTTAATAAGATCGCTGTATATCACAAATGTCTCTTTTAAACACTACTAACAGTTCACTTTGGTAAACATAGATTAACATCACTACGGTAACTGTTACTGTAGATATCAACTTTTGGTTTCACAAGCAAATTTCCTGTGGATGAGTTTCTGCACATTCAGTATGTGCACTTACATCTGACTGATTTTGTCCATCGAACCTTGTGCTTGCCCAATGACGGTTCCTCTGCTTGTATTTTGCACCCATCCTGTCAGATTGTATTCTTTTGCCTTGAGGCGTGTATGCTAGATCGACAACACCGACATAAATTGTTCATTAGGACTCAATGAAAGGGCAGCATTGGATACAAAGGGTCAAACTGTCTTCCCTACTTCATCTTATACCAAAGATCAATTTCCCATATAAAAATGTGACTGAATAGGTCTGCATAAGAGCAAAATTAATTTGAAAAAAGTAAGTGAGTACTTCAAATGCACAGTATATGCGGAGACTACAGGAAAGAGGACTAGGGAATACTATAAACACCCTCTTTAGTTTGCTTGGGGACAGACCCAATCTGTCTGCAAGAACAAATACAAGTATTTACAATAAATAGGACTATAAAATAAAAATAAAAACTCTGTCTTTATGCATTTCACAAACTGAAAACAAAACAAGAAGTTTCAAATAATTTGAATGACTTCTAATTCAGTTTATCTGTACATTCAACCAAGTGGACAATCTTCATATTTTCCTAACTTTTCCTAGTGATAAAAATACAGAAAGACAATGATTGGTACTTACTTTTCGGAAGAATACACCTGCATGAAAGCAAACACAAATAAGTGTTTTACAGAAAGTTTCAAATCTGTTAAAAGTATCAGGCTCTATTCAGTCAGAATGCACTAGATCATATCATGCAATATAATCCAAAGTCAGTCTTTAATATTGTTGCTGCCCCAAATGTCCTAGACCAATGTATAGAAATAGTCCAAAAGGGCATCATGTGAAGTATCAAATCAGATCTATCTCTGTAAACAATCATAATGCACATCCTTGGTCACATATTTCCACATTGTCATACCCAATCTGGATTGTCCCATGGAAAAAAAAAAGAAGGAAAAAAAGAAAAATTAGGATGGCATGCCACTGGGTTTAAGGCTTAAGTGCTATTAAAGTGCTACATTGGTACTATAAAAAGAGAAAAACTTCAGTCTTTTTCAAAAAAACTGTAACGGCTAGCATTGCTGTTAAGTACAATATGTATATAATATTAATATATTGTCTAGCTCTATCTTCCCTCCCATATATCGAATACAGGCAACTTCTTTGTTCCATTCGAGTGAAGCAGTACTACTAATAGAACCTGTAGTAGCAGGGGCAGATCCAGGAATTCCGTAAAGGGAAGGCGCCTTTTTAGAAAAATTAAAAGGGGGCACAAAGCCCCCCCCCCCATTTTTTTATTCTTATTTCTTTTGTTTAAGAAAAAAAGGGGCGCGCGCACCCGGTGCGCCACCCTCTGCTCTGGATCCACTGAGTAGAACCGGTACTCAATTATTGCCAGCTAGACACACCAACCTTGATGCCTTGACAACACTGTACATACAGTTGAGCCTCTCTTATCTGGCCTCCCTTTATCCGGATCTCTCTATTATACGGACACAATCTCGCCGTGAATTTTTAAAAAAAAAATAAAGCCATACGGGAGGAAAGGGGGATTCCCAACTCCTCGAGAACTCCTACACAAACACACATGAATTACATATTACTTCCAACATGATTGACATACATATTACATCAAATTTCCTTCCAAATTGCTTACCTTCAGACATTTTAACATCCCCAAACATCCCCAAATGTAACAATGAAAAGGTTGCAGTATACACATTACTACATGTGGTACTACAATGGGCTACATCAGTACATGTGTATGTACATGTATAAAGCATTGAGTCTCCCGTATCCGGCCAAATCCCTTATCTGGATGAGCCCCGGTCCCGACTTGTCCGGATACGAGAGGTTCAACTGTATATGTATTCATGTAAGACATCATGCATCACATCCACCACACTTCTCTCTTATGTCTCACCTTAATTTTTTTTTTTTTATCTCAGATCCACAATAATATAATAATACGAAGAAAAAAGCATGCGCTCTGCCTTTAATATTATATTTCAAGTTTTTGGTAAACTATATGGGCCTCAGTAGGCCTACCAACCATTAATATGCTACTAAACTTGTTTTTGAGTCCTGATCACCTTTGCCCACGACAGCTATGCACAGTTTTCAGATGGTTTTAACCAGAAACTCTTCAAGGACAAGGCAAAGTAGATTTGTGTATGTACATCAGATGGTTTTAACCAGAAACTCTTCCAGGACAAGGCAAAGTAGAATTGTGTATGTAGATCTAGATGTTCAGTAATTTAACCGCAGCAGCGACCCCAATGACAGTACAGCGCCCCGCGCCGGGGTTAGATGTTCAGCTAAGGAGTCGAGTGTAGATCTTCGTGACAGGCTCTACCCTCTACACTCACTAGACAGAAAAATACATCTGTCCGGAAGATTTTTTTTTTATAATTTTTTTTATTACTTTTACGGCCCGCATTCCGTGAAGCCAGACGCAGCTCGCAGTCTCCGTACGGATCCCCGAGCGCGGAACGAACATGAAATTTATCATCCGCGACAAGATGAAGATATGATGCAGACCGATCTCTCGGTCAAGCTCGCTCGCTCGCTCCATCTCCATTGTACAAATGGTACATGTCAATGGGTGGGTGCAAGGTGCGTGTAAATACGGTACAGTCGGTAGAAGATGTTTGGTAGACGTAGGGGACCCTATGCCCTATCTGTAAGGAGCAGTATAATTTCTGGTGAATAATGTTTCAGTGAATGAAAAAGGCAGATATGAAAAAAAACGTTGGAAGTAAAGTACCATAAAATAATTAGCTCACCTTGAACTCTACCGAATATTTCGAAATCTATTGATTTAAGTGCCATCCTTCCCGCGATAGCAGAAGCCATTCCAATCCCGAAGTCGTAACTAAATACCTCGTTCGATATCTTACTATAATCTTATTAAATAATTAACGATTTCATGTATAATCATGCAACAAAGAAATATTTAAAATTAATATATGTGTAATCATGGTATTATTTAGGCTAAAGTACCCAAGTTACTGCATATATATTTTAAAAAGTTACTGTAAAATGTGCGGTATTTGCTATAGATCTAGTTAGCTTACTTTGCTGATCATGAGGAGCTACACTAGTCGGCGAACACTATGCCGAATAATGTACAATGAATCGTAAGATGGTTAGAACCATTGTATGTGGAATACACCGGTGATTGTACGGGTTTGACATGCACAGTATAAATACGGGCATGACTTGTTACTTGCGATAAATGCCACTTCACAGTTTGGAAAAGATGGATGACCATAGTCATGAAGGTGTTGCGGATGCAGAACAACGACAATCGCGTTTTCAGAAGGAGGTTGTGTACAACAAACTGTTACCGTATTCAGACTGTCTAGATGGGGAATCAAGCAGACAACTGGTTGAAATTAAAACCAACTTGTCGCTCGCAGTACAGCTCAGGGAACTCCGGCCTGGAGTGGTGTTCTGGACAGGAAAGTTTTCATCGTAAGTCAGTAAAAAATTGTAACGTTAGATGTCTGCTATGGTCTAATGTCTAACTGTAAACATCAGGAGAACATCGAGCCATGTTAGTTTATTTTAGAAAAAAAATAATTCACTGAGTTTGTTTCACTGTATCGGTTCTACTTTTATGTGAATTTATCAGATTAATATAGATGAATGAATTAAATGTGGATTGCTTAACCAGAGCGCATTTTCATTTGCTGCTGACCTGGCATCACGACCATGCTGACTGAGGCTGAGCTCACTTCCACCGAGCATATGAATCTAACGTTAGACTTGAGGGATTCCACTGAAAGATCTAGACAAGTTTAGCAACTTTACAAGTGTAAAGCAAGCTGCCTGAGTGTAATTCCTCTATTTAAGTTATAAGTTAAAAATTTAATGTTGTCCAGTAGAATTTGACCACCACCTAGAACCCTCTCTACATGTAGGGAAAGAGCACCAGTATTCGGTCAGCTACCGGTATTCGGTCACTTATCACTAGTCACCAGCCAGTAAGTTCAACTGTCACAACACACACAAATCACATCAATTCACATACTTGCACACTCATTCACAACAGGAAACTCCCTTAGCTCTCTCCAAAAATCCATCCAAAATCCCAAATTTTACCGTCAAAAATGCAGAATCAGCGCTACTTTCCAAAAGCGTGCGCGGATAAGGCCCAGTTTTAAGAGTACGGGTCGCCGAAAAAGTGCTAAAAATCGAGAAATAGGCCGTTTTCTCGCGGGATTTTTTGCTTATCGCAAGCTTGGAGTGTGATGGTATCCTCAAAAATGCAAAAGAAAAACAAAATTTCCATACGTGCCGATACAGTGTCTCATATATTGTACAAGGGTTGAATGCAAGTGCTGAGTTCCCAGTATTCGGTCACCAACGGGTGCCGCAACGTCCCCAATGCAATTTTGCGCCAACAAGGAAGCGCGCGCGCGCGTTTTTCAGCTGCCTTGAACACGCATTGACTTTGAACGCGAATATCGCATGACCGAATACTGGAGGCGGTGACCGTATACCGTAGTTATGGGTAAACTCGGCCTAGCGGGTAAACTCGGCCCCCAGCGCGCGCATTATAACTAGCTGTAACGTGTGCACTGGGGGCTGAGTTTACCCGCTATGCCGAGTTTACCCATAACTACGGTACTGGGGAATTTTGAAGGTCATATATTTTGCGATTTTGTAAAATTCTGTGTGATATTTAACAAAATGAAAATTGAGATTAAAGAAATTTGATATATTTCACATACATTGCTGTAGATATGATGTATGTTTGTATCATTTTGAAAAATATTGCAAAAAAGCTTAAGTGACCGAATATTGGGGATGTTACCCTAAACGCAAATTGTCCAAGGTTCGACCTCCCATGCCTAAATTTGACCACACGCAAAAGCATAGGGCCTAGTTACCCACGCCGATGAAAATCGGCAGGGGGTTATGTAAAGGGTTCCGTATGTTTGTTTGTTTGTTTGTTTGTTTGTTTGTTTGTTTGTTTTTTTGTTTTTTGTTTGTTTGTTTGTTTGTTTGTTTGTTTGTGTACAAGATAACAAGAGAACGGGTAAACGGATTTGCACGAAATGTTCAGGGAATGTTTGGATAATGACAGGAAAGAATCGATTAGATTTTGGTGATAATCGGTTGACCCTTGCAAATTCTGTGTGACCTTGAAGTTTTGACCCCATGGTATAGTGACCATTCCGAAAATTTCCCGTTTCTCACTTTGCGATTTTCCGCTACCATACGAAGACATAAACTCCCCAACGATCCGACTTCGCTGCTCAAATGTTCGTAAGAATTCCGAAATTTACGTTTAGGCCTATTTGAGGGACTATGTCCTTCTAGATTTATGAAAGTTCGTTCTCCGTCATCACAAACTGGCCCGTATTTTGATGATTTTTCAAATTAACATTGATTGTTTTTTTCGTTGGAGGAGCATTTTGCTCGGTCGCAGTCACACTGCACGATATGCGTGCTCAATGTCAATGCGTGTGCAAGGCCGCTGAAAATGCATCGCGCTCTACACTGTTGGTGCAAAATTGCACCGGGGACGTTGCGGCGCTCGTTGGTGGCCGAATACTGGTGCAGTAGACATTTGCATTCAACCCTTGCATTGAATAATTCCCGTAGACACTAATCATAGGGGTAATTGCCTAGGGGGTACGTAAATTTTGTTTTTCTTTTTTGCTTTTGTGGATACCATCAAAGATCGTACACTCATACGACCTTTGATATTTGATGATTTTTTCAAATTAACATTGATTGTTTTTTTCGTTGGAGGAGCATTTTGCTCGGTCGCAGTCACACTGCACGATATGCGTGCTCAATGTCAATGCGTGTGCAAGGCCGCTGAAAATGCATCGCGCTCTACACTGTTGGTGCAAAATTGCACCGGGGACGTTGCGGCGCTCGTTGGTGGCCGAATACTGGTGCAGTAGACATTTGCATTCAACCCTTGCATTGAATAATTCCCGTAGACACTAATCATAGGGGTAATTGCCTAGGGGGTACGTAAATTTTGTTTTTCTTTTTTGCTTTTGTGGATACCATCAAAGATCGTACACTCATACGACCTTTGATATCATCACACTCTCGGCTTGCTATAATCAAAATATCCCGCAAGAAAACGGCGTATTTCTCGATTTTTAGCGCTTTTTCCGCGACCCGTCGCGTAGACAATACTCTTAAAACTGGACTTAATTCGCGCGCGCTTGGAAAAGTTCCGATTCTGCACTTTTGACGGTGGAATTTGGGATTTTCGATGGATTTTTGGAGGAGACTTAAGGACTTTCCTGTACGTGAATGAGTGTTAATACCGTATGTGTAATTATGTGATTTGCGTGTGATGTGACTGTAGAACCAAAGATCGTACACTTCAGTGTACGATCTTTGGTAGAACTCACTGGCTGGTGATAAAGCACACTGGCAATTAAGTGGCCGAATTCTGGTAGATGACCGAATGCACATTATGTTTACCCCGACTTTGTACTTAGGCGTGGGTCTGCCGCCTTTGACGGCCCCTCTCTAGTTTATATTTTACATGGAGACGGGGGTCAAATTTTGGACGGCGTTTGCATATTATGTGCGACTTGCTTTAGATTATAATTTTGCAAATAAAATAGATTTACAATTGTAAAATTTATGCTATTGTGTGCAGTCAAATTTTGGCACCAGAGGTCAAATTTTACTGCGGGTTGTTTGTCAATTGATATTTTTATTTGGCTTCTTCTTTTCAATGGTTCGAACATGTGAATTCTACTATCTCAGCTACTCAGAGAGTCAAATCTAGCCTTTTGAACTGTGCACTAATGTAAGTCATAAGAAAGCGTTCAATATCAATGTCGACTTTCATGTCATCGCTCAAAACAACATTCCCTACTGTACTGGCTCAAGCATCTTCATTAGCATTTTACGACGTACACTGCTGCCTGAGCAATCTGAAAATGAAGTTAGACATCTGAATTCTATTGTCTATATTATGTGACGTACAAGTATCTTTCACAATTCAAGTACAACCAGAGAAGCTAAAAACCAGTGTACAAATGATTTATGACAAGTTGAATGAAGTTTATGAGAAATGCAGTTCCAAGTGTGCACTCAGACACAGACAGACCATGCACACACACAAGGCATTTCTCAGCTGGCTTCTTTCAAGGTTGATTTGTAGCTCCTGATTTACTTGAAAGATATGTTGCATAATATTAGAAGACTTACTTCAGTTTCAGATTGTGCTGGCAACATAAGCTGTTATTGCTTTAATACAAAGAGTGGGTTGTTTTCAGCAACAACATGATAATGAAAGTCAGCGTCTATATCAATGCTTCAGGATAACCACTTTGGTTCAAAGTTATGAAAGTATTGGAAATAGACTCAGTATATTAAAGTATAATCCAGTGATTTTGGTGTTATTTGCTTTTGTACAATTTGAGATATTTCAATTTACATGGATATGGAAGTACATGTACATTAGCCCCTTGAACTTAATTTTTAGGTTAATTTTGGAATGCTTGATCCCAACATGTTAAAGTTTGTTTTTTTTTTCATCACAGTCAATATAAACATGGTTCTTGTTGGTGTGTTCAAAAAATAAAAAAAATAAAAATTTGGCTGTCATTAACTCCTGTAAGAGGTTCAGTATTCTATTAGGCAACAATGTGCAAATTATTTCACAAATTGCAGGTACATCCGCTACTATGGCAGGAAGTTTAGCAAGGAGGAACACATTGCTTTCATCAACCTCTACCTGGAACTTCTCAACATACCTGACCTGGAATTCAAACTCATGTCAGAGTTCGCAAGGATCCTTGTTATGCTCTTGAAGTAAGCTGTCACAATGTTTAACCAACAATCTCTTTAGGGCATGAGATTTAAACAATGTGCTTCTCAGACATCTCCTATTCAAACTTTTGTGTGTTTGTATGTTTGTTTGTTTTTTTATGCCTCCGCCACGAAGTGGTGCCGGAGGCATTATTTACTAATATTTCAGTGGATCTTATTCATTTTATGGTATCGGTAGATGTTAATGAAAAGAATGGGTTTTAAATACATTAGAAATTACTGTCATGTATACATTGATGACACTACTATATAATTCAGGGCTTTATCAACAAAAAGATTCTATGTGTTTCCTATCTTTGGCTACTGGCTATTTCTGAAAAATTAAAACAAAAAACTCAACTTTTTGCATCTTGGAGAAGGGATGTTTGAAATGTATTTGCATACGGAATGAAAAGGGTAACAAGTTCATACTCTTTTTTTTTTATACAGTTTTTGCACACTATTTCTGTCTGTCAACAAGAAAATGAATTCAGTGTTTAATATTTTCAGACAGATGCATAAAAAAAGTCTTAGATTTGAGGGTTTGTAGTCCCATGAATCATGGTACCATTATCAATTTCTAGGTACTGAACACATTATAGAACTGATACTACAGTGCACTCCCGTTATACTGAAATGCTCGGGACTGGCGTTTTTTTTTTCGTTATAACGAAATTCCATTATAACCGAACAAATACAATATATAACGAAAACAAGGAAGCCACGCATAGGGATATTCTGTTTGTTGAATACTCGTCATACACTGGAAAGTTATGTGAACAATAAAACAAATAGTTAATCAATATCAGATTATTGTATTACAATAACGCAAGTTCCCCTCGGAAACTGTGCGTGACACACCAAGCAAACACACAGTGATGTGACGCGTTCGCCCATGCAGAGACGCTGTAAGTGCCTTGGTCCGCTACGTATTTTCGAAAGCGATCCACATTTCGTTATAACGGAGCGCATTTCTTTTGTTTTTCTTTGTCAGTGGTGCTCGGAAAAGACTTCGTTATAACGAAAATTTCGCTCTAACCGTGTTCGTTATAAGCAAATTTTGTACCATAGACTTTAAAGGACAAGTTCACCTTCATAAACATAAGGAATGAGAGAATGCAACAATAATAGTAGAACACATCAGTGAAAGTTTGAGGAAAATTGGACAATCGATGCAAAAGTTATGAATTTTTAAAATTTTTGTGTTGGAACCGCTGGATGAGGAGACTACTACAGCTTGTGAGTCATATGCGTACAACAGTATAAAGAAAATGTAAAAGAAAATTCAACATATTTTCACTTTTTTCGCATAATAAAAGAGCACTTGACTTGCCTCTTTCTAAAGGCGGGGGGAATAATATTACCCATAACATTTGTCGGTAACGAGTCAGGGGAATGTGTACTTTTTTCAAAAGATGGAGTTTTGTGAAATTCTCTTTATATTTTCCTTTATATTGTTGTACGCATGTGACATCTAAGTTATACATACACTGCAGTAGTCTTCTCATCCAGCGGTTACTGCACAAAAACTTCAAAAATTCATAACTTTTGAACGGATTGTCTGATTTTCCTCAAACTTTCACTGATGTGTTCTACTAATATTGCTACATTCTCTCAATCCTTATGTTTATGAAGGTGAACTTGTCCTTTAATGGCGATGATTTTGGGACCAGAAGTTTTACTTCGTTATAACGAAATTTCATTATAACCGTGTTCGTTATAACGAGAGTGCACTGTATCACATACTTTACATCAATCGGAGATATTATTACTGATTGCTGTGTGGACTGGTCCATGTGACCAAATAATTATTGACCCAGCTTCTTGAGTCATGTCATTTTAAAAGGTGAACATGACAGTGAACTAGAGAGAAAAGGATCAATTCAAATTAATGTAGGTTTGAATGCATGAAAGAAGACATAGGATAAGTTCTCTGCCATAGTCAGTAGGTCTTGTCAGGAAATTTGTATCATACTCTATACACAAACAAACCTGCCTCTTCATGCAATGTATGAGTGAAGTGAGAGAAAAATCCAAAATCTTCACTTGTGAGTTATGTCAGAAATGTCCTGATACAGTAATTAATGTTAAGAAGACTCATTTAAGAATATTGATGAATTTTATTGATTTCAATTGTTTGAGGGTTATCTGCTCTCTACCATGACTCAGCATAAATTGAGGGCAGCCATATGTACATGTGTTGGTGGCCTTGAGATTAGATGCTCTTTGTATGCTTACCTAATATATGCCAAGACGATGCAACTCAGTGTGCACATTACGTCATCGGGAATTTCCAGGCTTGGTAAGTATCGGATGACTGGACTCAATTGAAAGGTGCCATTTTGTTGTCATTCCTGGTGACATTGTGTTTTGCTGCCTGTCTCACAGTCTGTCAATATTTACAGTGTCAACATGAAAAGTTTATCTGCACACAATTTTATAGGCCAGGAAGAGAATTTGCTTTCCACATTAATTGGGGGAAAGAAAAAACAGAAATGAAAAAGGAAATACTCAGTAAAGTACTAGGTAAACTACCCAGGGCATGTTATGACTTTAGGGAGACTTTCAATGACAGATTAAGGGGTAATATTACAACAAGGTGTGCCAGAGTTTGAACATGTTGCTTTTGCTTTACAAATTCAGTTGGTATGATTTCCTAACATGATGACCTACATTATATTCATAGATGTGCATTTACCAATAGAATTATTGGTTGTATTTCTTTATGATGTATTAATAAAATTAGGCTAAAAGTTGCTGTCCCCTTCATTCTGTGAGTTTATTTTGGAAACAATTTTTGTAAATCTTTGTCTTATTGATTTGTCCTTGTTTTGTCAAATTAAGCACAGAAATTAGTAAGATAGTGTCAAGTTTCAGAACGACAATAAGACTTCCTTGCACACAAATTTAGGACAATTTAATGTCAATGTTTTCATCTTGAAACACGCAGAAAGAGGAACTTGCTGTCTCGTGATGACATCACAATACCATGGAAACCTCTGTACAAGATTGTGGAGAGAGTGATATACTCACAGTATGAACCTCTTGGCCTGGAATGGTTTCCACAGTGAGTGCATGTTTCTATTGTTATCATTGTTGTTGTGATTGCTAATGTGACTTTAGAAGAGGACATTTCACAGCATTCAATTTTCATTCCTGGATGGGTATGATGAATTTCTGGCAACACTCTACAACTGTTAGTATCATAAAATCTTCATGCCCATTAATACTTAATACCAGTGATTGTAAGTTTTGCTGAATTTGTAGTTGTTTCACAAAGGCACTGGTTTCATGTTTTAATTTTTTAGATGATTTGAACTTGCATGCCTGTACAGGTGCTCAGTATTAGTGATCAGAAGAAGAAACAGCATTGTTGATTTAACTGGGCCCTGTCTTATAAAACTTGTGATAGAAATCAATCAATCACAAATCTCTTGAAAGCTCTAATCAATCGCAACCTGTGATTGATTTATTGCAGTTTTCCATCTTAATTTCAATCATAACTTTTTTATAAGATGGATTTGCATTCAATTGTAAAGTTGTGATTGATTTGAATCAATCACAAGTCTTTATAAGACGGGGCCGGTGTGTCTCTGTATAGAGAAATGATGCTCCTATTATCGTTTATGTGGTGCTAAATTTGAGCTGAAAAAATGCATCTTGATTGTTTCAGGTTACAAAGTATTGAGAATTGTCTGGTGCAGTATCAGGTCAAATTGGCGATTCCGGCAACCTACTTATTTCAGGGTTTCACTGAAGAACTTTTGAAGTTGCATTTTTTATAAATCAAACATCAAAATGGATTTTTAGGCCAGAATTGCAATTTGTACTACAGTGTCAATGTTTGATATTGCTGCAGATGCTTTTAATTTTTCCTGACGTCAAAAAAAAAAAAGATTACTTTTAAATAGGGAGAACTCTACTCCAAGAGATCACTCCCACTGGATATCATTGTTCATAAATGACAGGTTCTTCTTGTTTTATCATAAAGTACTTGATGTAGATTTTGACTGAGACTACCAACTTTGATGGGTGACCTTCTGTTCTTTCTTTTCCACAGCTCCCTGGAAAACAGACTCAAGAGTCTGATCAGGGTGTCAAGACCGTAAGTAACTTGATCGAGATTAACTCTCAGAGATTGCCATTGACAAATCATCTTTATAGGATGCGAATTAGCAATACTGAAACTAGTGCACTGTTTACCATTTAGGGATCTAGCCTGCAATAAAAAGAAAAAAAAAAAAGAGCAAGCCCACCATGTAAACAAGTGTGGAGTTGTCTTAATTGTCCAAGAGCAGTGATTTGTATTCCAGCAACAACAAAAGAACCTTCCTAAGCCTTCTGCCTATTAATATCTCCTTGGTGCGAATGGACACTGCTCTTCTTTGTCATTTTTTGAATTGTTTTATATATCTATGGGTTGTTTACAGTTTTGCTGGATCACGCAGGAATACAATGTGTATGGTCACATTTGTGGTTGTTTTGTTTGACTTATTTTTTTTATCTTCTGGCCAGTTATACATTAAAATCATTTTTGAACTTCGTATATACTAGGTACAATATGATTCCAAAGGAAAAGAGAAGTTTCCATTCTTTTTTTATATATAGTATGAATACTATTCAGCGTGTACCAAAGAGATGAAACTCTGCTTATTAAGAACATATCAGTTTTCCTGAAGATTTGCTGGCATTGTTGTTGTTGTTGTTTTAAAGAATGAAGAGAAACAGAGAAAAATTGGGGCCCTATACATAAAAAAATTTGCCCCAGACAATACTAATGTAAAACAAATAAATCTTACGGATATTAAACAAGAATATTAGCTGTACCCTGATGTCTCCACAAGGGAGCTCATATCGTCTCCACGAGGGAGCTCATATGAAGAAAAAAAAATACAACTATTAAATATTAATTATTGTTAGAGTAATATTATCCAAAATAAAAAACCATCATCATGTCTCCAAAAAAAGAGAGATCATTATAAAGGTGACTATATCTATGTTGATGAATACCTCATATTCTTTACGCAAATTTGACTAACTATATAATACACGCGCACGTGTATCGCACACTAACTCACCCACGCACACACACTCAAACATACACACACACACACACACACACCCAACACACACACACATACTAATATCAAGGGTCAGCCCAAATGATATATAGTATTTGAAATAAAGCACGCTTACAGTTATACCATTCCAAAAAAGAGAAATTGGTTGGCATAGATTCTATACTTGGTATGATTATTCAAAGTCACTTATCATTTGCATGTAGGCCTAGATGTTTTAAAGCAGTTCTGTGTGGACTATAAATGCTGAAAATGAATTACAAATGAGATATATGAGTTTTAGAAAAGGCAACTCCAGTTATATCAAAGCTCTTGGGACGGGCAGTTCTTTCATTAAATCAAAATGATATATACGCAGTAATATGGGGACCTGAATTAATACTTCATTATAACAAGAATTATGTTACAACCGTGCTCATTATAATGGAAATGCACTGTATTTCTTCTATCTTGATTTTGGGTGGTTGGTTTTTTTGTCACAGGTACTTTTCTGTTGAGAGTACCCAGGAAATGCTGGACGAATGGCGCCCCCTACTGTGTCCATTTGATGAAACCATGACCAAGGGAATCCTCTACATTGAGGCCTTCATGCCTACATTACTCCCACCAGAGCAGCACCAGAAGGGATTCAAGTGAGTTCAGCCTCACTGTCTGACCTACATTTCCTAGACATGACATTAGATCATTAATATTAGTTGCCATATAATCTTTAGATGTCTATATTATGTTTTAAATCCTAAGTACCGTTACTGCAAAGCATACTCATATAAACTGAGTACCAGTACATATTTACTCTTATATCTACGCATTTTTCTCCTGTGTAGTTCTGTGATCTAATACTGTAAAAGTGGAAATTTTCGCGGTGTTGAAATTTTCGCGCATTTCGCGCAACCAGACACTAGCGCGAAAATAAAAGCGCGTGAATGTTTTTGTTTGCCATATGTACCTGTACTTGGTGTCTTGATTCCGCGGAAATAAAAACACGCGAAACTCCTCTTACCCGGACAAGCACGAAAAATTAGTCGCACGAAAATAACCCCTTTTACAGTACGCATATATTCATCTGTTTATTTAAGAACAGCTCTCTGCACTTTTTGAGATTTTGATGTTTGGAACATTTGCACACTTTTGCTCTCTCATCCCCCTCCAGGTTGTGGCTAGATGAGATGATTAACATTTGGAGTAACTCTCAGAACTCACCCTGCATAGAGTCCGTAAGTCTTATTATATCTTTCATTTCTGTCATATATGATGCCAATTTTACACTTTTGGCAGATGAAGGTGGTGTGGTATTACTATGTAAACAAACAGTTGCGCAATATTTGTTTACATTTAGAGGAGATGCTGTGAGCAAACAGGAAGTAGTTTGATATCCATGAGCGAGAAACATCACAGCTGCTGTTCCCACTGGATTTGGCATTCCTCCTGTAGCTTTCTATGACAATTATTTCACAACATTGCTCTTTCCTCACTTTTTTTTTTCATTATGACAGTTATGTTTTACTCTTTATGACCATGACTTTATTCACAAATGTTGGAAGTTAATTGGCATATTCAGAAATTTCATAAATGTACAAGACACAGTTTGAATAAATTTGGTAACAGTATATTGATAGTCTTCAATTTATTTAATTTTCAGTGTAACACTTAAATTGGTTTCTTGCAGTTAAGAAGTAATGTTAGTATTTAGTATCTTGAAACTGCCTGTGATATTATTAGTTGCTATTTTGTGATTGTCCCACACTATTGCTCAATATGTATATTTTAGTTCAGTCAAAGAAAGCTGCCATGTTTATGTTGCACATATCTCTTTTATTTTGTAAATTGTGTTCTTCAAAGCCAAGAATGAAATCAAGAAATAAAATCTTTGTGGTATTGTATGTAAATTGATCTGATTTTTCATCCATGACAACCAAATTTTACCTCTCATCTTTTTTCTCTTCCACTTCATCACAGGCTCTGGTAGATTTGTTTGCCAGACTAGCATCAGAGAACATTGGGTACATCGATTGGACCCCTCACATACCCAAGGTACAACAATCATATCTCCTTCCAAATTTTGTAGTTACTTTTTATACATTGCTGTACTACTTGCTTATGAATAGTCCTATTCTTGGCCTTTACGAACTCATTTGTCAGGATTGTAATTGATATGTGGAAAGGTCTGCTCAATATATCCCTTTGTGTTTATTACAATACTCAGCAGCATGACATGGCAGTGCTGTTGAAAATTTAGAAATATGTGGAGATTATTTTCTAACAGGGTTCACATTATCATCACATATCTCTTTGTCTGGAATTTGTTGTATCACAATATGTGGAGATTATTTTCTAACAGGGTTCACATTATTATCACATATCTCTTTGTCTGGAATTTGTTGTAGCACAACAGGCTTAATCTTTTTTACAGGCCAGGGTCATTTTTTTTCTGCACAGACAGACATACAGACAGACAGATGCACACACACATACACACACACTTCATTATGACTTTTGTTGATCAGTGATGGTTTCTCAATACATCCTCTTCATAGAAATTATAGATTTTGCTGACTTCGTTTGGATACTTAAGATTGAAAATATGGGCCAGTTTGTACAGTATGCCTTCACCTATAAAATTACCTGGCAGTAGGCATCCTGGGAGCCTATAATGGTCACTTCTGTCTGGTTGGTTGCTTCCCCAGATTTTCACCTGCTTTCTGAGAGGCCTCAGTCTACCAGTTGGCTCCAAGAAGCTCCAAGTGGCTAGAAATGGGAAAGGCTTTGATGTTGGGCCCCTCACCACATGGATTGTGTCAATGCTAGTAAGAACAAATTGTGATGTTCAAAAGAGAGAGAATAAAATGCATTAATTATATGCATGTGCAAAAACATGACATGAAAAATTATGAAAATGACCTATATGATTGTTTACTTATATAATTATTCCATATTGTATGTCGCATTAGAAGTTGTGGGGGGAATGAGGCTAAAGAATTAAAAGTATGGTTAATATGAAATGCATACAAGGTTGTAGAAAAATTATGCTGTTCTTAGTAAGATGTGTGGAGCTCATTATAGCAATGTGAATGTGAATTACAGTGTGAGTATATAAACTTACTGGAAATGTTCTGTGCTTAACCTGATTCCATTCCAGGGTGTGTGAGTATTCTTAACTTACACTATGCTATATAGATGTACTGATTTCAGTGCTATTCTGTGGTTTGTAGGGGCATACAAACACCTGCCAAGAGCATCTCAAGAAGTTTTTCGTGGCAACGGATTCCTACTTTCATCCATCCAACACTGGCAAATATTCAGTAAGTCATTTCTACTTATGAACATTTGTATACAATACTGTACTGTGTATGCATTGTTAAGTCTCATTTATCCCCAGAAATGACAATCATATTAACCCGTTGAGGACGGTTTGATTTTGCTACAACACCTATGTTCCATAGACACCTGCCCAGGTATACTCAGGACTAGTCTTCAACAGGTTAAGAAGCTGTTGTAGGTTAGTAGATAGGACCATGGATTATCAATCATGACGTCCCTGGTTTGAGTCCTGACTACAGCGGTTTTGTGCTTCCAGGCAAGGGACTTTATCCTCATTGCCTACCAGGGATTGGTCCCATAGTTGCTTGCTCATAAGCATTCAGTGGCTCCTTAATGGTCACATGAAACAAAATGCAAGTCTGATTAAAAATATTCTCAGTTACCTTTACAAAAAAAAGGTCAACAATCTGTCGCTGAAAGACACTTGCCATTTGTTCTTCCCTTGTTTTTCTCATCACACTGCATTAAAGACTCAATACATCTCAGCTTTTTACCCCCACTCTGTGGCTGTGACCATTTCTTGACCTAACATTGCCCTGATTTCTCTGGAGGTAAAGGCATTTGCTGTGTACTTATTTAATGAAAAACACACAGTGCATACTCCATTTCAAAGGATTAGGTATAGTAAAATTTCTCTTATCATCATTTAGACCGTAATACCACCACAGTCTTATGAAGGATGGATGAATATGCCATGTCTACAACTTAGTGTTGAAGAATGGACAGAGCTAACAATAAAACTGTTTAAAGAGATAATGTTATTTTTGTTTTGTAGAGATATATGTAACTTTTACATATTTGTGCCAAGACAAATACCAGTACCCAGATCAGAAGCTGTCATTGTTCTATGAAGAAGTAATGATGAAGAAATGGTTACACATCTTTGCTTTCTTTCTCTACACAGTTCAACCTTCAGAGAATGCTTTTTCATCTTGCCAATGCCTTTGTGAAGAGAGTGAACAGGTAGAGTGATTGTTTTATTCTGTGGGGTTCCATTGCTGTAGATTTGTGTATGGATGTGTCATGCAGTGCCTTTGTGAAGGTAGCAGAAACTTTGGTCTGTAGCCCATCACTTCACCAATTACTCCTTTTATGTACCAATTGATTCTTCTCTCATTTGTGGAATTCGTGGTTTTAAGTCAGTGCTAAGAACTCGAGCAAAACTCTGAGATTAACTCTGCTTTTTGTACTGTTGAAATACTCTTCTATTTCAATTAACTCTATCTTTGATTGCACAATCTTCTCGTCAAGTAAAAGAACAAAATGAAGTCTCGCTGGTTGTAGAGAGAAGATTTGTGTGTGTGCGATGAACCAGTTTTCATCATTCATCGTGATTAAACATGTACATAGAAGAAAACAAAAATTGATTATGATCCTCTGTGGTTTTATGTCCACCAGATGTCTCTATAGACAAGATTGCATGACAGAAAAAAACATGTTGCTTGAGGGGCAAAAACAAATCATGTGTGTACTAAACACATAGTGTAGTGTGAGGTACACATACTGCATACCGGGTATCTGCCTGCCTGGCTAGCCTGATAAAATTGCATGGGACGTGGGATGTAATGTTTACGTGCTTGCCCAGGCGTATGGAGGCCCCCATACACAGTTTTTGCCCCTGAGCTAGTTGAGCCATGGCTTGATGACATAATTGGAACCTCATCTATAGCTGCCACTATGCAGCATGATTTGATATATCATGTGACCTGTAATGAAGTTGATTTCATTTGTTGGCGTCCCACAGAGAGAGGTACAAGAAGCCATCATGGCAGCACCCTATACCAGACAGTCACAAGATCACAGATGAGGACATCACAGCGTTTGTAGACACCATCAAGGCACCAGTCTTCCTGGCCATGTACAGCAAGATGGGCCACCGGGACGCCGCCTCGGCACTCCACAACCTGGCTCTCCTGCGGCCGGAGCTTGTCGTACCACCTCTTCTGGAAAAGTAAATCTTAGAACCAAAATGTTTTTCTCTTTCTCTTTTTTTTTCTCGGTCTGTTTGTCTGTCTGTCTGTCTGTCTGTCTGTCTTTGTGTGTGTATATATCTCTCTCTCAAGAAATATCAGCAACTGTATATCATATTATTGTTAGATTTACCAATGTGTTGGCATCATTTCTTTAATAGTAATATTGTGCTTAAGTAATGAATACAATGAAGTATTGGTAGTCATTGTGCAATTTTTTTGTAAAGTTTTGAGAGGTATTTTTTACAAGCTTTGAAATCTGTGGCATTTCCATGTTGGTTGATATTCAACAGAAGATTATTTTGATTCGCAAAGTTTCATACAGAATGGCCTCAAATTTTTTGTGTCCTGACAGGACGTACAAGGCCCTGGACACACTGACCGAGCCCCACCAGCTGATAGCCACAGTCAGCTGTGTGGTGGCCGTGGCTGGCACCATGCTCAAGGGAGGCAAGTGGCTACCTGATGGCCCCACCCACCTGTTGCCCCTCCTTCATGCCATTCTGCCGGGCATTGACCCCAATGACTTTGCCAAGTGTATGGTAAGTGGCTGCATTATGACAAAACAAGCAAACTAACAAACAAACAAACAAAAACAAAAAATGTCAGGTATAAGACCAAAACTTGAGAAGATCTGTGAATACAAATAATGTACAATGTTTTGTGAAGTTTTATGTATGAATGGGTCTTAACATCCTTATCAGTTGTATGACATAGCAGCCATGAGCCTTAGAGATATACTGAAGGATGTGCTATATGTGTTTGTTTCTTCTCATTGTTACTGCACAGAATGAGTAAAAAGTGTCCAGCAGGTATATCTTGCATCTGTAAGTTTATTGAGATGTTACGGCTGACTGTAGGGTCAATGTTTTAACAAATCCGGCATGGGATTTTCTTTCCATTTATACAAAAACTAGTTTTAAATAGAAAAAAAAAATCACATTGTTAAGCTATCAAGACTGTACAATTCTTTTAACTATCGTACTATGTAGTTTAATCTGCTGATATACATGCATACACAGTTTCACAGCATTGATTGGTCCAGTGCCTACATTGCACATAGGTTTATTTTGCAAACAATATTCTGTTTTATGAAAAGTTACGAAAACAAAACATACATTTAATTCCCCATGGCACAGCATATAGGCTGTCATACATACACCAAACTTGTCTTTTCCTGTGCCACCAAATCCTGTGCCCTTTCACGGAATCCCCTACACCTTTTCAGTACCCCCCAACCATATTCCTGCTCTAATCTGATCTCCCGCCCCCATTTCATCCTGCCTCCCAGGTGACCCTCCAAGCGATCTCAACCTTCACCGTAATGGTGCCCCTGGTGGACTGCTCCGAGGCCCCCCTCGTCAGAGAGGACCTCACGGAGCAGGAGAGGGACCTCTGCTCGGCCACGGCCACCTTTGAGGATTTTGTGCTCCTCTTCATGGACAGGTATGCATCCCACTCTCTCTGATGATATACCCAGACCCTAATGTAGTGGTCTCCCGATAAGAACCAGGCCTCATCCTTTAGGGTGTTGGTGCAGGAAATACTGTGTTATTTGCATGTTGAATATGTGAGGCCATGCTTCCAAAATTGTTACAAGTGATACAGGTCTCTCTTTTTTAAGCCCATCCCACACTCCCTTCCTCGGATATCATCAGATTAAATTTCATTTCGTGTCAAGTAAACATATTTTACATCACTCTGCTTTCCATTTTTTCCAGTGAGAAGAAAGTCTGATCTTCTGTTATTCATTATTTTCATTTTTCTTGTGTTGGTAGTGCTTCAGCTACTTTTTTGTAGTGATGACTTTACAATTTGAATGTAGTGTTATGTAGACACTGAACCCAGTGTTTCTAGAATGATTCATCATTCATTGTCATCTTGAATTTCCTTGAACTGTTTCTTGTTGGAAAACTCCTTCAGGGATTTTCACAAAGATTTGTAAGTAGATCTGTTGTACTTGCATTGTCAATATTTGTGTGATATTTGAATGATGTGATGAAAATTGCATTAGATTTTTTACCAAAGAATCTTGATGTGGTGGTAAAACACATACTAAGAGTGAACAAATGTCGTCTTGTATTTTATTCCCAATGCTCTTTAGGTGCTTTAACCTGATTGAGGCCTGCTCCATCATGCACACCCGTAGCCAGGACAATGACCAGGAGCGAGCCAATCACCAGGAGACCATGGTGGACATTGGCCTCTCGTCCACTTTCTGCACCATCTGCTCCCAGAGTTCACCCCAGATCTACAAGGTGAAAAATTTAGGAATTCTGTTAAGTCCGGACTGTGGTTATTTTTGCCAGTAATCTCTCCCTATTTAGAACCTTGAATTTTGACAACACAAAACAAGCACTTGGTATTTGAGTGGTTCATGGCAAGTCTCATTGTGTAACAAGAAAGTGGCAGTTAACCCTCCTGAAACCAGATTTCAAAGATATCATTTTCATTTTATACAAGCAGGTAGCAGATGGTAATGATAATATTCCTTTTGTGTTGTCAGTACATCAGCAACCACTGAGGTATGTTTGATGTCAATCTGACTGTTGGCTTCAACTCTTTGTATTATTGTCTCATAAAAATTTTTCTGTGAAAGTATTACTAAATTAAATTTTAAAAAATGTATTGTAATGTTTGTGATTCTATGGTTTGTGATAGTTGAATGATTCCATTTTGTGTCCTCTCCTGTCCAGGCCACAGTTGATCGTCTGTTCCGCTACGTGTCAACATCAATCCTGGAAACCAAGGTGTCGGGAAAGATCATTGCCAACATGTGCCGAGCTGCAGCAAAGGTTCGTTTGCTGTCTGCTGACTCTTTCTTTTTTGATGGCTTTGTCCAAAGCTTGAGGATTTTGTCTGGTAGCTCGTATTCATTAATGTTTCCTTCACCAGTGACCATCACATTTCTTCTTTCCTGCAGTATTGCACCACAATCCATCGAGGAAATATTGTGTCATTCATTAATGCACTTGTCATTTCATCTGTGATTTTGGAAAATGAGACATTAATGTTTGGAATGTTCTTTTGAAAAAAAAAATATATATATTTTCCAAAACTCAAAGGCATGCAATCATTGAACAGTAGCAGCTTAGGAAGAGATGAGCAACATGTTGCTGAAGCCCAAGTGTATGGCTCTATCACTTTGTAGAACTATACGACAAGAAGATTTTTTTTTTTTAAAATCTTTAAACAAGGGCAGGGAATCATTGCCAGTGTAGACCAAGATGTTCTCCTGGAACTCATCATGCTCATGGTTCTATGCCTCTTTCTCTATCAGGTGGACCCAGCGTACACCCTGAAGAAGTTTGTGCCACACTGCAGCCAGAAGATCCTGGATGCCTTCACGTCGGAGGAGGTACAGGAGGAAGAGGAGCTGGACAAGGAGATTCTCTTCAACCTTCAGGTCCTGGGGGAGGTGAGAGCAGCCTTGGAGGACAGGGCTCAATGATTACTGGCATTCATTTTAGCCACCAATATTATTTGAGCAATAGGCCATCATGCTTTCTTCATGACTGTGCACGACGTATTGAAGATATTCAAGAGATTCTCATAATTGTGTGATGTACTTACCAATGCAGTTGTCCCAAGTGATGAGAAAGCACATTCCTTCCTGTTCTTTTTTACGTTGGGGGATGGGGGGGGGGTTGATTCCATCATGTCAACTCAGAATGTTACAGAGTGCACAGTCGAAATTTCATTTGAAAGATTGAAAGATAACTCAAAATATGCAGGGATTTTTGAGAATGTGCTGTATTATATCTGTATGAATAATAGAATATCTTATGGTAAATGTTAATTTAAAAAAAAAAAAAACTTTTCTTGCACTTTAGAACTGCAGACTGTGACATGTTGTGATGTTCCCAATATTCTGTTGTGTTTGTTAGGTCATCCGAGTTCCGAGCGAGGCTGTGCTGGTCTACAAAGACACGCTGATGTCGGTTCTGAAGGCTACCCTTCATGTGACGTGCAAGGCAGGCTACGACCTCGCCTGCCAGCTACTCAAGAACTGGCTACGGGCCATGTCCCTCTCCTACCCCAGGGAGTTCTGCAGCGTGGCAAAAGGCTTCGACCGGCCACTGACAGAGTACCTGCCAATCAGGGTAGGACATGGATACACCTCTATCATATCACACACTCACACACACACACACACACACACACACACACACACACACACACACACACACACACACACACACACACATACAACTGCACACACAAACAGATGCCCAAGCACACACACACAGACACAAAGTTTGCAAATGTGAGAAAGATTTTCCAAACACATTTGTGATGTGTAAATGTACACGTATACAACTTGCATTCAAAGGACAGAAGCAATACCCTAGTCACATGAGAACAGACTCTCCATATACTATGTTCTTATTTGAACTCAGAATTTATAACAGCAATTCTAGAAATGAGTAGATGTTAGTCATGAAAACTTGGGCAACATCTTTCTGCAAATGAATCCATGTCAAGGAATATTCACCAGTAGTAGTTCTCGAGCGATTTACATACATTTCAAGAATGAGAGAGAGAGAGAGGGAAAATTAACGTACCTTTCTGAGTTAAGCCTACACATATCCAAGAGGTAGGTCCCATGAATAATGTTTCATATTTAACACCACAACTCTTGTAGTGTACACCAGCCTAACTTTGGGTTGTTTTGATGTATTCGACAGGACTGGGGCAAGCCAGGTGACATCCACAACTTGGACGTAAAGTGGCATCAGCCATCGGAGGAGGGGGTGACCTGTATCAAGGATATCCTAGATACCTTCTTGCGACCTGAGATCAAGAAACTCCAAGACTACACCAAGGGTGAAGTCATGAGCAGGTACAGTATCCCATTTTCTCCGCTTTTCTGGAAGGGAAGAAGTTTTCATTCCGGCAATCTCAACAGAGTGCTTTGTCATGACAGATTAGACTCAATTTTTCCCAAGTGTAAAGCATATTTTTGTCTTTTATTATGCTAATAATAATTTCCCATATTCTTTAACATAAGTGACATTTTAACAGGAAATTTGATTGCTTACCTCAAACTACAACTTAATTCATGAACATATGAAATGGAATGGATCGATATCTACCATTTTATGTAATACAAATGGACGGTTTTGTTTTTAGCTGAGTGGGAGCTGCTTAGAATGTCAGACAAGCAAAACACAGACTCCTGTAGCATCTTTTGTTTTTTTAATGTTTCTAAGGGGTTTGAATAATGATGATCTTGTGTTCTGACACCAAACATCATCTTCGGAGAAAATTTTTTTGCAATTGGTGAGGGTTGATACACGACAGCCAGTATGCTGAAGTGTTTTCAATATGCTGAATGCGAGATAGAAACAGACTAAGATATGTTGTAGAACTGCTGTCCTTGAAATGTGATTGTAGTCTTATGTGCTACATCGTCATTATGAGATTTTGCAGTTCGAGACATTATAACCAGATGAATTAATTAATCACTATTTTAAATTGTAGAACTGTCACCTTCACTACAAAGAAAGAAAACAGAAAACAGTAGCAAATATGACAATTCATGTAGCCATATCAGTGACTATTTGTATAGTTTTATGTGTCTGTCACTGGTTTTATTTTTTTCTCTCTCTTCTTTTTAAAGAGAGAAGCTGCTGCAGAGCCTCATCATTGTGTCCAGCACACTGTTGGGAGCCGGAGCCGTCATTCCAAGGTGGCGGGGATACCACGAACCAGACATGTAAGCTGATGACTTGTTTTAGTCTGGTGACCTTTCTTCTTCAAAAAAGCATTGAATGAGCCTCAACAAATATGAGCAGGATCCTTTCTGGCCAAACTCTGAAAAGTTTCGGTAGTGACCCTATGCTAGAGAAACCAGGACACATCTTACATCATTTAGTTTTAATGACAGAGGAAACACTATGGGACTCCTTACTGTAATAAGCCATTTACAAATGAAGCAAGCAATTATTGTCTTCCAATAAGTTTATAATACATGGTTGATAAGATATGATGGATACCAACATGGTATTCCTTGAACATTCCATGTTTTCCTTTTTTATGCCTCCGCCAACGAAGTGGCTGGAGGCATTATGTTTTCGGGACGTCCGTCCGTCCGTACGTACGTCCGTCCGTCCGTCCGTACGTCTGTATGTCGGTCCCGTTTTGTTTTTGTCGATATCTCAAGAACCGTGTGGTGGTTTTACATCAAACTTGGTATGAGGGTATATCCTGGGGGGATAATACTTTGTTTGGATTTTAGGGTCACAAGGTCAAAAGTCACAGGTTATTTTGTGAAAAAAAAGGTTGAAATTTCATGTTTTTCTCCATATCTCGCAAATGGTTCAAGGTATCTTCATGGAACTTAGTATATATGCATGTACTGATGGGCAGTGATTATCTAGGGAAGTTGGGGGTCATGGGTCAAAGGTCAGGGGGTCAAAGGTCAAGGTCAACTCCTCAAAATATCACTACTTTCCTTATATTTATGCAATGCCTGAAGGATTTTTTTTAAAACTTGATGTATGCATGTATTACCCAATATATATTCTGTGGGAAGTTTTTGGCCAAAAGGTCAAAGGTCAAAAGGTCAAAGGTCAAGTGAAAGTGCTAAATTGCACTTTTCCCTCCATATCTTGAAAGTAACTCAAGGTATCATCATGAAACTTACATATTTAGGCATGTTCTACCTAACAGTGATTCTCTTTGGAACTGTGAGGTCAAAGGTCAAAGGCCAGGTTTAGATAATACTGTTTTACCATTTGATACTGAAGTTATACTTTTTCGCAATACCTTGAAAATTACTCAATGCATAAACTTATAAAAGGGTCAAAAGTCAAGTAAAAATCATCAGTTCCCCAAATACCTGCACTCTGACGTTTTATCCAATTGAACCTAGTTCTAGGAAAGTGAACATTCAGCACATTTGTGGCAAACCTGTCAGTTTAATATTTTGCCAATTGTGTGAAACTGTCATCACACATTGTCAAGACATTGTACTATAGACCTATTAAGAGAACCATGCATTATGGCGGAGGCATACCAGTCGCCGTAGCGACATTTCTAGTTTTTAGCTCACCTGAGCCGAAGGCTCAAGTGAGCTATTGCGATCGCTCTTCGTCCGGCGTGCGTAAACTTTTCACTTTTCATCTTCTTCTTGAGAACCCCATGACCGATTTCACCAAACTTGGCAGGTAGCATCCCTAGGGGGATAGGATCTCAATTTGTTCAAATGGGCACCATGGCCCACCTGGGGGGCCCCAGGGGGGCCCAAACCCCCTAAAATTAAGGAATCTTCAAAAATCTTCTTCTCTAGAACCAGAAGTGATAGGGCTTAGTAACTGTAGTTTCAAGTTTGTTCATGGGGGAATCAGGGGTGCCCCCCATGGGACCCAGGGGAGGGGGGTTTGGATGGGTCCTAATGGGGCCTAAATTGTACATTTTCATCTTCACTTTGAGATCCCCATGTCTGATTTTCACCTAGTATGGTAGGTAGCATGCCGAGGGGGATAGGATTTCAAATGGGCACCATAGCCCACCTGGGGGGCCCCCAGGGGGGCCCAAACCCCCTAAAATTAAGGAATCTTCAAAAATCTTCTCTAGAACCAGAAGTGATAGGGCTTGGATAATACTATGAGTTAGTACATTGATGACTGTAGTTTCAAGATTGTTCATGGGATTGGCGGAATCAGGGGTGCCCCCCCCCCCCCTTGCGACCCAGGAGAGGGGATGGGGATGGGTCCTAATGGGGCCTGAATTGTACTCTACATGTTCATCTTCTTTTTGAAAACCTCATGAATTTTTACCAAACTTAGCAGGTAGCATCCCCAGGGGAATAGAATCTCAATTCTTTCAAATGGGCACTGTGTCCCTCTTGGGGGGCCCCTAGGGCCCCTCCCCCCCCCCCCACATTAGGGAATATTTAAAATCTTCTACTCTAGAACCAGAAATAATAAAGCAAAGTTAATACCATGAGTTTGTACATTGGTGACTTTAGTTCCAAGTTTGTTCATTGCAGATCCAGGGCTGCCTGCCCCCCCCCCCCCCCCCACCCTGGAGTTGAGGGGGGGGGGGGAGGGATCCATATATGCAGACCTAAGTTTCCAATGTTCTCAGGTAAGAGTGTGCAAGAATGCATGGAAGGTGAAATTGCGATACTCAGGTGAGCGTGTGACCCCCGGGTATCTTGTTCTCTGGAGACAGTTCAATCTAGGAGTAGACCTGTACTATCTTGATGTGGCCTGCAGGGGGTATACCACATTCTGAAGGAGTGTGGAAGAATTGATGCTACACCAGAAATTTTCCCAAAATCTTCAGTTGTTCATGAGACATGTATCATTTTAGATTTTGAGTGACTGAAACAAAAATAATTCATCATATACACAGGACCACACAGATGTCTGACTTTGATACAAAGATCAAATTCTCCCTTTCAGTGCTACAGATTGTTTGTTCTTCCCACCAGTTAACCTTTTCTCTGCCACGTACAGTATGTATACACTATTCTGTAGGCAATAGTTGTAGTTATTAAGTGTTTCATGTAACTTGATAAACCTTTCTTCTCTAAGATGAGCAGCGTGTTGTTAGCTCACCTGAGCCAAAGGCTCAAGTGAGCTATTGCGATCGCCCTTCGTCCGGCGTCCGTCGTCCGTCGTGCGTCGTGCGTCGTCCGTCGTCCGTCGTCCGTCGTCCGTCGTCCGTCGTCCGTCGTGCGTCGTCCGTCGTGCGTCGTGCGTAAACTTTTTACATTTTCATCTTCTTCTTGAAAACCCCAAGACCGATTTTCATCAAACTTGGCAGGTAGCATCCCTAGGGGGTTAGGAACTCAATTTGTTAAAATGGGCACCATGCCCCACCCAGGGGGCCCCCAGGGGGGCCCAAACCCCCCAAAATTAAGGAATCTGTAAAAATCTTCTTCTCTAGAACCAGAAGTGATAGAGCTAAGTTAATAATGTGAGTTAGTACATTGATGACTGTAGTTTCAAGTTTGTTCATGGCAGAATCAGGGGTGCCCCCCTTGGGACCCAGGGGAGGGGGGTGGGGAAGGATTCTAATGGGGCCTAAATTGTACATTTTCATCTTCTTCTTGAGAACTCCATGACCCATTTTCACCAAACTTGGCAGGTAGCATCCCTAGGGGGCTAGGAACTCCATTTGTTAAAATGGGCACCATGACCCACCCAGGGGGCCCCCAGGGGGCCCAAACCCCCCAAAATTAAGGAATCCGCAAAAATCTTCTTCTCTAGAACCAGAAGTGATAGAGCTAGGTTAATACTATGAGTTAGCACATTGATGACTGTAGTTTCAAGTTTGTTCATGGCAGAATCAGGGGTGCCCCCCTTTGGACCCGGGGGTGGGGGGGGGGGGGGGGGGGGTGGGGGTGAGGAGGGGTCCTAATGGGGCCTAAATTGTACATTTTTATCTTCTTCTTGAGAACCCCATGACCCATTTTCACCAAACTTGGCAGGTAGCATCCCTAGGGGGTTAGGATCTCAAGTTGTTAAAATGGGCACCATGCCCCGCCCAGGGGGCCCCCAGGGGGCCCAAACCCCCCAAATGAAGGAATCTTTAAAAATCTTCTCTAGAATCAGAAGTTATAGAGCTGAGATAATACTATGAGTGAGTACAGTAATGACTGTAGTTTCAAGTTTGTTCATAGGAGATCCAGGGGTGCCCCTCTTGGGGGTGGGGGGGGGGGGGGGGTGGTTGGAAGGGTCCAAATGGAGGCCTGAATTGTACATTTTCATCTTCTTCCTGAAAACCTCATGATGGATTTTTGTCAAACTTGGCAGGTAGCATCCCTAGGTGGTCAGGATCTCAATTTATCAAACTGGGCACCATGCCCCACCCAGAGGGCCCCAGGGGGCCCCAATTCCCCCAAATTAAGGAATCTTGAAAAAATTGGGCCCTTATTGTACATTTTCATCTTCCACTTGAGAATGCCTCGTCAAATTTTGGTAGAGCTGTGAATAATTTAGATTAGTGACTGCGTGAAAGGTGAACTTGCGATACTCAGGTGAGCGCTAGACCCGCGGGTCTCTTGTTTTTTTGTTGGTGTGGTTTCTTTTCCAATGACTATCCAGGGAGGAGAGCCAGGTGCCTCTCTATGAGATGATGAAAACGATAGGATCAGAAGACAAGCATCATCTATTCAAAGGTTTGAGGGAGGAGCTGGCATCGGTGATGCATGACCTGTTGGTTTATCTCCTAGCAACGGGGGAAGATGACACCAAGTCCCTGATTCTCATCATCAACGTGAGTCCTCCTCTCATGAAGTTCGGTGCTGTGATGTGGACTATTATCAGTAGTTTGATGTAACCATGGTTTATTACCCTATGTGTTTCATAGTGATGCCTTATCATGTCTTTACTTTACCAATTATTTGGATGATAGCATTTGTAAACATTGATATTATATCTTACATGTGTGTATCCATTGGTTTTTCTTTTCGGGGTGGGGGGGGGGGGGTTCAAACAAATGCATTTGCCACTTAATACAGGTAGGGAGAGTATATGGACTCTACAACTTTCTGTAGCGTGTCTACTGCTCTGTTTCCATCCAACCTTGAAGTCACACGATTGTTTTTAGAGTTGTGTTTTCTTCTCTTTTTTGTCCCCGCCGAACGAGTTCGAGCAGGGGACTATGAAACGGGCTCCGTACGTGTGTGTGTCCGTGTGTCCGTGTGTCCGTGTGTCCGTCCGTCCGTCCGTCCGTCCGTGTGTCCGTCCGTGTGTGCGTCCGTGTGTGATCAAAACGTTCAAAATGCTACTCCTTCGTCATTTCTAACCCAATTTTGATTCTGTTTGCTTTATATGATAGCACTACATGGGAGCTTTGAAACTTCTATACAGAATTTCAATTGTTACCTTTGACCTTGACCTTTGACCTATATTGTACATTTTGCTTCAAAATGCTACTCCTTCGCCATTTCTAACCCGATTTTGATTCCGTTTGCTTTATATGATGGCACTAGGTGAGGGCTTCAAAACTTCTACACAGAATTTTGACCTTTGACTTCTTTGACCTTTGACCTTGATTTTTGACCTATATTGTACATTTTGCTACAAAATGCTACTCCTTTGCCATTTGTAACCCGATTTCAATTCCGTTTGCTTTAAGTGATGGCACTAGGTGAGGGCTTCAAAACTTCAACACAGAATTTTGACCTTTGACTTCTTTGACCTTTGACCTTGATTTTTGACCTATATTGCACATTGCCTACAAAATGCTACTCCTTCGCCATTTCTAACCCGATTTTGATTCCGTTTGCTTTATGTGATGGCACTAGGTGAGGGCTTCAAAACTTCTACACAGAATTTTGACCTTTGACTTCTTTGACCTTTGACCTTGATTTTTGACCTATATTGTACATTTTGCTACAAAATGCTACTCCTTTGCCATTTGTAACCCGATTTCAATTCCGTTTGCTTTAAGTGATGGCACTAGGTGAGGGCTTCAAAACTTCTACACAGAATTTTGACCTTTGACTTCTTTGACCTTTGACCTTGATTTTTGACCTATATTGCACATTGCCTACAAAATGCTACTCCTTCGCCATTTCTAACCCGATTTCGATTCCGTTTGCTTTATGTGATGGCACTAGGTGAGGGCTTCAAAACTTCTACATAGAATTTTGACCTTTGACTTCTTTGACCTTTGACCTTCATCTTTTTACCTATATTGTGCATTTTGCTACTAAATGCTACTTCCGGCGGGGACATATATTACGCACCGCGTAATTTCTACTTTTCCTTGTTTCTTTCCTGCATCTGCAACACACCTCTGGTCCTTGTGAGGTGTTATCCACAAGCTTTTTTTTACACACTTACACTCTGTATCTCTCTTTTTGTGTGTGTGTCTTGCAGATCAATTACTCCTTGCTGTTCTACCAAGGTGCGGAGAAGAAGGACTATGACAACCGCTGGAAAGGCTTCCTCATCATCAAGAAAGGCATGGAAGACAGGGTGAGTCAAAGCTTAAAAGACAAGTCAACCTCTTGATAGCCACATTGCCTGACAAGGAAATAACCTTACAGCAGGATATCATTAGCCTGTTTCTAAAGTTGTCTAAGCTCTGACTTTTTGCATCTTAATCCTTCACACAGCCAATTTTACTGTGCATGAATGTTCCTGCGTGTGCAGTTTTAGGGGGTTTACACTAAAGTGTAATTTGCAAATTTTTGATAATCAGCAGCAACATTAAAGAATTTCTTCGCAGCTTGTCAACATGATGCTGTATTTTTCCAAACTTGTCTTCATCTTCTAAACTGCAACTTGTAACAGTTACATGGCAAGAAGAAGCACTTGAGGGCGCTTCTCATCGACCGGGTTTGCCTTCAGCATGAGATGAGAATGTTGGTGCAGGGCAAGCTGGTCTACACTGAGCTGGACAAGCAAATCCAGGAAGATCTGTTCGCACTGGCCACAAGCAGGTACAGTGAGGTAAGAGCCAGGAACCGTTATTGCAGCCAGTTTTCTTATGGATGGCTCAACAGCATGGACGCATGTTCTGTGGAGTCTTGAAATCGTTTCCTTTTCAATATCAAGTGAACATTTCGCTCATCAAACTTCTTAAGTTGCTATCGGTTCATGTGTTTGTATTCATCCAATCAGATATCTCAGAGATTAGAGTTCATATATGAATTTCTTGGAGAGGCATGAAAATCGTGCTTGACAGCCACTCAAAGTAACATCAAATGAGAGGATTTAGATATTGACTTTCTGCATGCTGCTCTGGTTTTTTTTTAGAGTATATCTATGTCTTTAATTATAATAATGCATAGTTCTCATTTTTATGTATTGAATTCGTAGTCCATCTTTACATTTCCTGTAATTCAGAGTTTGTTGCACTGTCTGCACTGTGCATGCATTTTACATCGGTCAATTGTTGATTTAGTTGTGATGGTGGAGGGTTTGATGTTATGGTGTAGTTGTTTTTTTATTACTTACAATTAATGCACAGGTGCGCAAGAAGGCCCAGAACTTTGTCTTCCTGTCAGCAGACTACTATGTCTCCTCCTACACACACATCCTTCCTAAGATCCTGGCCAACCTCAAGCCTGAGCCCAGCATCTCTCATCATCAGTTCAAGGTAACTTTGATATGAAACAAATGAAACAACAAACAAGTCAAACAAACAATGTACACACATATTCATATACTATGTGCACAGGGCGGGGGCTTTTCTTTTGCACCATACAAAGGAATACATAATGTGTCACTACTTTGCGTAAGTGGCACTAGAAAGAAATAGATAGAAACCTTGAAATGTGAGTGCGGTAAGGCTTTTGTTTTGTGCTGAAGACCTTTTTTTTTTTTTTTTTTTTTTTTTGCTTGTCAGCTGAAGAAACCCGGAAGTGCCCCCCCCCCCCCACACTTTTGAAAATGGCGGTGGTATATACATACATATCTTAATACATATGACTCATAACTTTTGTAGAACTTACAGTATTTGTAAGTTTCTCAAAACTACACAAAAGTATGTATTGTACACATATTTCATGAGACAATGTGACTTAGGCTTTTGTGTTATTGAGAAAGAAACAGAATAGCTTGGCTCACACAGCTAGATTTTCTAATGGCATGAATTGTAAATCAATTTGTCTCAGGGAGCACTCTACTTGCTGTATGGGTATGGCGTGAATGGAAGTATGGCCTGCCCACGGTCCTGGCCCCTCCTCCGAGACTGCTGGCTGGCACTGGTCAACGCTGGTCACTCCGAGAAGCCGTCCATCATGAAGGTCATGAGCCTGGTCACTTGCAAAATCAACAAGGTCTACAACTCCATGCCAATCACATCCAAGGTTCGTCCTCACTGCAAAGGTCAAATATTAGTAGTGCGGGGGTCAGAAGCAACAGTGCAAATACCTTATTCAAGATATGAAGACAAAAAGAACACTTTCAGTGCTCTGCAAAGTTACTATGTGGCTTTCAAATTGAAATAGTGAGAAAGGGGCAATATTTTTTTTCCATGATCAAGTGCAGTTCACAAGTGATATTTAAACTGAGACTATATCTCTGGAAAAGCTTAGTTTTAGAAGTCATTTGCATGTTGAGTATGTAAGGTTGAGGAGTTCTGATTATGGTTAAGTTTCCGGAAGATGTAGATATATGTGAACTTGCACCAGAATTGTATGCTACTGACGTAATTATTGGCATAATAGCCTACAGTCCATTCAAGCATCAAGCAAAGTTACAGTGGCAATGGAAGGGATTGTGGGAAACTGGGCTGAGTTCTGAAAAAATATGCTGTGTGAATTTTCAAGATCACTCTGCAAGGACCTCAATTGTTGCATTTCACAGTGTTTGTCGGAATGCTTTGCACCTCGCTCACACAGGTGTCTGATGGCAGCATCAGCAGGGCCCAGGAGTTGGTGCAGGGCATGGATGTTGGGATCACAAAGGAGCAGAGGGTGGGAGCTCTCCAGAAACTACAGGAAGAGAATAGTGAGAGCATGAGGTAGGGACTTCTACTACACGCTGTGATTCTAACCGACTTGTCGGTTTTGCAGAGACGCATATGTTACAATGATGACACCAACAGAAATGTCCCTTGGGGGAAAATGTGCTTCCAAAGGCTTCAAGCATTAAAAAGCTCTTTGATACAAGATAAGATCCAAATGAAAACCTAGATGAACTGTACTGGTGAATTAGACTTATTTGTACGGCACAGACGTGTGATTTACAAAGGTGTTCAATTTGCTTTCATATCGTATTTGTATATTTCTTTTTGTGTGTGTAGGGATGCATACATCCATGTCCAAGTGCTTTAAATGCCATATAGTTCGCATGTATAAAATGTTGCGAATTGGGACTTGTAAAACTATTTCACAAGTTCATGATCAAGAACCACAGTGATAAAATGAAAAAAAAAGGGACTAACCCAGTTTCAGGGGATAAGTTATTACTATCTCACTGTGGACACGATGTACAATGCGTTTGTTTTTCTTAGGAGGCAATATCTCCATGAGTTTTTTATCAATTACTGAACAGGGAAAGTGTAGGGGAGTTCTTCATTATGGAAATTTACAGGTAGGATATGCCACTTTAATACACATGAGAGAAACTCTGTATCTACTGTAATGTACCTATGCATCTGTACCTTTCAGTTTATTTTGTGTGCATTGTGGAGTAAAGTTTGTCTCTCTCACTTTGCTTTGACTTTCAGAGTGTACCAAGCACTGGTGGCTGACCTGGTGGAGCTTATAGAACATGGCAACTTGTAAGTTTGCATGTGACTATTCAGTTGAAGATGTGCTTTTCAAGAGTTCATTATTCATGTCACAATTCAAATAGAGATTTCTGCAGTTCTGGTCTCTGCATTCAGTTTGTGTATTGCAGCATCAAAGAAGAGAAATAGATGTGTAAATTTTGTCTATTGTCCTTCTGAAAGTTGTGTAAAAGTTTTTCTTGTTATTGTTGCACCCCCCCCCCCCCCCCCCCATGAGCCTAATGTTCCACAAGTTAGCTGTGCTTAGAGTGCAAGAGCAATGTTCATAATTCATGACTGTAGTTTGCTCACCAGTAGCTTAAAGGGAACCCAAACCCAAAGAGGAATGTGGATTGAGTGAAAGCAGCAACATTAGTAGAACACTCATACGTCATAACCTCTAGTAGTCTCCTCATCCAGCGGTTCCAACAACAAAACTTTAAAATTCATAACTTTTGCATTGATTGTCCAATTTTCCTCAAACTTTCACTGATGTGTTCTAATAATGTTGTTGCTTTCACTCAATCCACATTGCTCTTTGGGTTTGGGTTTTCTTTAAATTAACAGAAACTGTAGCCTGGAATGATCTCCTCACATGATTTTGGTAATGCATCAGTTTGTGTGTTTCAGTCGTTTTAATGACAAAATTTTATACATGTGTACAAAAAAAGTAAAAAAAAAAATAGATAAAAATGTTTTCTGAGAGCCAAGGTATCCAGTTGTTACAATTTATTCAAACAAGTGAACCAGTAGTGCTAATTGGAGGTATTGCTTTCTTGCACTTGCACTTGCACTTGCACTTGCACTTAGAAGGGCAGCCTGTAAAATGTGTCAACTGATAAAATGATGAGAATCATTTCATACATAGCACATTCCACCAACTCATGGTGATCAAAGCACTACACATTAGTCACCCTACTGTAAAAAGTGATATTTATTGGGTGAGAATTTCGCACATTCGGCAGGAGTCATTCCACAGAATCAAGACAGGAACTACTGGAACATATGGCAAGCAAAAATATTCGCGTCCATATATTTTCACGCCAGTTTCTGGTTGTGCAAATTGCTGAAAATTTCGACACCACGAAAATGTCCACTTTTACAGTTATTATATCATTAGCCTGGTCACTGGGATATTATTCACATTCAGTCATAGTTCTAGTTTTGTTTGATCATTTGTTTTCCATCTGTATTGCATCTTCCAGGAGGTGGAAGTTCTCCCAGATGGCGGCTGGCCTCCTGCGACTCTTGGTGAGACAAGACGTGGCCCCGCCCACACCCATGGTCAGACTCTTTGTGACACACCTGGTCCATGAGACGCTCCATCAACGAAAGGTGAGGCTCATCATCACGATCTCAAGGGCATCATTGTCAGTCTCAGTGATTTGAAACTACTAATATAACTTTATAGAAGTCATGTGGTGCATCAGCAATTCAATCCTCCTTTTTTCATAAAACTGAACTGTTTAAAATCAATATATTAGGTTATTTTTGTTTTCATGTGCTGTTATGAGACAATTTATTACATTCGTTGTCATCAACTGTGAATATTTCTAGTGGATTCAGAGATTACGAAAGGTTTATTAGCATGTTCGTCATAGCAGTTTCTTGATCATAGTGAATGTGTCCATTTTGTGTGTGGTCATTGGTAAGCGACATTTGTCAAGAAGCAATAACTTTTATTTGGTAAATGTAATGTTACAGGAATGAGTTTCAGTGAAAATTAGTCGCTGAGAGTTTTGTGCCATATGCTTGGTTTTGACCTTGTCCATACTCTTATCCAATCCTCAGCTTGCCCTTTCAACAGTGGGTGCAATCCTGAAGCAGCTGAAGCGTCCCCACAAGAAGGTCCCCATGGACCCCTATGCAGCGTCGGGGTCTCCAACACCCTCGGCAGATGCCCTGCCCAGCCCTGGGGAGCGGCCAGACAACAAGTGGATCCAGTACCAGTGCGATCGGATACCCACCACTCAGGAAAAGTGGGACCAGTGTGTATTTGTGGACAAGACTCACTGGGGATACTATGTCTGGCCAAAGTAAGAGTTCCTTATCATGTGGTTATGCTGTTAATTGTACACAAGTTTGTTTCTTTATTCAGGCTCATTATGAACTGGAGTAAATTGTTTGTCTATTTGTCTTAGAGCACCTACATACAGTATGTGAATGTGTTCTCAAAGTTAGGTTAATAAATTTTTGTAAATGTTTAGAATCAGGTTGCCTGAGAGTAATGATTATGTTTTGTTTGCATTATAAAATCATAGAAAAACAGGTATTTGTTCTTCAGTCCTTTACTTCTATGCTTATAAGATAATGCTTCAATGTGCTGGATTGTATCACAAAATTTATAATGTCAAGAAAGAGAGAATGTGTGACACATGGGTGCACTGAGGACAGATGTTATTTGCTGACTTGCTCCCTAACACAGGACGATGCTTGTCTATGCCCCGATGTCCGAGCAGCCCAAGCTCGACCGGAGCAGAGAGGAGCTGTCGGAAGCAGAGCAAGTCTTCTATGACAACTTCAGCAGCCACGAGTTTGTGGAGAAGCTTGTCGGTTTCCTCTCCCTGGAGGACAAGAAAGGAAAAGACAAGTTTGATGCCAAGAAGTTCATGGTCTTCAAGGTGAGGTCAAAGGTTATGATCCTCGCTAATTATACCGTGCATTCTAAAAAATTTGTTAATTGTCACCATTTGGCATCAGAGACTATAAACGTATGATTTAGCAGAACAGAAGTGGATTTATTAGCACTAAAAAACACTTTAAATCATACAAAGTTCTAGTGAAGGAATTAGTATTGTTTCCTTTCCTTATTTCCCAGTTTCTCTTTAATATCTTGTACATAAAATATCTTAATGATATCCTCACTGCACTTGTATAATTGCCATGAATCGATATCGGTAGGATATTTGTAGCAGTTAATATTTGAATTGAATTGAATTTCAAATCTAAGTCATTGCTCTAGTAGTATGCCACATGTTTTGCTTCTGGCAGTAAAGCTTTTGAAAATAGTATATTCAAATAAGTAAACATTAATATGTATGAAGTGCTTTAAACAAAATAGAACAATTGTTTCTGCAACTTATTTCAACATCTCAGGGTCTCTTTCGCAACTTTGGCGACACGTTCCTGCCTCTCTTCAAGCCCCACCTGGAGCGTCTGTCAAAAGATTCCCAGGAGAGCAGCCAGCGGAGTATGATGGAGATTATCGCTGGCCTCATCCGTGGCAGCAAACACTGGGGCTTTGCCAAGGTGAGGAAAGATTTCAGGGAGTCTTCTTGTGATATGAAACTCAGCATGCATGGACCTGGTTTCATGAGATTGAGAAAGGCATTAAAAGTCATGAGTTTAGCATATGCCCACTTATGTAATAAAACTGAGCAATAAAAATCAAACACTAGTACTTGTGTCAGATGAAATGGTTTGCTGCATGTGTGCATACAAGTTAAGTATAAGTACTCATTCATCCTAAGAACTATCACAGACTGGAACGCACTCCCACCAACAGTCACTGGCATCACAAACAAAGACTCCTTCAAAGCAGCAATCCTCCATTACATCCAAGAGCAAAGCAATTTCTAACCTTTTTTCTCTGCGCAATAAACACCAGCGCACTCCCTGTCTGGTTGGTCCCTTCTTAGGGGTGTTGGACAGTAACATAGAAGAAGAAGAAGTTGAACTTGCGATGTCTGTTCTAAAAAGAAGGGAGAAATATTCTTGTCTTCTCAATCTTGCTATAAAAGCTTTATTGAATTTGGACTATCAGACATGAGACCCTGAAAATGTTAGATATCCTTTAGTTCCATACAAACAAAATGGCGAATGAAGGCACAAAGTGTTTTTAAATCCTGATACACAGTGAGGAATGTAATTTTCCATATTTTTGCTCCACCCACATCCAGTCCAAGAACCTATGGGAAGAAATCCTCTTACCTGCCATGAAGACATCACTCTCCCTGGTAACAGGTGAGACCATTATCGACTGGGGGGTGTGCATGGCCACATCGTGTGAGAGCAGAGACCCCCGCAAGCTGCACTGGCTGTTTGAGTGGCTGACACAGCAGCCACTTAGCGAAGACGAAGAACGCGGCTCATTCCTGGATGCTAGGTAGGGAGCCGGCACTGTCCATCCTTGTCCGTAGCTTGTATTATATTTTGGATAAAAGATCAATCCCCTGTATAGAGATTGGTTGAAAGAGCTTCACATTATTATATGTATTTTCAATTATTTGACACTGTTTGACATTCCTTGGTATACTGTTTTGAAAATGACATCACTTTTTATTACGACATTTTTCTAACAGTACACTATTTGTGAAATGATATCAAAAAGCAGTTTTAACATCACAAAGCATTTATGACATTGTTCACACAAACAAAAAGAGTTCATTCACATCATCGGCATGCAGATGCAAATTAGTGTCTTCTACTATGCAGTTGCACAAGTAATGAAGCATTAAGTTGATCTTTTCATCCTGTGACTTTCAACTTGGGCAAAACAAGGTTGTAAGTGTAGACAGATATGCATATTGTCAGTTAGTTGTAGATGGCATAAAATCCATACATTAGAAATGTTATCACAGTAGAAACCTGTGGCAGCTTTTCATTTTCTGATTTGATTACATGATCTGGAATCTGTTTGCCAATAAAAATATATATACATGTTAATTATCATGTCAATGTTACATGCATCTAAATTGATGTGCATGATTGAGGTGGTACATCAGCTAATAACATCACTATTCAAATAGAACACGTCCACTAGTCAAGTTTTGAATTATGAAGATTTCGAACTCCAAGTTGTCTCGATGGTTCATTCGTCTGTCCTTCTGTCTCTTTCTTTGCAACCAGCCGGCTGTTCGTCCTGCAGGGAGGTCTGTTCCAGCAGGAGTGGAGGGTGCCAGGATTACTGCATCGTCTCCTTGGAGACATCAGCAAGCACCTCACTCACAGCTACAAGAACGTCAGGGACAAGATTGGCAGGTGGGTGTGTCTCCTAGGCATACACAATATAAACATACACACAGACATCACACACATACACACAAACAAGTACACCCTCTTGCAGGTGTTTGGTTAAGCTATATGATGGATGTTGGAATGGCACTTTTAAAAAAAAAAAGGAAATTAATGCAGGGGGATCTTTATAGTAACAAGGACCTAGGTATCATGACAACTACCTTGTAACAGGTTTCTTGCTGTATCAGGGTGCAAAAGCAAAAAAATATTAAAGAGTTGGGACCTTCAAAATCACCTTGTTGTAAGAAGGTTTAATATATCTGACCTCTTCATTATGAGGTTCTACTGTGGTATTACATTTATAGTTTTATCAATAGTTTGTGTAGTATCTATCTTGACACACTTATTTGCTGGATCCTAGCTTGTCTCATGCTGTGTTAGAATTATGCCTCCTTCACTCCCAATGTGTCTTGACATGCACAGCTTTCTAGTGATGATCTTCATGTACGACAATGCCTGGTCCAAGGACAACAAGACGGCGTCCCCACACCGGCAGGACTTCCTCCAGAGCATCCTACCCCAGCTTGCCCCACTGGCCAACATTGAGGTGTGGGGGGCGGTGGAGGTGTCCGAAGAGAACCGGGCAGAGGATGACGAGAGGAGGAGGATTCTGAGGCTGTGTAAGACAGGTAAGAACGCATGATATAACGTATGACACCTGAAAATATTCTAGCTGTTTGATTGGTCGATTGCTCATCACATGACATGCAGTTAAAAGTATGATTGCACGTTGTCACTGTTGAGCATTGCAATTTTGTTGCAGTGGCTATTCACTATGTGTATACTGTACATGCTTCTGTCTTTATTTTCGCAAATTGCGCGAGTCAGGTGCCATTCGCCAAATTGACAGCACATGAAAATATTAACTCTTACCCCGACATGAATGCAACGTGCACACATACATTTCTCTGTTCATATGTGTACTCCACGATCACAAATTTAACCACTTGCAAAATTGTTGCAAATTTCCGATTTGCTAAAAATTAGTCTCACAAAGTATATGGTGTACTGGTATACAGTATTTCTTTCCTGCCACTGGAGAATAAAAGATCTTATACAATTTTCTTGTTGCAGTAATTTGTTACTTTACTGTCTTGTGTTTGCTCTTAATTAGTAGAATGAAAGTGGTCGTAACATATGAAACCAGGTTGTATCTGTTATATCAAATTTGACAACAAATGAAAAGTTGTAGGTGTTCAGTCATCTAATGCCTCTGTTGCACATAATTGGTAATCAAGTATGGCAACATTACACTCTTGTTTAACCATCAGTTTTGAAAGAAGGTTAAATAGGTAGCAATGTTTGTTGCAAATGTTAGAAGTAATGTTTATTAAAACTCAAATATGTATCTGTTGCCTCACCTGTGTATTTTGTGTGTATTTGTAAATGCTGACTTTTTTCTATCTCCCCCTCTCTTTTGTTGTTGTTGTTGATGTTGTCTCTCCCTTTCTCCCTCAATCTATATGCCTGCCTATATTTTTGATCTTCTATAAAACTTCTGTTGTTTTCTTTATCACTTTTCTCTCATGATATCAGTCATGAAGTGGATCACAGGTAGTTTAGGTAATTTGGTGTCATCAGCTCCCTCAGACTTCTTCCAGTATCTACCATTGGTAAGAGATCCTTCCATATTTGAATGTTGCCCACTCTCAAAGTACCGTTGATATAGAATACCACTTGTGCATCAACAGTATTTTTTTAAAAGTGATGATTAACTTTACTCGTAGATCCCTGTCCTGGAGAAAATTGGCTATATCCTGTGGGATATGACTCTTATCTCCAAAATGATCAGAATAAGAGAAACCTATCTTCACCTGTATGAAGATACACAACAGCATCAGAATGTTCTTACCCCAACAGCAGACATTAAACACAGCAATAGCAAGACAACATTGTTTTCTTTGTTCTGTTGGTATGGTAGTGTAGTAAAGCCACATCACTATAAAGTTTTCCTTGTCTGTGATTATCATGGGTAGTGGTTCTTAAAACTAAAACATAGCTCTCAAGGGCTTAAATTTGTCTTCCACCATTTGGAATTTGCTTGCAATATATTGAAAAGTTCTACCAAGTAAACTTAAACAGTTCCTGCAGGCATATGAGAACCATGTTTTTGCCTTTAACTGTTGATACCTCGATCTCTCCTCCAGCTTGCCCCACTGGAGAGCTGCGAGTCGGATGAGGAGCTTCGCTTTGAAGCCGAGGTGACGCTGGCCTGCCTGGCCCAAGCCCTCCTGCAGTCAGAGATGATGCCACAAATTCTCTCCTCCCTGCAGCAGGTGAGAGGATGGGTCCCTACCCCCAGAGGGACAGTCCTTGTGCTCTTCTTCCCTTTCAGTCTTCACGTCCATGTCTATCTTTTCAGTCTTACCACTCTTATATTCAACTCAATTGTCCTATTTGTATTCTCCCTTCGCGGTTGTGCACATTTTTGTCTCGTGTTCAGATATTTTCTCCTTTTCTTTGTTCTTATATTAAAATGGCTTTGATGTAATAAAAACTTCTCAAAATGTGACCATTCTTTTAGAGCTCTGAAACATAGCAGCAGATGAACAACTGATTCCTAGCACATGTTCAGCAATTCAATGTTCACATATACACTTCGTGAGCATTTCTTGAGGTTAGAATAGATCAAGAGGAAGGTATCTTTCATGCTGAAATATATGCAAACACGCCTTTACATCCTTATGCTCGTCAATTTGCTCAGCTAGTGAACCAGTCGGCAAGGGGCGTAAGATTGTGTCATGCTCACCTGGCAGATTTTTCTAACATACATCCCACCATTCCATGTTCCTCCCCCAAGATTGGCCAGGGTACCTCGTGGAGGGCAAAGTGCAGCATGCTGGAGTACCTGCAAGTCATGGTCTTCTACAACCTCTTCACCATCGGGGCCCACCCTGGCCACGTGGAGGCCATCGGTCAGCTGGTGCTGGAGCGGCTCAAGGATGACCGCTTGGAGGTGAGTCCCACACCTCAAGGGGAATCTCTTAGGAAAGTGGTTGGTGTGTGGGCCTATTAGAAGTCTGGGGTTGAGTGTGTTGGGAGGCTGGGGTGGCAGTTTCCTTCTAGCGAAGCCTGAAAAATGAGTGTAAGATGAGATGTTTGTTAAAACACCTGATCTGTCAGTAATCAAAAGCCGAGTTCTTTGTGTACTATTTGTTCATCTGCTGTTTCACTTTTTACCATCTCCATATCTCTCTCTGTTAATCTCCTACTCTGTGCAGGTACGAGAGATAGCTGGTGCCACCCTCAGTGGCCTCATTCACTGTGGCTTCCTCCCCATTGGTAACGGGCTTCAGAACCACTTTGAGAACTTATGTAAGACTCATCTACCCACCAAGACAGTCGTCAGTTCTGCCAGCATGCCGGCAGAGGGTAAGTAACCCATCATTCAACACCTACACCTTATCCATCATCAGTTCCCTCGACCCCTCCGTCACACACACAAAAAATAATTGATTTAATTTATGCACGAGTTGATCAAACAGTGAGGATGCATGTTATACTTACCTGATAATGATATACTTGCCTGATGAAATTTCAGTTAAATGCATAGAAACTTTCCAGACAAAGCCGATCAATTTTCATAGTTTCCCACAGAGTCTTGAAAGTGGGTGTTGATATAAATCCTGAAGAAACCGTGAAGTGCCTAGAGATGATTAGATCCCATGGGTTTAACCTTTGAACATGTTAAATGCAATGTACATTGTACGATCACTTCACTGTATCACAACAAATTAGACATGCATTGATGAATCTCATGTACAAACCCTTGCATCAGTGCCACACACTTTACAGAAGCTACATACACAGTGACACACTAATCACTACATGTTTTGATAGCCCTCAAGTAAAAACAAAGGATAAGCTATCTCCATTGAGGCTCTTACATTTTGTCAAGCTGTTCAAGAAAAAATGAATAAACTTACGGTCGCCATAAAACCTTTGGGGAACAGCAAAATTTGCTACAACACATGGCACATGGCCCGGCACAGGAGTCTGTAATGTGCATGTGCTGCATGTTTAGTAGCACACATGTGGCTTGATGAGGGCTTGGTGTACAAGATGTTGGGAGCTACATGCAGACTGTGTACAAAATTCACAAACAGACACTAACTCTGCATATGGGAAATTGGAGATTCTCCGAAGGCTGTTTCATGACTTTAGTCAGACAGATGAGCTGTGACTATTTAGTTTTGTACAGTACTGTGTGTGTTTAAGGTGCGTAATTAGTGCGTGGTATCTGTGATGTGAGTAAAACTTGCTCTCTGGTAAACTGGTAGTGTGGCTTCAATAATCGGGTAAGAAATACTCGGCCCAGTACTACGCGATTGCGCAGAGACTACTGTATTAGTGATAACCCTTTCCCCTTGCAAATAATCATTGTTGCCACAGCATTCTATTGCAACTCGGTCATGATTTTTTTTTTTTTTTTTTTTTTGGTCCCACCAAGAGACATTTTGATCTCATATGAGATGTCAGTTACTCCTATGAGGGCTTTTATGTACTTATTAGTATATGGTCCAATAGCATGAAACTAACCAAATTACTGTAAAAGTAAACCCATAAAGGTTTTTATTTTTGATTTATTGGAAACAAAGAAATGATAGAGAAAGATAACTTTGAATATGAAAAGAGTGTCATCTGAATGGTATAGCTTAACTTTCTCAAATAATAGTTGAATGTTTTCTCTGTAAGCATTAATTTTTCTGCACATAATTCAAAGCAGAAATGAGAGTCTCTTCCGCCATTGCAGTTGTAGAATACATGCTAGATTTCTAGAAATGATTTAGCACCTCATGTTTCTTCCAAAGTTTGCCATAAATTGACTAGTAGAATACAACAACTGTAAGTCAGTCATTGCCATTATCCTTCCCTTTCACCCCCCCCCCCCTTTGCTTCTGCAGCCATTGTGCAGCGCCATGCAGGTATCCTCGGGCTGAGTGCCTGTGTGCAGGCGTACCCTTACGATGTCCCCGGCTGGATGCCCCGGGTGCTCATGGATCTCACCGACCACCTCCACGACCCCCAGCCGATCGAGGTAAAGTAGTGCCTGGTGTCTCCCTGCTTCCTGCCCCTTCAGAATGTCCTTATCCCTTCCACAATGCCTTCATCAATCTTTTACACCTTTTACATTCCATCCTTCCCCCCGTCCTTCCTTATACAAGTTTTGTGGCTTTTGTGTTCCACCACTTCAATCAATATTTCCCCACCACTTTTGTGGCTCTCCGTGTGTTTGTCCTGTATCTCTTTCTGCCTTACTCACTCACACTGACTTACAAATTCTGGTTTGTTTGTTTTTTTCTGTTTGTTTGCTTGTTTTTCTGCTTGTGCTTTTTGCAGGGTTATTTCTCTCTCTCTCCCTCTCGTCTATCTTGCTTTCTCTCCTTCTGTCTCTCACTGTCTCCCTTTTTCTCTTCATTACCTCCGCCAAGGGAGTAGGTTATGTTTTCGTTACAGTTGGTTTGTTTGTTCGTTCGTTCGTTCGTTTGTTCATGCGTTCGTTTGTTCGTTCGTTCATTCGTTTGTCTGTGCCCAAATAACTCAAAAAGTAGACAACAGATTGGGATGAAACTTGCAGGAAAGGTTGAGAATGACACGAGTAACAAACGATTAACTTTTGGTAGTGATCCGAGAATTTTGGGGGAATTTATGAAGGATTTTTTATATTTTGGCAGGGAGGGTTAGTGAACTTGGGAGTTCAGGCTGCGCGTATTTGAGGTTTGCATGTGCGCATTAAAGTGCGTGCCCTAGTTTCTGCTAGGGCGAGGCGCGCCGCGCATCTGAGGGTTTATGACGTAACAAAGGCTTCTATATTGGGGATCTCGGGCAATTTTTCAGTGAGTGGAAATCACTGATCTCCATATGGAAGAGCAAGATCATCGATGGAAAGTAACTGCTTGGCGGAGGTCTGCGCTCTCGGAGTGCTTTTCTAGTTTTTTATTTGTTACATATTACATCCTTTATTCTGGGTGTTGTCATTGTTTATTTGTTGGTGTTTTTTTTTCAAGTTCTTTTGAGTGGATCAAAAGTGGCAAGCAAAAAAAGGCAACAATTAAAAGCACAAAGAAAGCCATGCATCTCCTATACCTAACAAACATCTGACGCCATGTGGCTGGCTTTCTTGGGAGAAATTATGCAGGAAGCCCTTGGGCTAAACTGGTGGCAAAAACCAACTTGCTCGCTAGCTGCATGGCCATTCAACTGTCAAGTATTGTTGACCTTGTTCTGAGAAGATTTTATTTTACCGTATCTCTTCTTTTGTTTTTTCTTTGTTTTGTTGTGCTTGTTGAGACTCAAGTGATTGGATTGTGTGCAGTTGGTGGAAGGGGGAAGGGAAAGTAGTGGAGGGGGTACAAATTCAATGGATGCTGCATAAAGGGTTGAAAGATCTGTGTTGTCCAATTCAAATTCTAAGATAGGAAGAAGTAATGTCTTACAAATCCACCGCATTTCATCTGCAGATGGCCCTTGAAATTGAAATGGAATGTGTCAAATCACTTGCATTTAGCTGCTACAATGAGATTATTTTTTTTTTGCCTTCCTTTTATATTCTTTGAATTTGTATAAAGTTTCTTATGTGCATCTAACTAGAAGGGTCTGATATTTTCAAGCTAAATTGTACGGAGTCACAGACATTGGAGCATTGCCATAATGACAAAAAATATACAAATATTTTTTTTTCCCCTGTATAACAATTGCCAATTCGGGACTGCGACCTTTTAATCAGTGTGGCGTAAAGTGATGTTTTAAATGAGTTGTCCCTTGCATTTTCAATATTTCATCTTGGATACATGCTTTGTGACATGGTTGATAAGTGATATTGCATATATATCAGGTGACTATCAAACTACATTTCATGGAGTGTACTTTGACTTTGTTTTAAATTTGACAAGAAATTAGGAAGAAGCAAAGCAGATTTCTTTTTTTTTTTCATTGAGGGTATGATTTGAATATCTCAAGCTGAATGTCTACTTGAATTTTTCTCTTTTCATATCTACATAAAGAAGCTGTTCTCTCTATGTTGAGAATATCAAATTGATGCTTTTTATTGAGACTTTGCTGCCCTTTCTTTTATGATAAAACAGTTGTAATATTCAAATTCATGAAATTCTTCCAATAAGTTGTGTTTATTGCAACTAATTGTCAAGTTGCCCTGCATCGACTTGAATTATTAAGAAAAAAAACTTGACAGAAGAATTTCATGAATTTGAATAATTACACAGTACCTGCTGCATGCTACAAGGATTAGAACCAGCACTAGCCATCAGGCGGAAGCTCAGTGGCCTAGTGCATAAGATATCTTTTTGGAGATCAGGAGGTCGTAGGTTCAAATCCTGCTTGAGTATGTATCCCCATGATATCTTTTGTCGTGGCTACTACTAAAACACTGATCAATTCAGTACTTATCTATGTTGATGTAGAGCAACTTGTCAATCAGTTACAATTTGTGAAATTGCTTTGTGGACATGCCTTTTCATTTTGCCGTGAAGTGAGTGAAATACCCGGTCTTTCTTCTTCTTTTTTTAACATCATGCCATTTTTATGAACAGAGGCAAAATGGGATCAAATCTATTTTCTCTTTTGTTGTTGTTGATACTGCAGAGGACAGTAAGAAAGACCCTGTCTGACTTCCGTCGCACTCACCATGATAACTGGCACGAACACAAGCAGCAGTTTACCGACGACCAGCTGGTCGTGCTGACGGACCTTCTCGTGTCGCCCTGCTACTACGCTTGATGTTTGCCTTTTGCCGGACTGTCGTAGACTAGGTTGAAATTTTTATGACTGGCCAATCATTTTGAGCACTCTGTACTGTATCCCGCGGCGAGATGATATTTTTTATATGTGTATGTATACGATTACATGTGTGTGTGTGTGTGTTTGTCTGTGTTTGTAAGTGTGTGATTTTGTCTTTAAGTAGGGTGTGTCGGAGACAATGAAAGATAAATGGCATTTGGTTTGCCTGAACTTCAACTGATGATGGCAGCATACGTGGAATGGATTTTGTACAAAGAAGTTCTAATGTAAGAGAGCATTTAACAAAGATATAAAAAGCACACATTGCAGAGTATTCAATTCATGCAATGCATCCTGGCATCATATTGCACTGTCAATAAATATCTATTTATATGACAAAGCGTAGAATAAATGGACAACAAATTTGGGTCTGCTTTGGTTGTCACTGATGTGTAGCTACTGAACTTTTACCGTGATATCGCACTCAGTAGATAAGCTGAGGGAACCTAGCCACAGTCATTGTAATACCTTCTGCACAGGTTGTGTGTATCTTTGACAAAGTTTTCTTGGTCCTTTCTGTGCCAGGTACTTTAAACAGTGTATACAACCTTATGGGGTTTTCTGTGCCATTTAACACTCTCACACGCTATGGCCCGAATTCACGAATATGGTTTAAACTTAGACCATGGTACAAATTTAGACCATGTTCTAAAATAAGCGTTAAATAGGTGTACCAATACATGCGCGCATCAATGCACGTTTTTTTACTGGATGCCTGTTAGCGTACGCAATCTGTCAATCATATCTACGCAGAAGAAATATACATACACCATGATTTGAATTTAGACCACCTTCGTGAATTCGGGCCTAGGGATCAAGATATGGGCTTAAATCTATCGCTGTGGTCAGATAAAGAAAATGCAGTAGTAAATGCTTTATGTATACCTCCGTAAGATTGAATATATAACTTAGATGTTTATCATAATGTGGTGGGAATAATAGTAAAGGTATAAGATATATTTATCCATTTTCTGCCTTTTTAACTTTAAAGCCATATTTTTGCAGGTGTATGTGTACAAACATCGATCCAACAAGGCAAGAATGAGTATGTGAAGTGTTCCCAAGCTTATCTTTTTGTTGCTGCATAAAGCAGCATCCCATCATGTATAACATGAATTGTGACATTGAGAAAAAAGTGGCTCATAAGAGATAAAATATGTTAGAGGTTTTACTATGTGCACGGAAAATGTTTAAAGGAGCATGATCGAGAGTTCCCTCGACCAAATTAGCTGAATTTCTCTGTCTCCCCTCCTCAATCCCTTTTGCCATGATCAGGGAAAAAATGAGAATAACAAATGATATAACCATGATACAAATGTACATATGAGCAAGATAACTCAAACCTGATTGGAGAAAAGATACTCAAAACTGCTTAGTGTTATATACAACAGTCAAGCTACCATTTACAACAAGTGCTCTGTGAATTGCACACAAAAATCAACTTTGATGCATTGAACATTGATAACGCCATGAGGTAACGAGTAAAGATAATTGATAATGCCAGCATTGGGGAGACATTATACCCAAAACCCCATCTATTTCTGGCAGCAATAGCAAATAAATCAGAATGGCAACTGAATATTTTACAATATTTCAAATTCCTCTCCCACGAGTACATAGCCCCAAGCAAAAACATCAGGATATATGAAAAGTTGATGCGAATTTTCTTCCGTTCTGCAAGCTGCTTACCATCTCCTCCTCGTGACAAATTCTGGTCCATGTTCTTTTTGTATGCTGTAAAACTAGGAATGTTGGCGTGCATTTTAATTACGCCCGCCAACATTCGCCGAGCGAAAGTTCCCCACGTAATATGCATCCTGGCACGCGAAAATTTCATGCTGCGAGAAAGGCCATCCCGATGCGAAATTTTTTATGCCGCTTATTCGTGTGTATCTTTGGTACTTGTATCATGTGTCGAAGGGATTGAGGTAGATTAGGTTGGAGAAGATTTGACTTGTCATCATCATCCATGCTTTTCAGCAGTGATTTCCTTAAATTAAGGGCATCTTGATGGAAACAGTTGAATTCATGAATGCAGGCAAACAATGTATACTGTGGTGAATTTTGCTCATGATGCTGAGTGGATATTGTTATTTGGTTTTGATTGATTGCTTAAGTTCACACAGTTTTCTGTGCTTTCCTTTGATTGCTTGAATAATGCTTGTTTCTTCTGCCTCTCTGCTTGTTATTTTAGCTTTGCTTATGAATATCATGGTGCCAGAATAGAAAATCTGTCACCTTTTCAAAGGTCTCCTATCCACAATACTGGCTGGTATTTCCTTTTTTTTTTTGTCTGGTATTCTGCAGACACCTATTCTGCTGGGACTTCCGCCGAGAAATGATTGTCTGAAATGTCACTGCATTCATTTGCAAAGCGCCCCACTACTGGATCTCATTAACATGACGGGATTACCGTGTTTGCAAGCGCGAGTGTCCAAATGTTGCATAGATTGTAGATCGTGTCTTGTCTGCATTGAAGAATGAGTCCTGAAAAAGACTCTACCTTCACACTTTGGGGATCCTTTGATGTTGGAATAAGAAATTTGAAGTTGTAATGCCTATTTCACTTGCAAGGCAAATAACTCAGCCAGAGAGCATTCAAATTTTTATCATGTATAATGTGTAAAGTATCATGTTTGAGACTGTCTTGTCATCAAAGCATAAAGCCTCAGTGAAAACAGAGTATGACTCTGGCTATTCATTCATTCATTCATCTTTATTGGTCCATGTCAGACATAGAAATCCAATGGACCAAGCCGAGTACATGCTAAACTTTGCACCTAACCTGATATTTAATCTGGAATATAAGTCCCAAAGTATCCATGTGTGTTCACTGCTGTGAGAAGTAAGTATGCCAAACCACAACAGTGTGTCAAAGGATGTGCATGTAGATATCACAACTCTAGACCATTTAGAGTCAAAATGTAAGAAAAAAAAAAAAAGAGGGAGCAAGCTACTTTGTATTTCAGTCCCTTACTATCTAATGTAGTATATTTGTTCACTCTCAAAATTCTCCTGTGGAATACTGTCCAACTTGTCGTAGAATGTCTATCCATAAAAATTTATCAGTCTTTGTGAAATCCTTATCCAGCTATGATTGTTACACAAAATTAAAAATGTAACCAACTAATGCTATGTACAGTGTGATCACCACTCAGCTGCTGGGGTGCTTATTTGTCTGTTATATGTGGGAAAACAAATTAGATGATTTTATTCTTAGCATTCTATCAATACGTCTGTTACGGCCTATTTATGCGTAATATGTGTTCAGACTTTTCTGACTCCTTATTTGTAACTTATGATTCAATTTTGATTCAATTCTAAATTCTTTCGGGAAGTTTAGGTTTTGTGGTGTAGCATTAAGTAATACCTTTTGTGGTTTAGCGTTATGGTATGTCGCTTCATATTCTTGTATGTAAGAAGTGTCAAAGACTATATTTTGTTTTGACAGTCAGCCAAGTAGTTACCCTGCCTTAGATAACCACAAGTGTATTTTCCATTTTTATGCAGTGTCCCACAAAATCCAGAATGACATGTACTGGAAAAAAAGAAGAAGGAAGTACTCTGGCACCATATGTATCTTTTCCAGTGACATGTAATCAAGCTGTTCAAAATTCAAATTTGGCTGCTTTTGTTAGAACCGGACTCAAAGGTCCAAATTAGAGTCGTTATTTCCCACATGGAAATGTGTAAAAGATAGCGCTGTAAAACCTGATGAATTCAACTTCATATTGTTAAAAAGATTTTACTTGTTCCTGCCTTGGTTCTGGGATTACCGTGTCAATTACCAAGGTCAGGGTGTTAGGTCAAATGTGAAAGAAATACCCAAATTTAATAATCACATGTCTCAAGTGAATTTGGAAAATTGAAACAAAGATAGTAAAATGATTGACTACTTTTAATCTAGTCCATGAGTGACAGGAAGGGGGATTGACGTTGAAATGCCAGAGTTTTTTGCGTGATTGATCGTTTATTTGTGTTTTTGTTACTTGTGAACATGGTGCAATCAAATTCCCTGAGAATGACTGGATGAAGAAGACTATCAGCGAGTGTTGTTCTGCATCTTCTTCATGAGTTTGAGTGCTCTAGATATGTCATGGGATTTCTCTTCTTTTTTTTTTTCATACAACAGTGTGACAAACCATCAGAAAGTGGGTTTGGTGTGGATGCTGACATGATTTGTCAGCAACTTGTGTATCATCAGGAGTACATAAGAGTGTCAATAATTTATTTGTCTCTTCCTGTCTTTGATTTATGGTGGTGTAAAGGGTAAAGCTAGCGGTGGTAACACAAAGGAGTTGCTGCACATTAAAGGGTGTGCCCTGTGGTACCTGTGATTTGTGCCCTGTGTCTTAGCCGTGAATGCAGCTAAGACAGTATCAGTGTTCATAATGATTTACTTGCTGAGCCTTGGACAAAGGCTACCACACCATTCACATGTCACATGCATGTCTATATCACTCACAGGTGGTTTTTTTTAGAATAAAAAAAAAATGAAAGTATGGATGGTCATGATTGTTATGAAAGTTTGGATATGTGGCTAGAGTTAATGAGGACAACAAAATAATGCCACTGACATGTCGTGCAATGATCAGTTTCAACTTATACTAATCTCGGCTGTTTGAAATTTTGTCATTCTCCCCTATTCTACCGAGTCAGCATAAGATTTGTGTCATTAACTTGAGAGATTTATTTTTGAATAGAAGTGGTTGTAGCATGCATACAAGTTATCTTTATTTTGCCTTGAGTTTATCAACCTGAAAAGTGCTAATTGGTCATTGATAACTGATAACAATATCTAATCTGTATAACGGTGAGTTTATACCAGTGTATTGATATTTCCCTGCTTTAATAAGTTTGGGGAACATTTCTCATTTTGATTTAATCATAAAATTGTATATAATATACCTCATGCAGGTGTGGTTTGTGTCTTAAAACAATATTTGGCACCATCGATGTCACCATTTATGGATTTAAAATTGTGGTGCACAGAGAGCAGAGGAACTACTGGTAGAATGTTGTGTCTATACAATATTATGAGGAATTTTTGGTTCTTTTGCCTGGTGTAAGGGAAGCTCTTCTTGGCCCCCGCCCCCATTTTGAGATCCAAATTGATGCTTCAGTGAATTCTACAGCAATGCAAATGTGACACTGACTGACTATGAGATGATTGCAAACGGATGTTGTATGCAATAAAACATGGAATATATGTTGTTACAGGAAGACTTCTTGTGTCTGTGTGTGTATGTGGGTGTGTGTGTGTGTGTGTGTGTGTGTGTGTTTGTGTGTGTGTGTGTGTTTACAGTTCAGTCTTAACTGCATTAAACCAGTGGGATTAATCATCTAATTAGCCATGATATAAAGGGATGGCGTAACTTTGGTTGAGATAGGATTTAGATTTTAATTATTTACAAGATAATTAGAAACTGTTTATGTGAAATATTGAATCTACGGACACATGCAGGACATGGAACAAAAGTGATACTACAACAACAGAAAACACTACAGACATTAAAGTGATGGTATAGTTTTGGTTGAGATGGGGGTTCAGACTTTTAACTTTTTGCGAGATAATTAGAAACCTTTTAGATAAAATATCAAATACATTGTAGCATACAATTCTAAAATGAATTAAATGTCAGTTTGATGAAAATCGGTCTTGAAATGGCTGACATATCCAAAAACAAAGTAAAGCAATGTGGTCCTAATAAAGGTGGAACCCATGTTAAGCCAAATATAAATTCTAACCTTAATCCTACTCCTCACTTCAAACTGAACCTAAAACCCTGTCTTGAATATAACCCTAACCCTAAGTCCTATGAGAAAATAAGACAGGAGCAACTTTCGCAGGAGCAAATGTCGTGTCACTGACATTCATGTCGTGTGTGATTTTGTGATTTGTTTCAAAACAAACAAACTGGACAAAACCCGAAAAATTCAACAGCCGCAAAATAAAACAAAAACTAAAACAAAAAACAAAAAATGGCAGCAACAATTAGGACCAGCATAAACAAGTGCCACAGACACAAAGATTTTTTTAAACAGTGTTTATGCAGTGATGTTATGATTCAATTGTCTTTGTGATCAACGAAACAAAGTTAGGACGTCCATGTGTGCGTATTATAACCAGTGGCGTATCTAGGGGGGGGGGGGGGGCAAGGGGGGCACGTGCCCCGGGCGCCACTCCTTGGGGGCGCAAAAAACGGAAAAAAAAAAACGAAGAAGAAGAAAAAAAAAGAAAAAAATGAAGAAGAAGAAAAAAAAAAGAAAAAAGAAAAGAAAAGAAGAAGAAGAAAAAAAAAATCGCCCGGAAAGGGAGGGAGAATGGTGGGGGGGGGGGGGGGCAGAAAACCAAATCAAACAAGATAAAAACAAAACATGATGATGACGCGGACAAAATGACAATGTTTATTGTGTTTACACAAGAATTCCATGTTCTGTAAGCTGAAATACAAAAAATTTCGGCTCGCTCGCTGCGTTCGCTCGCCAAAATTTATATAAAAAAAGAAGGTGAGAACAAAACGTGATGATAACGTGGACAAAATGACAATGTCTATTGTGTTCATTCATGTCATTTTATATTTAGTAGGCAAAATGTTTCACGGAGCAGCGGCTGCAATTTCTTTCGTTCTGAAGCGATAGCCAATTGGATCAAAAGAAGGCGCCAACGGTTTCGAACATACGGGGGGGGGGGGGGGCAAAAAAACAACAACAAATCAAACAAGATAATAACAAAACTTAATGATGACGTGGAAATATACAAACTTCGGCTCACTCACTCGTACTAATTTAGAGTATTTTTTCAAGTCTTCAGTTTGTTGGTATGAATTGTCATCTATAAGGTCGTCACTATATCTTGATTAGAATTGTAAGATTTAATACGCAAAAAATGACAAAAGTTCATGTTTTGTAAGCTGAAATACAAAAATTTTCAGCTCGCTTGCTACGCTCGCTCGCCAAAATTTATCCAAAAAAAAAAAAAAAAAAGGAAGAGAAAGATAAGAACAAAACGTGACGATGACGTGGACAAAATGACAATGTCTATCGTGTTCACACGTGTCATTTCATATTTAGCAGGGAAAATGTTACACGGAGCAGCGGCTGCAATTTCATTCGTTCTGAAGCGATCGCCGATTGGATCAAAAGAGGACGCCAACGGTTTCGAACATACGTGGGGGGGGGGGGCGGAAAAAAAACAAATAAAAAAAGATAAGAACAAAACGTAATGATGACGCGGAAATATACAAATTTCGGCTCACTCGCTCGTACTAATTTAGAGTATTTTTTCAAGTCCTCAGTTTGTTGGTATAAATCGTTATCTATAAGGTCGTCACTATAGCTTGATTAGAATTGTAAGATTTGATAAGCAAAAAATGACAAGAATTCCAAGTTTTGTAAGCTGAAATACAAAATTTTCCGGCTCGCTCGCTGCGCTCGCTCGCCAAAATTTACCAAAAAAAAAAAAAGAGATAATAACAAAACGTGATGATGACGCGGAAATATTGTAAGATATGATTAGCAAAAAATGACAAGAATTCCATGTTTTGTAAGCTGAAATGCAAAAATTTTTGGCTCGCTCGCTGCGCTCGTTCGCCACAATTTATCAAAATTCATTACATTTGAATCACCCTCAAAAGACCCCTTTTAAGTGCTTGAAAAAGCATATCATATGGACTTTGTTTAAAGCGTATTATATCGGGACCATGTGGAAGAACAGACATATTTTGAAAATATGACTGAACAGGCAATCCCCCGTTTCTTCTGTACGTATATGCAATGTATATGTAACTTGTAATGTGTGTATTTTTATATGAAGACGGAAGTAAAAACAAACAAACAAACAAATGAAGATCCTACCGGGATGGGTATAGGGTTGAACACTTTTTCAGAAATTAGGGGCGCAATTTTCGCGCTTGCCCCGGGCGCCGTTTTCCCTATACGCCACTGATTATAACTCCAGTGACGACTGTCGAGAATAGACAGCCCTACATGGAAATAGCAATTCCCATTAAAAAGCGAATTGCCGTATTCTGTGGTGTGCGCGCCGTTTAATACAACTTTCCTGTCAAGCTGCAGAGGGCGTTTATTTTGACCACACGTCATGTACATGATACTAGTAATACCATGACCTCTACACTGTATTTATTTCTCATAGACTAGGGTCATCGTCACGACTTCAGGGTCACCAGAATGGCTTTGTATTTCAAGTCCGCCGCACAATGTGTGACCTCCTGTTTTGATGAGCATTCTGCTTGGACAAAGCGTACAAAAGGAAGGGGGGAAAAGACTGACGATGCTACTGATGAAAGCAGCAAACCGTCAACGAAATGGTGGCGTACATGTATTGTATATCAAAATGAGTTACAGAAGTGGCGTGTATTCAATTTAAAGGGCAGCAGTCCTGAGATTTTCACTGTACTGATAATTAAGAAGAGTAAAAAATATAACCTTTCACCAATTTATACGCGTGGACATCAAAAATTGTCTCCGTACGCGATTTTCAAAAAATAATTCCTGCAAGCGATCGTGTAAGAGCCTGCCAAAAGGTGCAACGTCATTGATGCCCTACTCTCAAGTTGACAGCCGTGCCTCAGAAAACCAATTTAAGCGCTCAAAATGATCATATCTGATTTTTTCATAAAATGTGACAATATGTGGTTTTATCATTTCAAACAAAATATTTCAAGCTTATTTATATATACAATTAATATAAAAATAAATAGTAAACATGTATTTATGAATAACTAGGGATGACGAGCAGAACACCGCTGGAAAGAGTTGTGCATCGATGACGTATGACTCTCCGCCAAGACTTGCTCATTTGCAGAGTCACACTTTTTTAACCGAAATGTACGAGCTTATTTGGTGATTTGAAAGTTTGTTTTTGATGAAAGTAGTTCATTGGAGGTACCAACAACAACATTTTTTTTTTTAAATTTCGTGAGGACTGTGTCCCTTTAAGGTCCAATACTTGCAAATGGTTCCATCGAATAGGATGAGGTGACTGCCTTAAATTATGTTGCGATATATTGCCTTAACATACCGTCACCCTTGTGTTTGACTTTAATAAGTCAAAGGAACTCTTGTTTGCTTTTAAAGTTTTTTTTTGTGTGTGTTTTTTGTTAGCATGCTTGCCCCTGGAATTTTTATATAAATTCAAACTCAAAGAGAGAGTGAGGGAGAGAGAGGGAGAGAAGTTCTTATTCCAACTAAACGGTTTCAAACCCAACTTCAGATCACGTTCTTAGGAAGGGGTAATTCAATTTACTCAGTATTGAGTTTTGTCATATGGGCAAATTTATGTTTTCTTATCTATGTACGAGTTCGTTCAGATTACAGCATTGGAAAACTGTGTGCTTCACGAGTCAAGTAGCGGGGTAGACAATAATTCATGAAAATTGACGAACGCGGTCGCGTAGTAGTCAATGGCAACGAGTTTCCTGCCGTTATACACTTGATTAGATGAACGTCATGTGTATAATCACTTAAACGACTAGGACATGTTCATAAACAGGTGCGCGAATTTATTGCCCTATACATCGCTCGGAAGGTAAGGTGTATTTCATCATCAGTGCATCGCAACTTGACAGATTAGAGGTATTTCAACAATTTGGGATTGCCACGTACGTGACAGTTAGACAGTCGAGAAAAGATCGAAAAACATCAAGCATTCACTGAGACAGTTCAACTGAGAGTTTTATTCTGACGAAATATTTTTATGGTTTATTTATACTTGTTTTTTCTTTCTTTCTTTCTTTCTTTGATCTGACAGATTTTTCTTGGATTTAACATAGAAGAGTGGAGCAAACTCTTTTTGAGAGAAATTCTTGAGTAAAACGTGGACACGTGGTTTATGCATCTCTTCTTTAAGCTTGGCTTTGTGATTTTTTTATTTTATTTCATATCCTTTCTTTGAAATATATTTCTCTCCATGAATGAAATCGACTGCGGAACGCTTTAGATTCAACAGAACCAATCGTTGATAGAATACCAAGTAGGCTACACACCCCTCTGACTGTACCATACTGAAGATTTTAAATCCATAGAATAATTGTGTCATGCACACTTATACTAAATCATATCACACAAAAATAATGAACAACAATGAAATTGTTACCCGTGAAAGACTTGGAGTGGATTATAGAGCATCGTACTTTGACGAAATGCTGCATCATACCACCATACCAGTTCTTCATGTTTGTCTTATCTGGAAGACAACGTTGTTGCCCATTGTCGTTCATTAATCGAGAGAACTTGAATTCTGTCTTCAGACGAAGCCACCCACACACCATACAGCACACCCGAGTGCATGTTGTCCATGTCGCCTTTGCTCAATCATATTGAGGCACACGTATGATGATCTGATAGTATGAGGGGACAATGGGATAAGACGGACCCTTTAACTTTTGAGGCTCCAGGTATTTGAATATTGTTCTTCGGCGTATATGCTACCTGTGGCCGCATGTACCCATCTACGTTGACTAAATGAAACAAAATTCTTTATTCTCTGAACAAAATCAATAATTATTCTTTTCTTATACCATTGTGGGCCGTTACACCCGAGGCCTACGGTAAAAACGGGGCATATGGGGGTGTGGCAAAACGGACCACGGTCCGTCCGTCTTGCCCCGGCAGGTCAGAAACAAATTATGAATAAAAAAGGATGTGCGTTTCTTCATATTCTTCTAAGAATTTTGATAGAACACATTGGCGAACAAGTATTTGGAAGCATTCAAAGCTCAGTTTGAACAGCCGGAGATCACATGAACACAACCAAACCCCAAGAAAGATGATGATTATGTTTATTGCTCAAACTGCTTGCTCACCATATCAAGCATATGTAAAACCATTTTAAAGACAGTCACTGGAGTGGACACTTTAAGTCCTACCATTCCATATAACCAAATTCACGGCTATTTTCTTCTTTCTCCCTATCGCCCTAATCTGTGTCAGAACAATGATTGCACACCATCAAAAACTTAAAATAAAAGAAAGTGGACTACAATTAATTGAATATAGAAAGGGATATTTAACAGAACCTATTTTCAACGATGATTAACATATGGTTTGTAGGCATTATTAACCATTTGCAGATAAAACTAAAACTGAGCTTCAGAGCTTCAAAATAGTTCTAAAATGTGAGTTAGGGATAGAAACAACCAACCAATGTAAAAATGGTAATCAGTTTAATCAATTTTAAGTATTGTTAAATACACAAAATGTGAACAATAGTTATAATCCAAATGTTTCTGGAATAAACCGCCCAGAGTAAGGAAAACAGTGGAATCTTCTTATATTTTAGGCTTTATTGCAAAATTTTTGTATGGTAGGATGTTTTATGATACAACTTACCTACAAATATGAATCAAATGTTATAACTCGAATATTTTTAAAATCACTGCTCCCAATGGTAGTACCTTTGATTACCCTATATAAACTGAAGAATGATATATCAAGTTGTACATTTTATTTTTGAAATAATCAGAGTGCAATATTAATCATTAGATTTATCAAATATTAAATATGTTATGCCAGTGAAGTCAAAGGTCAGTTTCATGTCCTTTTTTTATTTTCTTTTACTACATCCTCATCCCTTTATCAATACAGCCATGTTTGCCTATGTTCAACCAAGGATCATTGATATGAATTACATAATATGCAAATACCATATCAATGAATTTGCGGTGCATGTTTATTTTGTTTCCTATAGTTTTCATTCTATTTGTAGCAGTATGAAAAAAAAATCGCCCAATGTCGAGCCTTAATTTGCACAGCTTTCTCGTGTTCACAATTCTGTGAACAATTGAATGCCAGGAAATTCGCAAGAGCGTACAGGTGAAAGACAAAGAGGTGGTAAATGATGGTCAAAGTACAGTGCTTTTGTGACGTCATATCCCATTGCCGCTGGGGGTCACTGCGTGCCAGGCGAGCCGCAGTGATTGGTGTTCCACTGTAAAGTCGGCCGAAGCGGTCGACGCGTAAGAATCGCCGCGCACTGTTACCCTGCTGTAGCCTCAGGGATCGCGTTTCCCGAGCCAGCATGCAATCTGAAACGCCCATTTCATCTCATTTGGCGGGGTTTTCTCTTCCCAGCCCCATGATTAAGGCAATCGCAAGCATTCTGAACAACCTTCCCCGTTAGCGTCTTGTTACAGCGATAGTAGGGCCTCGATACCGAGTAATAGCCTGGGCCCATGCAAGTAATAATGCCAACATGGCGGCCTGGTGACGACCTGTACCCCTTACGATGGGGTAGAGAAAACAGGTTGCCCTTAATCTTCCAGCCAACGTTGGTTTATTGCATCTTTCCCAATCGTGATGCATTCCCTCCAAAACTAATTTACACGCAAGCCCCTGACATGTAATGACTCTTGTCAGGTGAAATGCACAACCAAACGAACTGCAGTCTGCCTGAAAGAGGCCGTCTTCTTAAAGGTAGAATCCCTTTTCCATGTGCCTACAGAAATTCCAT